>NC_086327.1:86699224-87031099 GCF_036172605.1 Pelobates fuscus | reverse complement strand
AACCACTTAGCCACAAACACTGGCCAAAATTAGCGTTCAATTTAGTTTTTTACTTTTTTCACACACAAACAAATATGAACGCTAACTTTGGCCAGTGTTTGCGACTAAGTGGCTACTAAAAAAGTCTGGACATACCCCATATTGAATACCCTGGGTTGTCTACTTTAAAAAAAATATGTACATGTGGGGTGTTATTCAGCATTTATGACAGATAATAGAGTTACAATGTCACTATTGATACATTTTAAAAATGTATGTTTTGAAACCGCAATACCCTACTTGTACTTATAGCCCTATAACATGCAAAAAAATAGCAAAAAGCATGTAAACACTGGGTATTTTTAAACTCAGGACAAAATTTTGAATCTATTTAGCAGTTTTTTTCATTCGTTTTTGTAGATGAGTAAAAGATTTTTCACATAAAAGTAAAAAAACATGTATTTTTTAAATTTTTCATCATATTTTTTCATTTTTTAAAAATTAAATTACACGAGATTATATAAATAATGGTATGTAAAGAAAGCCCCTTTTGTCCTGAAAAAAACAATATATAATTTGTATGGGAACAGTAAATGAGAATTACAGCTAAACACAAACACCACAAAAGTGTAAAAAGATGCCTGGTCGCAAATGTACAACATCGCAAAAACAGTCCGGTCCTTAAGGGGTTAATATGTAATATAAACAGTTAGTATGTTTTACTACAAGAATTCAATAAAATATGAATTAAGTCACTAAACAGTGAATTAAAGTTGACCACATTTTTCAAATTTTAGGTAAAAGTAGCGTTAGAATTGGATATTAGATATACTTTCAATCTCACCTGTTATAACCTAAATATTACAAATTGATTGTCAAACTATTATAACTCACTGTTTAATAAAACATTTTTTTTTTTTAGAAATGTCATGGTCTATCTGCAAAATAATTCTACAGCTTTATACAGGTCTGACAGAGTTGTTGATCATCCACTTAATTTGTATAACTTTAAAGGGACACTCCAGACCCCTAAAGCACTTTAGCTTGCTCTTGTTTTTTCATTTTACAAAAAGTGCAGATTTCAATGGAAATTTACACTTTTATAAATTAACCTGGTTACACCCACTGTTAATCAGACACCTGGTCCAGTTACTTCCTGGTTTGGTTCGCTCAAACTCAAAGGCAGCAATTGCTCACAGCCCCTTCCTTGCAAATGCTTCTTATTGAGCTGCATTGGGGAGTCTATGATTGGACAGTCACAGAAAGTCTGGGTGGGTTTAGAAGGGGAGGGCTTGCAACAGACAAGAGCTCTGTAGCTTTTGCAAACTGTTTTAGATATACCACAAATGAAAACTGCATTATTAAGAGAACGCATGTTTTCACTGAGGACATATTTATTAACAGTACTTTTTATTTATTTATTTTTGAATTTGGACAGTGCAGTGTCCCTTTAAATTGGTTCTGTCACTTTGCAAGTTTTGCATACAGAATTTTTTTTGCAATGGGTGGAGCTTAAGCAAAGTTCCATTTCAGTTGCTAATTGAGTTTACCCACAATCCATCAGTAAAAAAAAGAATCCTACAGAAGGGCAAACAGCAGAAATCATGGACAGAGGAAAACAAAATGGAGGCACCAAGTTATTGAGATCCGGCACATGGAAGAAAAGATGATAAAAATAAATAAAGGCTCGGAGCAATGGGAAACGATTTATCCTTAAAGGGACACTATAGGCACCAAAACTATTTCATCTGAAAATTCAGAAGCCAGATCCCGCCTGGAGGCAACATACTCAAATGGTTTATCCCCTTAAGGTAAGTTTGCCTTTGGGCACCTCCTGGCACCATAACAACATCATTTAGATGACGTTGTGCTGATGCCTGGAGTGTCCCTTTAAAATTCCATAAGCTCAATATACATAAATATCTAATGTGGGCATTTTAATTAGGTCTGTACAGAAGGTGTGTATCAGACGTGCATTTAAACATATATATGTAACCAGTGTATTACCCTACACAATATAAATATATAAAGGATACATACTTAAATGGTTACTCCAAACACCGTGATCACTTCAGTGGTTTGCAGTGGTCATGGCAGTAGGAGCCTGGGTGTTTGAAACACTGTACATTCAGAGATATTTCTAATTGTGTGCTGGGGCTAGTTGCACTTACACCACACATGACTTAGGCAGCCCAGAAAGCTGGCCACATATGTACTGAGCTTCCCCTTGCAGAGAAGAGAAGCCTGTTATTGGACCCCTAAGACTTTCCCTGACAGTCCCCATACCTTAAATACTGATATACAGACATTATGGTTACAGTGTAAATTGAGATAGATGACAGGAACACAACCCAAGTCCGCCTCACCTGGTAGAATTGGGATCTAAAGCTCCCAAATACTCCTGCTTCTAGCATTGAAGTACTCAACATTAAATGGGAAAAGGCACCCCTGGGCTGTCTCCTTTAATTGAAATTCATGCTGTAACTGCATTGTTTGTGCACTCTGCATTGGGGAAGAGCGGGGGGGTTAAACCTAATTTTTGGAAGGGGCACTGGTAGATTATTTAAAGAAACAATCCAGGCACAATAACCACTGCAGTTCTCTGTAGTGGTTATGGTGCCAGGAGTGCCATGGTGCACTTTAAGAAAAGTTTGACAACTTTCTTAAGGTCTGCCAGGATAGGTGCTGTAGTAGGGAATAGGGGCAGTAGTGTGTGTGAGTGTCGCAATGTATGTGAGGGTTGCAATATGTGTGTGTGTGTGTGTATGAGAGGTGCAGTGAGTGTGTGTGTGAGGGGGCGGTGTGTGTGTTTGGGGTGCAGTGTGTGTATGTATGGGGGCAGTGTGACCAGGGCCGGCACTTCCTGTTAGGCGGACTAGGCAGCCGCCTAGGGCGCCCCTTGTGAAGGGGCGCCGCCAGGAGCACTTGACCCCCTCATGCTGCAGCCGCCCGAGCGCTGTGTAGAGAGCCTCAGGCGTCTGCAGCTTTGTCCGGGCTGGTGCGTCCATGAGGGCGCACCACCTGGGCGCAGCTCCTGAGGCTAGAATTCACTCTTGCGAGAACTGGAACGTTGCCATGGTAACCGCGGCAATGCTCCGATCTCGCGAGAGCAGAACCTGGTGGAGCTGGAGGTTAGAGCTCCCCGTCCTCTCTCTCTCCCCTGGCAGCTGCTGCATTTTAGTGCCACCAGCTAGTGAGGGAGATCTCTGAACTCCACTCTGATCTGTGAAGGTGCACTGCAGGAGAAAGCAAGGCACTGTTATTTTCTTGGAGGGAGGGGTGAGGGGAGGAGGGGGAACCGCCACTGCTCTGCATATATATATATATAACTATTTCACATTTTTATCGCAGAGCAGCACAGTTGTGACAAAAGGATAACTCACAGATTTTTTAGGCATATCTGGCCGTAGCTTGATTAAGTTTTAGTTTTCTGTACATCTACATCTGGATAAGTATAAAGAGTGATGTCTTGAAAAGTTCAATTTGATGAACATGCATTTTTCAGACTGATTCAATAATCACGCAACTAGAATTTTTGAGAACAAACAAATACAGATATGTTTATTTAAAGAAGAAAGGTGGTTTTTCAGCATGTTGGGTGATCGATACGTTAAATCTACCTAATGATAGGTCATGGCATTCATTGGTACCCTTACGTTCTGGCACTACAGAACCAACACGGAAAGGCACAGTACTGGTTCCCTTTCAACAAAGATAACCAATGTATGAATATGCTTCTTATGCAAGATTGTGAGTTCAATGGCACAGTTCTCAATTTGTTATTGTTATCTGACTCTTTGTAACCACTTACCTAACTTTGCAGTGCTGCTGAATATGTTGCCAATTATTGAATGCACATTGTTATTGATAATAATGAATCTGGGTAAACTTGTTATATATTGAACTCAGTAATCAACTCCGTCCAACTCTGTAAATGTCAGAAAATGTGTCCCAGTAAGTTAATTCCAAATGTAACTAGCGTCCAAGAACTTGGAACAAATTCTTAACAAGTAGAGTATTACACAATGCTAGCAGTAGCCCTGGGGTTCCTTGGGAGAGGTCCGATAACCTCCAGCTATATCCACAATACAGGGCAAAGCCTTGAGACCTTAATCATGTTGTATTCTTGTTTTGTCACCTATTCCACAATAAAACTATCTGGTCCAACCTACGCTATGCAGCCTGTGGCTCAGAAACGCACCACACGGCTCCAATCAGCATCTCCTCATAGCGTTGAATTGAATCAATGCATCTCTATGACGAAGGTTCAGCGTCTCCATGCAGAGGATGGGGATGCTGAATGTCAGTGCAGCACATTGTGCAGCAGTCACCCAGGAAGCAGTCACCCAGGAGAGACTGCCATTGGAGGTATCCCTAGGGCTCAATGTAAACACTGTCTTTTCTACAATTAAAGTTAGCATTGAGGTTACCTGCAAAACGTTGGATTGTTGTGAGTTGAAAACCACCTTCCAAAGATTTGAAGAAAGAACTTGGAAATCATTTTATTATTATCTGTTAAAGACTTAGTTTTAAATTCAAGGCAACTCAATAAATTGTGAAATGTCTAAAATTCAAGTGAATTTTTTTTTGTATATGATGGAACCTGACAAAATCCTAACAAAAACTTAAAAACCTCACAAAATAAACAATAAACAGTATTAGCCAATAGCCAAAATAATGTTATGTGTTTATTTAGCTTCTCTGAATATTGACTGTTTTAATTATTCAAGTAGTATGTTATATGGTTGTGCTGTGCTGTGCTGTGTAGGAGGTCATTTCCACTTAAAAGATGAAGGATTTATTTCTATACAGTTTACCTGCCTTATTTCTCCTCTGCATTTTTAATGTATTTTTAACCTGGTAGTGGAATCAGCAAGCTGGTCTCCGTCTCATCTGAAGAGTTGCAGTATTATAAACTAAACTCCAAACTGTTCATGAAATAAATCAGAGTAGAAAAACTGAGGCAAAAATAGTTAGGTGGGAAAAATTCTCTAACTAAGTCATAGTCACAAACCACTATTTTTGCCTCGGTTCTGCCACGTGGGTAACGCTTCCTGTTACGCAATTTTGGCATTCAGTTTGAAATTAACTTTAAATTCCTGACAACTTTCACTTTACTGAATAACCCTATCACATTTAGTGTCTATCTAGCCCATCAGAGTTTAGATCAGAAAAGTAAAAATACACAATGCGCAGCTTTGAATATTTGGCCCAGTCTGAAAAATACCCTTAATGAAGAGTACATATTACAGACATTTTGGGAATCCTGTCCCTATTTTCCTGTTTGCTAAACTTCTCCCATTGCTGCTTGCCATTATTTATAATAATCATCTTTTATTCCATGTGCCGGATCTCAATACCAGAGCGCCTCCATTTTGTTTTCCTCTGTCCATGATGTCTGCAGTTTGCCTCTCTGTGGGATTCTTTAGACTGATGGGTTGTGGATAATTCAGCCGAGCAACTAAAATGGAACTTTGCTTAAGTTACAAAAAAAAAATGATGTCATCATATGTATAACTAAAAAAGGCAAATTAAAAATAAATAAATAAAACCAAAGTGAAATAGATGAACAAAAACAATTATTTATCTCTGTTTGTCTTGTTAGTGTATCTGCAATGCTATCATAATTATTATTATTTTTAAAGCACCAACATATGCCATTGTGCTGTATAATGGAAAAAACATGCAAGTAGGAAGCAATAGCACAAGTTTTATAATACATGGTGATTGACTAAAGTGAGTTTTATACAGGGTTATGTGCTAAATTGGGTTATATACAGAGTTATTTACTAAAAACTAAGAATTTGGGGGAATTCAAATGCTTCCAATTCAGCTAGTTTGGTGTGAAATTTGAAATTCACTTTGAATGAATTTGGAATTCATGCCACTTTACTGAATAACCCTGTGTATATAAAACTTGTGGTGCTGCTTATTACTTGCACGTTCTTCCATTATACAGCCCTATGGTATAATATTGCAGGTGAACTAATAAGACAGAGATAAACAATAAAAATGCTCCACCAAGGAGGGCTAAACAGAAACAGTCTAGACTGCTTTATCTTTGAATAATTACACATGCTCGAATTACACTATATATATAAACCCATTACAAAGAATCTTAGTTTTAACATTTTTAACTGGGCTGTCGTGAAATATCTAGATTTCTACATTCTACAGGAATGCAAAGTGAAACTCTTTTTTTATAAGGGAAAAAAAAGTCAAATTAGGAAAAAAAAATCACAAGTCATCTGTGTTTTCTGTTATTATTATTCAGCTATTTTGAGAAAAAAATTCAATTATTTTTGCATTTTCATAAATTCATGACAATTCACACATTTTTGTAAATGCTTGCGAATATAAACTGATAAGCAGAGATATACTGCAACACAAAATGCTAAATGCTTAAATTGTACCTTATGCACCAAGTAATCAATTGCAGCAAAGCTTTGAATAAACCATTTATATTGTTTATCCTTTCCTTGTACAAAGCACACCCCTAGTTCAAATTAAATAGCATGACAGCAAACTGTAAATGTGTTATTTGTTTTTTATTTAATGCATTTACTGTGCACAACAGATGCGCCATGTTCATTATAATCAGCGACAGTAACCCACTTTTCCTTGAAAGATGCCAACGATGTGATCACTGATGCTCCAATCCACACATGGTACTTCCTTTGGGGATTTGCAATAACATTCACAGGGACACCAAATGCTTCTTCCATCTCCTTTTTAAGCCTCTTGTCAATTCCAGGAAACAGAGTCGATCCACCAGACAAAATGACGTTGTTCAGCAAATCCCTACGTACATCTATATCACTTTGTAATATACTGTTGATAACCATTTCATGCATTCCTGGTGTATCCATGCCAATACGACTTGGTGTGAATAGTATCTCTGGAGCTCGGAAACGTTGGTTACCAAGCTTAATAAGTTTCCCGTCTGGAAGTTCATAATCTGTCACGATTTCACTGGTGCTTTTCTTCATTTCTTTGTTAAAATCAGTGGCTACATAGCAATGTTGCTCCTTTATATCTCGCACAATTTCTCGCTCAGAGGTACTTATAAAGGAAATTCCACTCTCCGTAAGAAGTGTCATCAGATGTTTGGTGATGTCCATACCAGCAATGTCTAGTCTGGACCCAGAATGTACTAGATGGTAGCCTTGATATATAGGAGAGGTGTGAGTGACTCCATCACCACAGTCAATAACAAGGCCTGTTATACAACCAGATGCATAGAGTGATAGTGATGCTTGCAACGCAATATATAGAGCAGGTACGTTAAAACCTTCAAACATCATTTCTGCCATTGTCTCACGGTTTTTTAATGGGTTCAAAGGAGCCTCTGTTAGTAGCACAGGTCGATCACTTGGATTGATCTTGAGTTCGCAGTTGTACATGTGCTTCCATATTTTTTCCATGTCTTCCCAGTTGTTTATAACACCATGTTCAATGGGATACTTCAGTGTCAAGACACCTCTCATGCTTTGTGCTTCCTTTCCGACGTAGTAGTTCTTTCGGCCAGCTCCATGCGTTGTGAAGAACTCTCTTGGACGGCCAACCACTGATGAGATCACTGATCTTGGATAGCTGTCACCAGAAAATCCAGCTTTACATAATCCTGAACCATTATCAAAAATTACTGCCGGCAAGTCTAAAACTTTGGAATCAAACATTGTGCATTGTATTGCGATCTGGGGACAATGATTTCTGACATGCTCTTGGTAACATCTACTGCCTGAACATTCTTGCCTTGTGATGTCACAAATAGAACATTCTTACCAGCACCTCAGAGCTACAGTGTCCTTTGCAATAGATATAAGTGGTGAATAGTAAATGTGATTCAAGTTATCAATAAACACATTTAATATTGATACATGGGAATCATATAAAAAAAAATTGATATTCACTCCTTACAAAACAAATGCAATAATTCACTAAACTAGGAATTGTTTTGACAAGGGACCTTCAAATGTAAAGTTAAAATACCTATAGTGGGAAAAAAATATTAAATACAGTTATTTTTCTAGCATGTCTGTTTGCCCTAAAATATCAATTTCCATTGTTAACTACCAACAATTTCTTGTATAGTGAATAACACTGAATAAGTAAAAGATACAGTAGAAGATACACTTAGAGGGTTAGTCACAAAAGTGAGAATTTAAAGTGAATTTGAAATTTAAGGTAAAAAATAGCTTAACTGGATAAATTCAACTAATCAGCTGTGCTTTCAGATCAGTTACTCTGACCTTAAAGTGACCCTATAGTCACCAGAACCATTACAGCTTAAGACAGTGGCTATGGTGACTATAGCATGTTTGTGCAGGCACAGGACAGTAAACGCTGCTTTTTTAGATAAAAGGCAGTCTTTATATTGCTCCCCGTAGCGATAGATTAAATCAATGCACCTTTATGAGGATTTGCTGATTGTCGCAGCATATCAGTTTGCTATGCGTACGCAAAAGCCTCCCAATGCTTTCCTGCTTTGGCTAAGACTATCAAGATTGATCTCAGCCATGGAGGTGGGGCAAGAGACCAGCGAGAAAATGGAGTAAAGTTAAGGTAACTACCTTCTTTCTCCATTCTGAAGAGTGACCCCAGTAGGTAGTCCAATACTACATGTTTGTATTTTTAATACAATAGTGTTTCTTTAAATTTGGAAAATTCACTTTAAATCCACATAGAGTTGTCAATTTAGAAAATAAGTTGTAAACAACATTTTTAAATTTTTTTTAAATTCTTTATTTTTGGAGTGCAGAGTAATATACTTATTTAACCAATTACTTGTACAACACAGTAAATCATAGTATTCAAATATAGGTATAAGAAGTCAAGAAATGCTGCACTTTTTTTGTTGAAGTAGAAACATCAGTAAGACAATAAAAGATATTATAGTAATAAACAAGTTACAAAACAGTCCAGTGACATACTAGGCTGACATGTCCAGTTAGAAGATGATTTAACTTTGGTATTAAACAATAATATAAGAATTTCATAAATAGGCAATGGTTGTGCTCACGAGTGGAAAACCATGAAGGCCCGCCATTCACCAACAAAATGGCAACTTAATTCAAATCCTGCCTTGTGCTAATGCTAAAATAAAGTCAAACATAAAAGAAAAAGTCATGCCAGATGGCAGTTCTCAGAATCTGAGGTGGTGTTGAAGCAAGTGAGTGTCGGCCATGATGCGTTTGTATGGTACAATAGGGATGCGTAGGCCATGCAGGAGCTAACTCAGTGTCAGGCCTGTGGGGACCAAGATAACCTCCACAGGCCTAGAGGTGGGGAAATGGGACCCATCCGAAGCTAGGAGCTTGTGGGGTAGCTGTGTTCCATGTCTTAGGAGAGCCGCTGTCTCTCCTGCCCGCCGAATTTCAATAGGCCTTGCTGGAGCCTACGGGGTGAGTTAGAGAAATGTCTGGGTTAGACTTTTGATTGGGCAGTGAGTGTTCACAGTATGGCTATGCTGGCTTTTCTTGAGTGAAAAGTCTGTTATTTTGCTATCTTTGGAGCTTTTGCCGAGAGCTCTTTCCATGTGCTGCCGGACAGTGTGGCAGTCAGGTACCGCCATTAATAATTTTCTTTATAAAATGATCTTGACCAATGGTAGGCAACCTTTGGCACTACAGATGTTGTAAACTACATCTGCCTGTTATTACACTCCTGTTCTAGAGTATCTGAAAAATGAAATTCCATACAAGACTAAGTAATTTGGGAGGTTTATAATATATTAGCATACCTTTTTTATTGTTTCTGTGTGTGTGCAGCATACATAGCATTGAGAAGCCTCTGAAGTCTTCCTCCGTGGGCGCTCGAACTTACAGCATTATGATCTGAGGTCTGTGGACGCTGGTCTGAGGTATGCAGGGGGAACGCATGCCTCCTTCTGTTAGCTCAGAGGAACTAACGGAAGCAGGAAGAAGGCTCCCTGGCTGTTTGATTGACAGCCAGGGGGTGTTTAATTATAAAAGTGCCAATTTCTAATGGAAATCGGCACTTTTATAAACCACCATTACTAAGGGATACTCCTCACCCATAAAGAACTTTAGCAAATCTAGCTCCAGTGCTAGCTAAAGTGCTTTATGGGTGTGAAGTAGTCCTTTAACTGTTATGTATTGTTATGAATTTAAAGTATGTGTCAGATTGTATAGATTATAAATTGAAGTATCACAAAAAAAATCATACACATTTACTATAATCCCAATGTAATATGTAGATATAAAAACAAATGGATTTATGAAACGGAGATTCATTCTGTACCTGACTGCCGCAATAACGATCTACCATGCCACAGTTTTTTTTTTTTTAAAGTAAGCTATGTGAGCGATTCTCTAGCGGTACAGGTCAAAGATGTAGAGAAATCTCATTAGTAAAGCTGGTGGCTGCAGCACCTATACATTGACATTAACCTGGGGCACAATAAAGGGGCAGTACTTTTTTTTATCACCTGGTTGCATATCTGGGAGATTTGTACCACTGGAAAAAAGTAAGACATATCTACTTTCACCAGGTCCTTTATACAGCTCAATAGGAAAATTGAGTCCAAAATAGATGATATAGAAAGATATAGAAATATTTCATAGCTGACACTATAGTAACCAAAACACGTTTATTTTTATGAAGCAGTATTTGTTTATAGCTCATTCCCCTGCAGTCTCATTGTTCAATACTCTGCTATTTGGGAGCTAAAACACTTTTGTTTTTGTATATGCAGCCACACATTCCCTGGCTGTGACTGACACAACCTGCATGAAAACAAAATGGTTTCATTTTCAATGAGTTGTTACTTACTTTAAGTGTTATCTCCTGCTCTGTAAATTGAACTTTGATTACATACAGGAGGATCCTGTAGGGTCTAGGAAGCTATTAACAGAGCAGGAGATTAGAAACTCTAAATCAAAGTGTACATTAGATGACTCTCTACAGCAGTGGTAGTCAACCTTTTTTTACCTACCGCCCACTAATGCATCTTTTTGGTTGAAAAAAATTCCTTACCGCCCACCAGTTTTCGCGCAAATGCGGAATTATTTTAGAAAGGAGGGTGTTTTACAAAAAATAAATGTACGTACATTTATCTTTTTATTTCTACTTAATGCAGGTTTATAAGGTTTTTAACTTTATAAAGTTTAATGAGAAAACAATAAAGTAAATTGAAATTACCTTTACTAGTGATTAATGAGATCCTTGAGGTTGATGCTGCGAGACTAAATATTTGATATCTGGTTCGATTTTCGTAAGGAACAAACGAAGGTCTCTTTCAGTGATATTCAGACGACTTCTCTGTTTGCGCATAATATGATTTCTCATTTGTGCGTCAGCTCCTCTCCTCTCCCTCCTCAATTCCCCTCCCCACCTTTTTTTTCCCCTTTTTTCTATTTTTTAACCTTCCTTGTAGCAATGCCCAGTAGGAAGGCTGAGCTAGGTAGCCCACTTACTATATAGTCCACTATAACAGACAGACACACGTACAAGACACACGTACAAGACACACATACAGCCACACATACACAAATACAGCCACACATACACAAATACAGCCACACATACACAAATACAGCCACACACACACAAATACAGCCACACACAAATACAGACACATACACACACACAACGCATACACACACACGACACATACAGACACACACACACAACGCATACACACACACGACACATACAGACACACACACACGACGCATACACACACGACACATACAGACACACATGACACATACAGACACACACACACATACAGGAACACAGACAGACACACATACACACAAGACACATACATACAGACACACACAAAACACACATACCAACAGTCATACATACATACACACAAGACACACATATATACAGACACACACAAGACATACATACAAAGACACACACACACAAACACACACAAGACATACATACAAAGACACACACACACACACACACACATATTATATTTAAGTCACCCTCCTGTTTCCTACCTTTTAGATTCAGGAGGGTGACTTTCCCTGGGGTCCAGTGGTGGCTCAGGTGGATGGGAGTCAGAGTTCCCACTCTGACTCCCTCCTCCTCCTTCCTCCCGCGCGGGCTCTCAGTATGCTGGGAGGAGTGACCGGGAATCACTTCCTCCCAGCAGAGATGATGTCATCACAGGGGGCCTGGTCGCGCTGGTAAAGCGCCCAGCGCTGACCGGGCCCCCTCACAATCCACATCCATCGGGTGGCCCTGACAGCATGGGCCACCCGATGGACCCCTCCATATGCGGCCCCGGCGGTTTGCCGCGTGGGCCGGGGCCGCAAATTGTCACGGCGGTACCCAGTCGCAGGGGTACCGCCGGCTCGCACCCGCCCGCCCGGTCGTCAGGTCGTCAAAACCTGGAAATCCCTACCGCCCACCTGAAATCGTAAAACGCCCACTAGTGGGCGGTAGGGACCAGGTTGACGACCCATGCTCTACAGGCTTCCCCAAACTCCGGCCCTCCAGATGTTGCTGAACTACAACTCCCATGATTCTCAGCCTATCTATTTCATTTATAGAATCATGGGAGTTGTAGTTCAGCAACATCTGGAGGGCCGGGGTTTGGGGAAGCCTGGTTTAAGAAGACTGTGTAAGTCACATGATCGGAGGTGTGGCTAGGGCTGCATTAACAAAGTGATTTAGCTCCTAAATAGCAGAGAATTTAGCAGAGAATGTGGTAAATATAGTTTCCCTTTAATTTTTACATTCTCTTTTCAATTTGCTACTATACAGAGTTTAGCAAACCCTGCAGGGAGCCAGGAAAGAATATTTGCTCCATTAGCATCTGGTGCAAAGTAGGAGAAAACAACATAAGCCATTGGCTTAATATAAAACACAATACAAAACCAAAATATCAAAAATTCATTCAACAAATAATGACCAAATAATAACAAAACAAAAGTTGTTTTATAAAATATTATGTGACATAATTCAGTTATTAGACCATTTCTTATGAACAGCATCTTATTAAATTGCCGCTCCGTGACCTATCATTATCTTAATATTCCACAGAGGGGTGCCTACCATAGTCTCAAGGGTTGCCGCTGCGACTGCCAATTACTCCAGGGGGTATGGCTGCAGCTGTGAACCCTGCGACCATGGATCCCCTGCATACCTTCAGGGCTGGTACAGAGCCGCTAAGTAGTAGTAGTAAGTAGTCTGGGGTCCGCGGTTGGCAGGTTACATGCAGGAGGGGAGTGCTGTGCTGCTCGCCAACTGCCGCTGTATGTAGCGTGGCCGGGCAGTCTGACTTAAAGTGCTCACTGAGCACTTTCTGTGAGATGGGTTCTGTGACAAGCAGGTATAGGAGGGGAGGTGGGATAGACACGTGAAGGATCTGGGGGTAGGGAATGGGACATGTGGAGGGGCTAGGGAAGGCGTAAAAGGGACACATGGGGGGAGGAAGTGGGACACATTTAGAGGCTCGGGGGAGGGAGTGAAACACATAGAGGGTCTGTGTGGAGGAAATGAGTAATATTTAGGGTGAGGAAAGGAGACACATGGCGGTGCTTTGGGGGGGAAATGAGACACATGGAAGGGCTTTGGGGGGAATTAAATTAGACACACGAAGGGGCTGGGCGTAAAATGAGACACACGGGGGGGTTCTGTGGGGAAGGGCACGGAGGGAAGGAATGAGACACATGGAGGGGCCCATGAAAAGTTTCGCACTAGGGACAGGTGGTTTCTAGTTACGCCTCTGCCTACACAGTTACTTTAGGAACATAATTAGAGCAATGGATCTGTACAATACATGGTCTATAATTGTGGTATTTATTGACATTACAATGAAAATGTAGGGAACAGTCATGGCTTGCAAAGTTTCAAGATGGAGAGGCATTATACTCTACCTGAGAATTTGAGTCTGACCACTTAACTCTGTGTATTAAACCCTGGACCTATTGAGACATCATGGCCTGCACCATCAACCTACAGATACATGTGTTTCAGAAACAAAAACTGCCTTAAAGAGGTCAATTTCCACCTCAATACTAATACCCAACAATAGCCCTATTAGACAAGTTGATATGCACAGTGTTGGATTAAAGGTCTATTGGATGTGGTGCAGATGAATATGATTGATCTAATTGCAACACTTTATAGAGAACAACCATTAAAACAGCCATACCTCAAATGTTTTGTATCTAGTGAAGGTAGTGTGTAAGGGACATTTGCAGGATTTATTTTAAACCTACACATGCCCGATATTAATCTCTCAATCTCTCTATTCCATTTCTTAATCAAGCAATCCATCGTAATCTTAAAGGACCACTCTAGTGCCAGGAAAACATACTCGTTTTCCTGGCACTAGAGTGCCCTGAGGGTGCCCCCACCCTCAGGGTCCCCCTCCCGCCCGGCTCTGGAAAGGGGAAAGGGGTAAAAACTTACCTTTTTCCAGCGGTGGGCGGAGAGCTCTCCTCCTCCGATCCTCCTCTTCTCCTCCCCGTCGGCTGAATGCGCACGCGCGGCAAGAGCTGCGCGCGCATTCAGCCGGTCACATAGGAAAGCATTCATAATGCTTTCCTATGGACGCTTGCGTGCTCTCACTGTGATTTTCACAGTGAGAATCACGCAAGCGCCTCTAGCGGCTGTCAGTGAGACAGCCACTAGAGGAAATAGGGGAAGGCTTAACCCATTCACAAACATAGCAGTTTCTCTGAAACTGCTATGTTTATGAAAAAATGGGTTAACCCTAGAAGGACCTGGCACCCAGACCACTTCATTAAGCTGAAGTGGTCTGGGTGCCTAGAGTGGTCCTTTAATCCATTTTAATTAAGATGTCCATTTTACAAGCTCTGATCTCCCCACTCTCTCTAATCACACATTTTGAATCTCCACAGGACCTACTTATCCATTCCTCTTTTTGCCTTTTTACTATCAAGCAGAAGCTCCTGGTATGAACAGATACAGAGGTGGATGTAGTAAGTGTTGCAGAAAAAGGACATGCCACAATGTCACCTGATGATAGGAGGCTGTTGGACTGTTAGGAACAGTAGAAGGATCAAGATCATTTGCTCAGTGCACAAAGTCAGCTTTGAGTTAATTATTTTGAAACCAGCCAGTTGACAAAAATTGTTCTCCTGCATCGTTTCTAATTTCCCAATCTCCATTCCATCTGCACAACATTAAATAGAACAAGCATGTGGGTAATGGTAGGAAAATATTATATATATATAATTTGTTTGATCAGTGGGCCTATACCATGAGCATGGAGCTAGATGTGCAGCTCCTTTAGTCCTTCAGTCCTGTTAATCCAGTCCCAAATATGTAGGCAAGCCAGGGTCAAACAGACCAATACAAAGCTAAGGGTTAAAGCCAGAAGTTTCTAAAAAGACTAAGCATGTCTAAGGGGTCTGTATCTAGAAAATGGGGTGCTTAAAAATCTTGACATGATAAATCTAATCTCTAGTCAGTTGTGTTCAGCCTTGGCTCTAAAGCTTATGGGACGACTATGTCTTTTAGATGATTATAGGAATTGTGGTCCAGGGGCAATACGGTATCAAGGCTCATGGTTCGGGGGATCAGTTTTCCCCTTGCCTTCTATGATTTATATTACAGGCACCATCAGATTTAGCTTTTCTTTTCCATTTTATATTGTCACATGGGGCCAGTTATGTTTTATATTTGTTGTTTAATCAGTGTAAAAAGGTCAAACTAGGAACATGATTGTACAATGCTCCTGTTAAAGCCATAGACATTATACATATATGCGGTGAGAGGGATAAGCAGGTAGTGTATAATGGATGCATAGTGTAACATATCTTACAATTATTAGAATTGGTATCAAGTGTATAAACACAGTTGAATATGTGTTGTAGGTGTAGATGTTTTTTTTTTTTCTTTAATATGTGCACCCAGGCTCAGGTCCCCTATAGCCTATTTAGTTACAACATTTGGCATGATCATCTGGCTGTCTCTGAATGATGCATTTAGACATTCCTGAAAAGTAATTAAACCTTTTTGTGCTGATAAAAGACATAATAGGTTTCATAATACTAAGAGGTCTGATGTTATATACAGGTCAGGGGTGGATAGACCCATCGGGCGAATGATCATGGACTGAGAACCTAACCCCAAGGGTCCGTGTACTGCCGGATGCGAGGTGCCTCCATGCAGTCTGATACCTCTAATGACAGGAGAGAAATGGAGAAATGTATAGCCTTCACTTTGCAGAGGCCATAAGTAGCTATGTCCAGAACTCTGGCCAATGAGAGTATTGCCGTGGATTACATACAAGGTTACAACAGGGAAGGGGCTGTTTTTTTTTACAACTCATAATTATCACATTAATAAGGCCATATTGCAACCTACACACATTACACCACACTATACAAACATGCTACAGCCCCTAGTTCCACATAGTATACCACAGACAACTTTACACACACACTAGACCACAAACAGCTCCATCTACACACATGAATTTCCACAAGTAGTCTCCAAATACATACAAAACCACAGACAGGACCCCATACAAGCATATCAATACTTACCAGCCCACCAACATGTCTTTAAATTTACTTTATTTACTTTAGTTAATGGGAGTGGGTTAATGTCCGCAATGGTTTCTCCATTTACAGTGTTTTCATAGTGTTTAAAATGCTATTTTTGGTTGCTGTGGATGTTAGAGCAATGACTGTGCGGGTCTCACAAGCCAATCTGGTTGCTTGTGTGAATATTTGTGTGAAAGCTGCATAATCAAGGTAGAGAAGAGCATGGTAAGTGGGTGGCAAGACGCAAGATGTGTAGCTAAAAATCCTTGCACTGAAAGGTGGCCCTTGATTTTCTGTTTCCTGGTTGTCCTGTGATAGGTTTCCCCTGCTGGAGGGTATCACTTATTTCCCAGATGTCCTAATGGAATAATTGACATCTTCCCAACAGAGAGGCACATCTCAATAGCTAGCCTTGCTCCCAGTATCATAGAGGCAAGTTTGCCAATGCACCCTTCTTGTTGGTAGCTCATTGAATGGACACTGTAGGCACTATAAACATTTAATTGAATTGATTATAGTCCCTGGAGTCTACAGGCACTGTACACTGACTTTATCTTCTGGACGTGAGAGCATATAGCTGCTAAATTGATTTGAACTATTTTTCAGAAATTTAATTTATCCAACATAGACTATTTCACCCAAACAGTTCTGAGCTCAGTGCTTTGTGGTGTAAAATCAGTATTTAAAATACCAAACACGGTAACACTGAACGTAAAAATTCACTTTGCTGGGAGTACATTGCAGCACTATAAAATTCTAGATAATATGATAGTAGACTAAAAACATTTATATTATACTTAACCATTACTCTTGGGAAGCAGCATTGACTATTGTATATTTACCTCTATGAGGGCCATCTGTACTTTCAGGATGACCCATCCAATGACCACCGACATTGAAGAATGAGAACTCAAGTACTCCGACCGGACATATGAAAAGACGAGTAATAAATTGTATCGTAACATTGTGACAGTGAAAATGTATACAATGTTCTCTTCCCTTCCATCCACAGTTATTCTTTCACAATCCATCATTAGTTTAGAGTTTAAGCCACCTATAAACTTGTCATTATCTCGTCATGAGTGTAAACTCTAATGTTTTGGGATACACCGTAGTCCCAATAAATACTGAATGTACTGTTCATTTCTTTGGAATCCAAATGTACACTGTCAGGGTAATATTTGTGAAGGTCAATTCCCTAAGCAGTCTTCTCATTTCTCATTGTACTTTCAATACTGACATGGCTTGGGCTCTCTCCAGACCCCAAAAATGTGTGCAATCATTAGAAATGTTCATTTATATTCTTGGAAGTGCACAAAAACTATAACACTGTTTTCAATTATGTGAAGACATATCCAGGCAACATACTGGTTATTAAAGACATGCAGTTAATCCCCAGTTGACCTAAAATCAATATTTTATATGGTTTTTGATGTGTGAAATCCATTAGAAAATAAATTAAAAAAATAAAAATGTAAAGAGAGCAAAAGTAGACAGAGTATAGACAGAAAATAGTCAGATCATATTTCCTAGCATAAGATTTACATGTGGTGTTCTAAAAAAAAAAAAAGTCAAGGACATTTATGCGTACACGGTGTAAGGATATGACATCATAAAATATAAGAATTACAGCTTCATATAACAACAAATTTCTCTAATGGAAATGTTCTAAAACTGGATCAATCACCATGGAAACCAATGGGATATTTATTCTACTGATTTCTGCTATGGTTGTTCCACTGGTAAAACCTTTTTCTCAAGTTTTCTGATGATGAAACTTATAAATCTTCTCCGTAGTAATTTTACCGTTTGTGTTATTATCTATTTAGACTGTAAGCTGTTGAGAAGAGCCATCAAAAGTTCTTGTTCCAGGTTACCCAATATGCATTGTCATACATGTATGCAATATTTGCGGTGCAGCAAATTACGCTTGAATAAATACATAAAATGGCCGTCCTGTAGTCTCTAAGTCATCTAATAAATATTTCACATATGTCAAGTCAGCCTTCAAACTCGTACCTCACTCAATGCGATCGTACCCATCTCAAAATTGCTGGAAAAGTGATGGTCCAACCAGACTGGTTAAACTGCTGAGATGTGCAATGCGCAGACTGCTGCTAGGTTGGTAAATTGCTAACCCTGTATGCTGTATGTTGCTGCATGACTTATACCCACTCGTGGGAGAATAAAGGAAAATTAGACATTTTATATTAGACTACGATATTGCTGCCTATTATGTGCAGAAAATTAGGTTGTCTCCTTACAAAAAATAAAAATATCAAAATACATAAAGTATAATATTTGATACAAAATGACTGTATTTCAATTCCAACAAATTCCATGTATAAGAAAGGAGCTATATTTTGACACTAGCTATTCAAGAAATATTTTAGGATTTTTTTAAATTACACAGAGATTGTTAATTTTGCAAAATACTAATGCATTTTACAAAATGGGAGGCAGATATTAATTTAAGGGGAGAAATGATAATTATATTTTTAAACTATTACGGTTTGCTGGGTAATAAAAGGGGTTTGTGTAAGACTATACATTGGCAAATAAAGTATGGAAATCCATTGAAGGTTTTTACACTATCCATTTTTTGGCTGGCACTTTGGCCTCTGGTTTCTGTCAGCGAGTTTCACAAGAACAGAGGTTCAATTAAAAATAAAATCCGTGAAGCGTGTTTTGGTGCATTTTGTACTTTTATAGGGAGAGTCTGCAGAACACCCTCATTTAAATTAAGCAGACCATGGTAGCAAATTCAGACTGTTTACATCAGTCATTGTGTGAAAGAACTAAATTTGCAAATAACGGGAAATAAGCTTGCTAAGGTTTATTTATTAAACAGTGAGTTTTGGCTATTGGACGACCAAATTGCAAAATAATTCTTGTGGAAAAATACTTCTACTTGGTTGTTTTTCCAACTTTGTAAAGTTGGGGTAAATTTCTCAACTCATTTGATTCCTCTCCCTAAATTTTTCAACTGAATTCACTCACTTACCCTGTTGTTCATTGAAGTGAAAATGGACAGTGAATTTAAAGTGAATTTCAGATTTTAGACCAAAATAGCCAAACTGGAAGCAGTTTTAGCCAAATCAGCTATTTTGGCCTTGCATTTGAAATTCAATTCACTTTCAATTCTCACTCTAGTGAATAACCCTGCTTGTGTTTAGTCAATTAAAGAGACAAGGAATAAGGGCAGGGGCCTGACCGCTAAGCAAGCAGGACGTGGTTCATGAGAGCTCCTCTGATTTCCAGTGTTTTTGCTTCTAAAACAAGGGGACAGGAGACCCATCTTGCACTTAACATAGGCTTAATGTCTGCAGAACGTACCTGAGTCAATCTTCCATCGATATTTTATCAACGAAGGTGACTTAGTGGGAGCTCTTGTTGCTGTGGTCTACTCCACAGGCCTGAGCAGGGGACGCGGCCGATCTCCTGCCTCATTCAAACCCGACTGTGGCACAGGTCGTGTTCCCCCCTCTCTGGACTGGTGGGGGTTATCCCGGTCCCCACTGATCTGGGCTTCCACAGTTCCATGACTCAAAGTCCTCAGGCATTCTCTGGCTGGAGACGAGTAGAAACCCCCAGGATGGCGGACTCGCTAAGCCCTGCTACATGAGGCCTGCAAACTACTCATGCAAACTACTCAGGTCCACCCAGCAATACCATGGATAAGCGTGATTTTATATTTGCACACTTTTGGGCTACCTTGATGGAGCGTTTGAGACCAGCATTGGCGGCCTGTGACTCACCTAGAGGGGAGCAGAAACCTGGCAGAGAGAGGTCTGGGAAGCCTCACAGGGGCACAAGGCCATCACAGGCTTCTGACCCCTGTACACGCCACCTACCCAGGCCGAAAGCTACAAGGGCTTCAACCTGACTGTACCAGCCACGCAAACGATGGGACGCAAGGCACCAACCAAGAACCAAACAAATGACCCGCAGAGCCCATCGTTCTCTTTCACATGGGATGAGCCTGAACTTTGCCAATTCTCAGGCCAATGTCAAGATGGTAAACACAAAAAGAATTCAGCGCTAGTAATCACACAGTTAGTCGAGGTAGGCAGCAACCCAAATGAAGGAAAACCCCTCAAGTCCTTCAGTGGAAAAATACAAATAAAGAGAAAGATATGAAAGGGCAAGAGGGTACCTGCTCTAATGCAATCCTGGGGCTGGAGAGGCTCCTCACCTGGGCTTTGCTGCTCTGCCCTGTGCACCAACCTGGGATATAAGCCCCGTATGGGCATAGGATGACTGCACAGTCCTTTGTCCTGGAGGGCCTGATCAGTGACCCACGGACTCTGCTCCTCTTGGAGACTATGGGACTTACCTCTTCCATAACTTGACTATTGATGCCAGATTGGGCGTTATATCCGCGAAACACAAGCAATGATTGCTAGATAACCTTCTATTATCTCTGTACCGTTATTTGTTTTGTAATCGTTGCCACTGTCAAGTTACTTTTTCATATAATTTGTTTATTTTACTTTGCATAGCGTGATAAGTCCCTCATGATATAATATTGTCTAGCATGTTATTCTAATTACATATTATTTTGTAACCTTTAAGCATGTTTCATTAACTATTTTCTTGCTCTTAATCTTCATGTCTAGATTATCCTACCTGCATGCTAACATAGGAATCACTAATCGCTTTAGACATATGACGTATGCCTGTCTTTATTCCAAAAATATGTGCGGCTTCTCTATAAGACATGTAAACTTGTCACTAAGCAATGTCATGATTACTAATAACTTGTTCATTTCACACACACAACAGAAATAAAGAATTTGTAAAAAGAGGCAAGGAATATCCTCATACATTTACCACTAGGCACATGCAGGCAAGTGTATAATTACTTATTCTTATTTGAAATAAAACAACTAACTTTCTAATTTTCTATTGTTGTATAGACTGTACTTTACAGCAGAATACATTTTCAATCTATACGCTGAATATAACATAAAAATAAATATTCATAATTATTTACATTATATTTATATACCAACCTTGGCAAGTATGATTCTGCAAATGGAGAGGCTTGGGTTGAGCATGGAGACATGCCAGTGACACTGTTTAAGTTTGCCCCGAACGACTTCGGAAAAATAGATTCTGATGTTTCAAATCTAGGGGGTTTGTGGAGAGAGGGAGGGAGGAGGCTTATCAGTCAGCAGATACGGATGAGGGTACCTGACTGAATTTCCCACCCTCCTGCCCTAGTTTTGGAAGTTACTTGTCACAGCTTTGCGGAATTCCTGGACAGCAAACCTGGAAAAAAGAGGAAGATGCTGAGTCGATTTTAGGAAAAGACAGCCTGAACGTGGGCTAATGACAAGTGCTGGCTGTTGAGGCTCTTGAGAAAAAAGGTTGTAGAACTGTCTGTTGGGCAACCGCCCAATAGCTGACATGGTTATGATGAATTGGTTTAAGTTTAATAAAGCTGTGACCATTGCCCTTATTCACTGTAAAAGGTGTCCCGTGTCTTTTTTTGGGGGGAAACGGCAAGGAGGGAGAGATGGGTCAACAGTAATGTCATAGCTAGTGTGCACAGCTGCCCAGCAAGGCAGCCAACTAAAGCAGAAATCTACTGGACCTACTAAACATGGCAGCAACTGCCTTTAAACAGGTACTTGCACTGCTGTTTAAAAGGACTTTCTATAGTGTCCACAGAAATAGGACCAGAGAGAAAAGTCCTGGGATAAAAAGGGCAAATGCACAAACGCAAAACTTCTATGTCAAATTTGGGACTGTTACAAGTATGTTTACATCTAGAATTATTTAGTTCAATATTTGCATAACTATATTAAAGCTATTTAACAAGCCTATCAAAAAATATTATATTTAGGCCCATATTTGGACATGAAGATAAAGCCACCTAGAACTTTCTCACTAAGGATATTGAGTTCTACTTATAAAGACAGTCATTATTCATGTGTTCTTAAGTTTTTGTATGTATTTTTTTTGTGTGTGAAAATTTCACTCTGTTACAACTTTCTTCTGAAATGACAGGCACAACATCTCATACAAATTAATTTACTTTTCCCATGGGACAGATTAAGTGAAGAGAGCATGTTTTCCTAGCATTAGTTCAACTTTAACTTCAACGGACACTTGGCAAAACGGTGGTTCGTTATAGACAAATTTACAAAGGAAACACAAGTAAAACAGGCACACTGACATAATTTTATTGCAAGAGACTCCCAAGGGAAAAGTAAGGTAATTTGCCATATGTGAAGGCAGTTGTGGTGTCAGTGTGTAGTTGTATTAAAATATCAAGTATGTGTAGTGTAATAATATGTGCCCGTGTGTAATATATATATATATATATATATATATATATATATTATTTCTATATATATAGAAAGGGATATATATATATATATATTTCCCTTTCTCAAGTCTGAAGCATTTCTGAGCAAGACAACACATAGAATTCAAAGTTGAGTTGTGGTACAGGGGTTAAAGCGACATGAGTGCAGATAAGACCGGTTTGATAGAACATAGACGCCATTCTTGCAGAGAGGGTCGTAAATATCTTATGCAAAGATCACAGAGTGAGGGGGGAGAGAGAGAAAAAAAAAAAAGTGAAAAGTGCAGAAGATGGTGCTAGAAAGGGGTAGTATTAATATAAAGAATGCATGAATCTCGTCCAAGAGTTACAGGATATGTATGAATGCCTATATCCAGCATACACAGACACACGTACACACTCACACTCATGTACATATACATATACACAAGTAGTGCATATATATTTATATTTATATATACACACACACATACATGAGAGTACAAACATTCACCAAAAAGGATTTAAACAGTCATGTTAAAACACAATCTGCTGAGAAATTGAGGAATTTACTGTTAGTGCTGCTTATTGCAAGTTAGGGGTTAACGGTAAAACAAAAAGTTTATCCTTTTTTTTACAAGTTTAAAAAAGTTAAGAAAGTTTAAAAAGGTTTAACAAATTTAATAAGTAAAAAAAGTTTAAAAACAAGTTTTAAAAAGTAAAAAAAAATACATTAAAAAATGCTCATTACCACTACACCTGGAACAAACTAGAGAAAAAAATGATCCCATGCTAAGGTTCAAATTATGCCTTTTGAATTACCCCGGGCTGTATTCTTTAATAAATAATATGTGTTTGTGGGGAAGTTAGAATAAACAACCAGCTAAACTACACCAAAATGGAACATGGACACAGCGTAAAACTTCAAAATTAGAAAAAACTGAATGGCTGTGTCTCAAATTTGCCCCTTCAATGTCCACACATACCTGGCAAAGGTACATGTGGGTTATTGCTGTACTCAGATGACATAGCTGAGTAACATATGAAGTATTATACAGTCGGAGCACACATAAGGTTTTCAAAATATGTGTGTCAAAAAGGCAGAAAAAATGCTTATTATCACTACACTTGGTACAAGCTAGCAGAAAAATGATCCCGCGCTAAGGCTCAAAATTTGGCTTTTGACATACCCTGGGATGCCTTCTTTAAGAAATGGTAAGAAATGGTATGCCTTTATGGTGTAGTTGGAATATGTAGCCTGCTCAAGTGCTCCAAAGTGGGACATGGACGCATCAAAACCCTCCATGAAAATTCACACTTAAAAACCTGAACTTGTCTAGTCTCTTTTACAGCACTGTATGTTTAATTGTGTCTAGGTCATACATTGGGCATATTGTTTTACTCAGAAGATGTAACTGAGCATAATTTTTTTTTTTTTTACAGTGGTACATATCAAGTGTAAGAAATACTCAGCAAAAATGCAATATATATGTAAAAATTCCATTTTTTTCCCCCTCACCACAAACATTGACATAAATTGGTGAAAAAATGGTGACAAGTTAAGGCACAATATATGCCATATAAGATACCCTGGGGTGTCTGCTCTATCAAATGAAAGCCCTTTTTTTGTGGTTATTTGAACAGTCACACTGCTAGAATACCCTAAAATGAGACATAGGCCCGTCAAATCCATCTATGAAAATTCTAACTATAGAAACTGAAATAGACTTGTCTCGTATATGACATTGTAGCTGAACAGAATAGTGCCAAAGGTATACAATGGGGCTATCGTTATACGCAGCAGATGTAGCTGAACACAATAGGGGGTTTTGTGCAGGAATAGCACACAAAATACACATTACAAAAACCTTGTTATATGTGCAAAAATAGAGAAAAAATAAATTTTACTCCAGTATTTAGCAGAGATTGACGATGAAATGGCTCTGTAAAAAGTGTCAAACTGGGGGGCGGGGCCTGCCCGCCATGCTGCATGGTCGCACGAAACAACAGCTCGAACGACTTTCTGACTTTTTAAGCCTAAAAGAGTAACTCCTGAACATGCCTGACGACTAAAGGTTATGGACTTACACCCATCGGAGCTCCGGTCCTGAGGAGAGGCTAGCAGCAACTGTTTTAGTCCCTCAAGGAGATACACACTGTTCTCACTGGATGAGGCCTACTCGGGCGGTGAGCGAGGCGGACAGCCGCTGCCCCGCTATCCTGCACAGTGGTATAAAGCTGGACTCACCTAACCAAATGTTCCAGGCCCCGTTCCCCCCCCTTTGGGCTGGCGGGGGTGATCCCGGCCCACGCCCTGGGGCCGCTACCAAGGAGGAGATTGTGGGACCCCACAGAACTGCCGACCCACAGCCCAGGCCGCAAGCCACGTCTAAAATGGCGGTAGCCACACACTCACTAACTCGCACTAAGGAAACTGCTAGCTGCTACACTTTGAGGGATACAACTACCGCAAATCCCAGATGGGCCCTAAATACATGCAAAGGGCAACCAGACCGACGAGAACACAAATACTCACGGCATTGCCACCAGCCCAACTGAAGTTCCCGAAAAAGCCCGGGGCAACACGCGAAATGGATGCCGGGGAGGAGGTGAGCATCCTCAAACAGCTTTGATCCAGCTCACACTAACCAGACCCAGCAGATATACCTTCAGGTTGGTCCAGGCTGCAGGCAACCAGTGCACAGCAACGCTCCCTCTCCTGGATCTGACCCGCAGCACGTTCATTGCGGCACCGCAGGGATTGACGGCTGAATTGCAACAAGACAATCCTAGCAGTTGGAGGATATTGGATGAGGCAAACATTATGCCAAATAGGAACTCTCCAGCCTTCTGCCTCCATAACATGGACTCTATGTAGTACCTTCAGCCTTATTACATGTGAAAGGCATTAAACATCAATTGGGGTACTGGTATTTAACCACATTTTCTAGTAGCACCCTCAGCCTTATTTCATGTGAAACGCATTAAACATCAATTGGGATACTGGTAGTTAACCACCTGCGGTGGGGGTCCTGGAGCGTTCACACACGATAAGCAAACATTCATTCATAGCATCTCAGCATTTATACTATCGTACTGCCTAAGCTAGACAAATATCCTCAGCCCGTGAAGCGCAACACATAGTTAGAAAAGTTTTACCTTGTTTAAATCGACTACTCAGCGACATTTGTTGTTTCTGCATGTATAATCTTACAGACCATCTTGTACACCATACAAAAAAAAATGCACAACAGCATATACCTGTGATTATACTTCTTGTTAAATGCCTATGTCATATTTTGAGCTTGTACTTAACATTGCGCTTCCAAAAATAAAGATTTATAAAAAAAAAAAAAAGTGTGAAACTAACCTTAGGTTAATAGCCTGTGTTGTCTACTTTATTTAAATATATACTTTTGTGTGGCAATTTTGTTTTATGTGATGGCTACTAAACCTACAAGACAAACATACCAACTTCTAAAATTGTTTCACATTGAAATTTTACTTTAGTCCTTGCATTTTGTGACCTGTAACTTTCAAAATAAGCTGAAATCCTATACATATTAAATACTCTATAAATCAAGACACATACATTAATTTATTTTGAATTACTTTTTCTAAGCTGGACATATGCACGCGTTATTATTGCCAAAACTGTGAAATTATTTTCTTTTTTTTTCTTTTTTTACCCATTTTTTGGCATTTTGTTTTTATAATTAATGAGAATTTATCTATATGTGACATCAAATTAAAGCTCATTTTGCCCTCTAAAAAACGGTGTATAATATGTGTTGGTGCAATAAATGACAGAGATGCAGATTGCGTTTGAACACAAACAGCAAAAAATGCAAAATTGGCTTGTGTCCTCAAGGGTAAGACAAGCTTTTGAAGCTGTGTCCTTAAGGGGTTAACTTGTATTTTGTATATAATTTGCTCTGTATGGTAGCACCAGTACTTAGAAAAACATGTTCCGGGCCCACAATTCCCCCTTTTTTTTAATATCATAGTGCAGCTGCCTGCAATCAGATTTATCAGTACTATCCCCACTTAACATAGCTGTTCGGTGTTTCATAGCAAATGTTAACAGCAAACAGCAAGACCTTTAAACCAATAAACTAGCTATTAGCACCTAATGAATTCTAAACATATATTTACATATATAACCAATTTTAATTATTTAATTGGACATTGTTATATAATGTTTTGTAAAAACACCATCTGGATTTACTTGGACTGGTTGTCAAACTGCTACCCCATTAGATATGGTTGAACTACAACTCTCATAATTCCCTTTATCGGTTGGAAATGAAATCCGTTGCCTTTTTTTGTCCATGAACCATCATGCCATGTTTTCTGCAACACCACTGATTATCAATAATTTCACCACTTTTTCTGGTAGAAAGTTTTCTAGCTCAATTCTCTTCTTCATTTAAATAATTAATTAATTTATTTATTTTGCTACTCTAAATTTGCCAGTCTTCTCAACTGAAAATTTCTTTGAAACCTAGTGGAATTTTCAGAATTTTAATAATATCAATATAAATATAAATTTGCACAGAATTTGACCGTGGCTTTTTAGAAAACATTGATAAATATCCCTTAACCCACAGCTACCAGCAAGCTAAAGCTAGCTAAATTGCTAGGCCATAATATACATGTTTACATTTTAACATGGAAGAAATATATGCTGCTAGCTTCATCACCTACTTGCGATCCCTTTACCCATTCGCCAGTCGTATTACCTAATTTATATATTATGCATTATGTAAGGTTAATAAAATACAAAGCCAGAGGCATCTATGTTAGTTTTGCAAATAATGTAACTCAAAACTGGCTTTGAAGAGAAAAGAGTGTGATTAAGTGCAAAATATGCCAACAGTCATAAACATTTATGATTTACTGTAAAAACAGACATGACATAAGAGGGTATTCGATAAAAAAGTGAATTGCATTGAATTAAAAACCAAAGGCTTGATTTATTATAGCATGAAGACACCAGCATAAAGAAGAAAAAGATTCATGCTTGTATTTCTTTTAAAAGAAACATGAGATTTACTATTCTGATTCGCGGTATTAGTAAGTAGCATGAATGTACATCTCAAGCATAATAAATGTCCTAGTACAGGCATAGGCAACCTTCGGCACTGCAGATTTTTTGAACTACACCTTCCATGATGCTTTGCCAGCATTATGGGTGTAAGAGCATTATGGGGGATGTAGTCCACAACATCTGGAGTACCAAGGGTTGCCTATCCCTGTTATCAGGACTTCATAGTACAATAGTGATTACATAGCAAATGTAAGATTGGGAGAAAAATCTTTTTAAAAATAGGTCTCAAACCCATCTGTCAATCACGTCTAAGGCATACACTCTATAGGGAGAGCAGAAGAGAGCTCCCACGATTCTTCTTCTCTCTAAGCATAGCAACCACAGCGCATGTGCTGTTAGCTCAGGCTAGGAAGTATAGGAATGTAATGTAATGTTGGAATCACAGAGGAGGTTTATCTTGCTTGTAGAAGTGTATAGTAATTATATTATATACTCCATGCTAACCTTATGTTCATGAAATAGAATTTTGACAATCTGCTGTCACTCTTTAACCAACAGCAAGATTACACATATTTAGGGTTATTCAGAAAAGTGAGAAATCAAAGTGAATATCAAATATCAAGTCAAAGTAGCCAACATGGAAACATTCTCTAACTCAGCTCCAGTATGTTTCCAGGTTGGCTACTTTGGCCTTAAGTTTGAAATTCACCTTGGTTTCCCTTTGAATTTCCATTTTAGTGAATAACCTTGATTGCGTCATTAATTAGTCAATCTGACAAATTTTCATCAGGTGGCAAAAGATGTGACAGGGTTGGAATCAGTCCCAAAGAAAATAATGTGTTGTGTAGTAACGGCTACTATTAACTGCTAGTCACCACTTGGGAAAGTGACAGATGTTAAAACCGACCACTATTTTCTAGCAAGTACTTTAGCAAACAGTGACTGGCTCATAAAAGATTGAGACAGGTATGCAGATACCCCAACCTAGGACAGGTGTAAGGCTGGTAGCTAAATGTATCAAATTTCCATGCATATGTTGCTCAGTGTTTCTGATAAATACCATTTCCCATTGCTATTCCGAAGTTTCTCAATGAGAGCTGTTAAGCTGTTTACTATTCCGGTACAACTGATGAAATAGGAC
Organism: Pelobates fuscus; assembly: GCF_036172605.1. Taxonomy (NCBI): domain Eukaryota; kingdom Metazoa; phylum Chordata; class Amphibia; order Anura; family Pelobatidae; genus Pelobates; species Pelobates fuscus. The sequence continues at coordinate 87,002,126 of NC_086327.1, read as the reverse complement.
ACTAGTGAAAGCCATTTTCAAATAACTTTTAGCTAGCATTTAAATGTGTAATAAAATAAGGGGCAAATAGGACGATCCAGGCTACAATCATTAATATGGCACAATAGCTGACATTTAATACAAATAAGCTATTTTAGCCCACATTGGGGAATTCCATTTGAGGCCACTATTGTTCATTGTTTAGTTATTAAAGCCTATATGGGTTTTATTTATTAAACTAGACTAGGACTAGACAGTAAAGAATCAGCATGAGAATTGCACATTTTAGGACAATTAACTCTTTAAAAAAAGCACAATCAGTATTGGAGACTAAGTATATATGATATAACAAGTATTATAGTCTCTGATCTGTGTGGGTCAGAGACTATACAGTTGTCCTCAAAAGTTTGCATACCTTGGCAGAGATTGTGACATTTTGGCATTGAATTTGAAAATATGACCAATCATGCAAAAAAAAGCCATTTATTATCACATAGTTCTTTGGCTCCTTTTAAAATCATAATGATAACAGAAATCCCCCAAAGGGCTCTGTTTAAAATGTTTCTTACCCTTGAATGTATGTCCTTGTTACAGACACACAAGGTGAAACACACATGTTTAAATGGTTAATTTGCCACACCTGTAGCTTTTTAAATTGCAATTAGTGTATGTGTATAAATAGTCAATGAGTTTGTTAGCTCTCACATGGATGCACTGAGCAGGCTAGATACTGAGCCATGGGGAGCAGAAAAGAACTGTCAAAAGACCTGCGTAATAAGGTAATGGAATTTTATAAAGATGGAAAAGGATATAAAAAGATATCCAAAGCCTGGAAAATGCCAGTCAATACTTTTCAATCACTTGTTAAGAAGTGTAAAATTTGGGGATCTCTTGATACCAAGCCAAGGTCAGGTAGACCAAGGAAGATTTCTGCCACAACTGCCAGAAGAATAGTTCGGTATACAAAGAAAAACCCACAGGCAACCTCAGGAGAAACGCAGGCTGCTCTGGAAAAAGACGGTGTGGTTGTTTCAAGGAGCACAATACGATGATACTAAGATGAGCTGCATGGTCGAGTTGCCAGAAATAAGCCTTTATTGCACCAATGTCACAAACAAAACTGTGTAAAAATGCCTGAGAACACACTGACACGCCTCACAGCTTCTGTAACTGTAAGTTGGAGTGAAGGGACCAAAATAGAGCTTTATGGTCACAACAAGCGCTATGTTTGGTGAGGGGTCAACAAGGTTTATAGTGAAAAGAATACCATCCCCACTGTGAAGCATGGTGGTCACTGATGTTTTGGGGGTGTGTGAGGTCTAAAGGCATGGGGAATGTTTTGAAAATTAATGGCAAGATGAATGCAGCATGTTATCAAAAAATACTGGCAGACAATTTGCATTCTTCTGCACAAAGGCTGTGCGTGGGATGCTCTTGGACTTTCCAGCATGACAATGACCCTAGGCACAATGCCAAGTTGTCCCTCCAGTGATTACAGCAGAAAAAGGTGAAGTTTCTGGAGTCGTCATCACAGTCTCCTGACCTGAATACCATTGAGCCACTCTGGGGAGATCTCAAACGTGCGGCTCATGCAAGACGACCAAAGACTTTGCATAACCTGTAGGCATTTTGCCAAGACGAATGGGCAGCTATACTACCTGCAAGAATTAGGGTCCTCATAGGCAGCTATTACAAAATAATGCATGCTATCATTGATGCTAAAGGGGGCAATACACAGTATTAAGAACTAGAGGTATGCAGACAGTGGTCATTTAATTTTTTTCTTTGCCATGTTTTGCTTTATGATTGTGCCATTCTGTTATAACCTACAGTTGAATATGAATCCCATAATAAATTAAATATATATTTTTTGCCTGCTCACTCATGTTTTCTTTAAAATGGTACATATGTTACCAATTCCAAGGGTATGTAAACTTTTGAACATAACTGTATATATATAGCCAAGATGCACCAAGAGCAGACACCCTAAATATATATATATATATATATATATATATATATATATATATATATACAGAGGGTCTCTGCTCTGGGTGAGTCTTGGATTACATATACTTTCTGCTCTAGGTCTTGGCTTAGTCTCCATATACTTAATATATTTTATTATATATAATATATAATTATTTATTTTATTTTTAATATTTTAGAAACATAATTTTTAGTTAAACCAAAATATAAATAATTGAATTAATCCATAGAATAAAGATAAAGGTAGGGTGTATCAGGCTGCCACTAATTGGTGGGGGGTAACCCCTATGTAGACACAAATACAAAAAAGAGCGACAAAAGGTTTGGTCATGGATATATAAGTATAGAGTATTCAAGATCTAACCCTTAGTTGAGGCAACCTTAGTAAACTAATCTTAATAAAACATAACTTTTAATAAATTTGGGTTAAAAGTGCTATATACACATACTCAGTAAAGGGGAGAGGCGATCAGGACCATATGATACTTGCTGAAGTAGTTGTAGTACCTACGATATGGGGATAGTCATAAGAAAATCTAAAGTAAAATTTTACCAAATAGATAGTAAATAAATAAATATTTCCCCAACTCCCGTCACCCAGTGCCAAACAAGCATGGATCCCCCTTTCCACTAATACTAGAAATATAGCCGAAGCTAAATCACTGGCTAAATATAAATTTTAGAAAACGAAAAGATAAATAAACTAAAATCAGTAGCTAGGTGGCTAATCTAAGAGAGTCAAGCTGCAGCATCGTCCCTATTGATCTCCGCCAACCACTGCTCTAAATTCCCGACGGTAGTCGGCGAAACGCACGTCAATTCCGCCATATATCCCCAGCCGACCCTGTCGAATGCCTTTTCAGCATCCAATGACAGAGTTTGCTGGGACACGCCATTTAATTGGGATCGATTATATCTATTTATGAGTGATCTCATGTGTCCAGTTGGAGATCTTCTTGGGACAAATCCTACTTGGTTATTATGAATCACCATATCTAATATTACTTTTAATCTATCTGCTATTATGGCTGCATATATTTTTATATTTGAATTTAGAAGAGAGATCGATAGCTGGTGATTTCTTCTGGGTTTTACCTGACTTAAGAATAGGTACTATATTTCCTTGCAGCAATTCTTCAGGTATGGCTCTTTTATCGGCTAAATTGTTGAAAGCATCTACCAGATATGGGGCCAGTTCTTTTGTAAATAGTTTATAGAAAGAAACATCGAAGCCATCTGGTCCTCGAGCTTTCCCAGATTTCTGTTTTCTTATAGTTTGGGATGCCTCTTCTTCTGTGAAAGGTCTATTTAGCTGCTCCAATATCTCATTAGACTGATTTGGTAAATCCATATTTTTAAAATGTTCCTGAATTTTATTTCCTGTTGTCCCTTGTAAATTATAAAGTGACTCATAATATTTACAAAAAAGTTTTACCTATTTCGTTTGTGCTAGATTCGTTTTACCTTCATGTACAATTTTAGAGAGAGTTTTTTCTTTTCACTTTTTTTTTAGTTCATTGGATAAAATTCTATCGGCTTTATTCCCCTTGTAGTAGCATAGGGTTTTTTTTTTTAAAGAATATAACATTGTATTAGTTTTTTTCCACTAACAAATTATTTCTTATTTTTAAGATATTGAATTTCATTAGATAGGGACTCTGATACCCGTTTCTTATTTGAATATAGTTTCATATACAAATCAGTTAATCTCATTCCTGCATTTTTTTTTTAGCTTGTGCTCCAAGTTTTATGAGATGTCCTCTAATAACTGATTTATATGCACAACAAATCACTGACGGTGTCACCTCATCCGTTTGATTTTATGAGAAATAAAACTTTTTTTTTAAAAATATTCTATATTCTGTGTTTGTTTTAGGAGATTTTTTGTTCAATCTCCAATCTGACTTTAGTCTTTCACATTTATCCTTCAATTCTAATATAACTGAATTGTGATCTGACCAAGGTATTTCTTGGATAAACATTTTCTTGTTGTTGTTTGATATGCTAAACCTGTATCACTACCTTCCCTGTTAATGTTTTATCAATTTGAGGGATCATTACGCAATTGAAATATCCCATTATAATTAACTAACCTTGTTTTATTTTTTCTGCTTTTTTTAATATCTTTGAAATAAACTTGGTAGGTGCTTTATTTGAGGCATATATATTGATTAAAGTCGTAGTTTTGCTATTAAATTCTCCTACAACAATAATATATCTGCCTTCTGAATCTTCTTCTTTATATTTAATTTTAACATCTAGGTTGCTGGAGAATAGGAACACCACTCCTCTTTTTTCTTCCCTTTCAAGGAAGCCGAGATCACCAATGGGTACCTCAAAGAGTCACTCTTATTTTGCCATCCAGTTTCCAATGAGTCTCCTGGAGTGCACAAATATCTATATTTTCCTTATTTAAATGAGAAAGCAAAATAGATCTTTTCTGAGGAGAATTCAAACCTTGTACATTCAACATTAGAAATGTAACCATTATATTTACAGTACCATTTCTTATTCCTCACAACAAGCCCCAAATCTGCCAATAAATCCATAAATACATTATTGGACAATACATAAACATAAATTACATACAAATAACATACCACATGGAAGCTGCACAACCCATTTGTGCATTTCCACTTCCACATATTCTCTCCCAATAAAATGTGAAACCTGACTGCCATACTATATGTGGCGGTAGAGATGGGGCAGTGCTAACCAGTTTTTCCCCCCTTTTTTTCTTCCCTTTTCTTTCCTTTCTAGTGGGATATTGTAACCCATATTAACTCTTATATGCAAAGAGCAAAATTATCCAAAGATCCTATAAAATAATATTCTAGTATTAAAAAAACAAGAGAGAGAGAAAATAAATATACAAAATTCCTTACACCTCTTTTTTTCTTCTTCTTTCCCTCCCTCTCTCACTTCTAAACTAATTTACTTTACAATATTTAATTACCACTTTCATTATTTTAGTGCCACTAAAAAGTGAAATTTTACCAAATATTTATTTGAATTTTAAATGGGTTCCCATTTCCTCTTATTTATTTTATAGATGTATTCATTCTTTCTACCAAAATGTGTTATTCATTTCTATCTATTCCCCAATTCTAATACATTCCTTCTTTTTCAGTGAAATTACGTGTAATTTAATTCTCATTAGTGTATTAATTCCAGTTATAACTTTGTGAAAAAAATAAATAAATAAAACACACCTTTCTTTTCTTTTTCCTTTATCTACATATTTCTCACTTTCTTGTGTTATCTATATATCTTTTGTGCAACTACTTTTCATATAGCATTCACTTCTATTTCCATTTAGTGTCTTATTCAGTGAAATACAGCCAATTCTTTAATGTGAATCATATGTAATTCGTATTACCCCATATTCTTATAAATTCTCATATTGTGTGTCTAAATATTTTTAAAAATATTAATTCCTATTACAGTGTATATATTTTCAATCATTCCTTTCTTTTCCGCCACCTCTTTTTGTATATCAAATTTAAAAATAAGATCAAGACAAGAAGAAAACCTACAAAAAAAAAAAACACATCCATCAGTCCATTATATAGGATCTATTATTTTGTTATCTAATGCCCATATTCTTAATTTTTCGGGAGTGTCGAATGAGTATTATTGAAAATCATATGTGAGAATTATCTTTACTGGGTTCCCCCACTTATAGCTAATCTTTTTTGGAGTATTTCTGTTACTGTTGCAAAGGAACATGTCTTGATTCTTGTAAAAAATGATAAGTCCGGTAAAATTATAATTCTGAGGTATGGTTCTGATAATACAGTTGTCTTCTTTGCTTTTAATATTTTCTCCTTCATCCGGAACAAGGATAAAGATAAAAGAACGTCTCTAGGTGAATCATCTGCTAAACCAGATGGCTTTCCTGTTCTATGGCATCTCTTCCATAAATGTGCATGGCCTTCTTGTATCACTCCCAATTTAGAAAAAAATCTTGCAATTTTTTTTCCAGATATTCACTTGTAATAGATTCAGGTATTGCTCTTAACCTTAAATTATTTAGTCTGGAGCGATCTTCCAAATCTGCAATTTTTTGTTCCAGCATTCCAATTTTCTTCTAATTTTGTATATTTATTTCTTTATATGACATAGTTTGTGTCTCCAGACTTGCAATTTTTTCTTCAATTTTTTTAATTGTATTCCCTAACGTCGCAATGTCCTTTTTAAATCTTGCATATTGAGATGAACCTCATTTTTTATTTTCCTAAACTGAAGATCAAGTGCATTCATAAGATGTTCTTGTGTCATAGGCTTCTTTCTTTTTTGTTTGTGAATTATTTTCTGTTTCTATTTCTTAATTTAAAAAAAAAAAAATATTTACCAGAGATACATTTTAGTATGTCCTTTAATTTGTTTGACGTCATTAATTACCTTATAGTTGTATATTTCTTAAAAGAGAGAATTATGCAGATTGGGTGTTTGTCACCAATTAGATCGCACTTTTTCCGTCCTGTATATGCATGGACCTTTTATTGTATTTATATCACACTATTTTTACACATGGTATACATGCAATGCTTTTTCTTGGCACTGCGACTTAGAATAAGTAAGCGTCTTTGAGCTTAACTAGTTGAAAGTGACAGATTGTTCATGTTTGTACAATCGAAAGGCGAAGAGCAGATGGCAACAAGAGTGGAAGGAAATTCGGAGAGAGGTATGGAGATGAACGAGTAGGGTTACTGCTCAGTCTGTTGAGAAGAGAGTAAGGGACCCTATGTTTTCCGCTATGAGTAATATGGTCTTGAGAGCAGTATCCTTGCTCTCCAAGACTTGTCACAGGTAGAAGGGTTACCTGGAGGAAGGGCATGGGTGTCAATATTTCTATTGACTTTCTGTGAATGCACTTTGGAAGCACACAGGACAGTATATATCATTTTGAAGAGGTGAGCAGGATACAGATGATATCTTAGTGAGGACTTCAGGAAGAGTGCTATGCAAAGTCAACTTAACTATTTAAAAATGATGTAAAGGTATCACTGGTACATCGCCTGGCAACACAGAGCATGTTAAGACTTCTGATGGGTAGAGTGGATTACATAACAGAAGCAATGACTGGTCACAGAGGACCAACTTACTTCATTTAGGAGCCTCTCTGGTTTTAACCTAAAAGCAAGTGCTGCTCTAATTTTCAGTTTTCTATTTACACGAAAGTAGTGAAATATGTTTTAAATTGACTTTTGGGTCACAAGTGTTATTTACTCATCAACTCTGGCCACAGGCAATCGGAACACCACTAGCAAGTAATTCATCTTCTGTGGTCCAATCACTGTGACCACATCAGTCCCCTGGTAGAAGGATGAGATGTAATAGGTCAATGCCTTTAACCCCTTAAGGACAAAGTCTTTTTTGAGATGCACTGCGTTTGTGACCAAGACCTTTTTGGTGTTTTTTTTAAATTCTTTATTTTTCATTGTGCATGAGGTAACAGAACATTTGACAATGCCACAACGGCATATAAAAACTCAGTTTGACACAGAGATGGCATGAAGGTAACAGCACATTTTTAAATGTATTATGATCGGGTTAGGCAGACATGTCTATGTATGGTTCTCAGCAGTTTAAGTTAATTATGATTTCATTTTTCTCGTTTAAAACATAACAACAGGTAAGAGTTAAACATTTCCATAACCCTATGTAACACCACTTTGCTATCTAGTCATGAAATTCGTATGCTGTGTCATGGGTTAGTGTGTGGGTACAGGCTAAGTTTAAGTGCAAGGATGAGTTTACAACGTTTATAGGTACATGCAAGTAAAGTTCTGCAGGATTGGGATATGTCGTGCTATTCGTTAACTTAGGTTCCATGCTAGCGGCAGGTAGGTGTCTATATCTAATTATGTCGGCATGGCCGTAGAGTAGCCGCACGATTTGTTAATTATGTAGGCTAAATAAACATAAAAGTATAAACAGGCTTCATTTCACATTCCCAAAATTAAACGAAGATAATACCTTGGAGGTTAACCAGACACAGGCGTTTAGCGGCGAGTCCTCTACTTAGACAGGCTTGGTCTGCCATGGTGTTAGAGCATCGTTTAAGTGATAGCTTTACCCAGAGACTATACATCGTGCCATATCAGCGCATTTAAGCGGGTTCCTGACATTTAACTTAAAGGTTAATCCAAGCAGTTAGTTTGTGTGTCACTATGTACTGCTGGGTGCTGGCGAATAATAAATAAAAACAACAACAAACAAAATGTAGTCTGATCGCTGGTTTACCTAGCCAGTCTAGGGTATATGATGGTAACTTCTTGTTGCTAGTCAGCTAGGTGTGCACTGTAAGCACTTGCTAGTATCGCTTGGACTGTTGCTGGGGCCAGGAGTTTGACACCCGGTTAAGGGGCTGTTTGTTTCGGTCGTTAATGCGGTTCAGTTGGGTGGGGGGGTGTTAATGCACGGTCGGAAAGTCGCTCTACGGGAGTGAGCGTATGTTGCTGTGTCTAGGGTGTAGCCTAGTGTGAGTAAGAACTAGGAAAACCAAACATACAAAACTTGTGGTAGCTAAGGGTAACTGCGGGTGTGTGGTACCCCAAAACACAATCAAGAGTTCAAGTGGTGACTGGTGCGTCTCCGTCCAGTGGAGGCTTCCGCTGGGACGAATGCTGTCCCTTTCGCCGGGTCCCAGCGTTTAGGCGCAGGATTGGGCCTCTGAAGTCCGTCTGGAGGCAGTGAGTCCAGTGTGAGTCCCAATGTGTGCAATAGAGTCTGAGCTTCAGTGAGGTTGCGGACTGCGTGCTGGGTTTCTCCGTGTAGTATTAAGAGGGTTCGTGGTAGCCGCCATTTGTACTGGATGCTCTTCTGCCTAAGGAAGGTGGTAACCGGTTTGAGGGATCTCCACCATGCCAGGGTCCCTCCCGAGAGGTCTGGGTAAAAGGTGAGTTGCGTCCCTTTGAAATTGTAAGAGTCCTGTCTTTGAGGGCCATGAGCATCGCCGCCTCAGCATATGTGGCAGCTCCTCTGTGGGTATAGCTTCCGGGACGCCCCTGATCTTTAGATTGGTTTTGCGTTGCATGTCTTCCAGCATCGCCAATCTGGTATCGAACGCTGCGCTCTGTTTCTGGAGCCCCTGTATTGTTTGCTGCATGGAGGCAATTTGGTGTGAATGCTCCCCTGTGGTGGCTTCCACGGCTCCGATCCGACCCGTCAGGCCCTGGAGGTCTGCACGTAGGTTCGCCATGTCAGCCATGATATTGTTTTGTAGCTCTGCCAACAGACTTTTCAGCACCGCTGTTGTTACCGGTTCCTTGTCTGGGCTGAGCGGTTTTACTTCTGGTGCCAGTCTAGTCGGCATGTCGTCGTCGTCGTCATCCTCCAGGGACAGTTCTTCAGACAGGTCTAAGTAGGCCTCAGGGAAGTCGGCCATTTTGGGCCCACCTCTATGTTGTGCCTGCCTTAGAAGCACGAGAATGCCGTGGCTTTATCGGGGTTTGTTGGGCTTAATCTTCTTAGGTTTCCGACCCATATTGTAGTGTGGGTCTACCGCCTGCCTCTACCGACGTTTCGGTCCAGCAATTCAGCGGGTAAAGTGGGTAAGTATCTAGATGTGTCTCGGAGCTCCGAGACCGTGCGGCCATGCAGTTCAATGGCTTAGCCACGCCCCCTGTACAGTGACCTTTTTGGTGTTTTAGCCATGCATTTAATCCACCACAATCTCCCCCTTTCTTTTTAAGTGCACCCATACAAACACATTACATATAATTTTTCAAAAGTGAAATAGGGCGCTCTTTTGGTACCCTATATGTATACATCAGACAATATTAAATAGGAAGACACTGTTAAAAATATTGGGACAAAAAACCTACATATATTTTCTCTATATATTTTACATGAAATAATGTTTATGCACAACTAACTTAAAATAGATTTGGCAATTAGTCCTGATTATTAAACTGCCTAATATGATGATGACTCACTTTGAGTGCAGCTATTAGCTCACCTGTCAGTCTGGGTCCACTACCTATGGCCCCAACTCACAGAGGGAATCCTCAGGTATCAAAAGATTACCCAGGGATCCCCTTTTTTATCCTGGAGGCTGGGGGCAGTGAAAGAATTAACGCTGCTGAGTAAGATTGCTCAACTGTGGTAATTAAAGGGCTATGTGCAGAGCTCAAGCCAAATATGGTCCATCGCTCCATCTAAATGCTTAGCACCCCTGGCATTCTCCTTACATTTAGCTTGCTCAGACATAGAACCATCAGCTATTTAGAATAAAGGTTTGCTTCATTTAACTGAATTTGGATTTGGATTTATAGTAGACATGTGCAATTCGTTTTGTTCCCAATGTAAATTCGGACGAATTTCGGCAATTCGGACATTCGGATGCTTCCGAATGTCCGAATTGCCGAAGTGCAGAATTTCAGAAGTGCCGAACCGAATTGCCAAAGTTCTGAATTTCGGAAGTGCTTTGGATTTCTGAAAAGAGGCAAAACAAGAGAGGGAGGGAAAATTATAGTAATGATGACAGGAATCTAACCCTACCCCTAACCCTAACCCCTAACCCTAAGGTAGGGTTAGTGGTAGGGTTAGGGGTAGGGTTAGGGGTAGGGCTTAAGGTTAGGGAAGTCCCAAAGTGCTGAATTGCAAAAGTCCCGAATTTCAGAAGTGTTGAACAAAACAAAAGTGCTGAATTGACGAAGTCCCGAGTTACCGAAGTCCCGAATTTTGGAAGTGCCGAACCGAACCAAATTTTTTGCCCATGCACATCCCTAATTTATAGTATTTTATGACTTGTTTACATTACGGATTTAGCTGCGTTGCTGTTTTCTAAACACTCTCAACACAATAACTGTTGTTTTGGATGTTTACTGAAATGAGGCTGAATTGGGATTGGGCATTTCATGTATTATTGTCATGCAACCCAAACACAGACTTATATTTAGCTGCATTAGATAACAGTTAAAAATCTAAAATATGATTGTCTAACTTAAGTGCACATAATGTACATTGCATCCCTCAGAAAATTGCGTTTTTTAATGACCTTTGTTGTTGAAAGAATGGTAACGAAGAATACTGGCCTATAACCTATAACTCTAATATTTAGTCCAAATGTTATAGTTCAGGGGTAGCCAACAGAACAACAACCCACTTAATATTTTGCAAGCTAGAAGCTTGTGGTGTAAAACACCTCAAAATAAAGAATTTCTTAAATAGTAAAACATAGAATTTTAAAAATCACACCAACATGACCAGGTGGGGGATCTTACCCCTTTCAGTCCCCCAACAGATTTTCTGGAGGGGATTCATTACTTCCATCTTCTCTCCTTCCTATCAAACATAGAAACTTGCAATATTTACAAACCAAAAAAGTTAAAAATGAATGTCATTAACTAGTGTTTTAACACAGACCAGTGCTTGTCTTGAAGACCTCACATTCTATTTTCTTTAGGTAAGAATTGTCATATCCATAGAAAAGCGATACATGGCATGACAGATGGGTTTTGGCTGCTCTCTAATACAACAGGCAAACTGCGTAAGAAAAGATGACAGTGTCAATACAGTGTGCCATATTATTATTCCTCTACCACTGTCCACTTCTTTTTCCTGCATATTGCCATAAAATGTTTATTATCTTACTGACATAGTTTCTATGAATCCTTTAAAAGCGAGGCGAATGTAACTTGATTTGTCAGCCAATATGTGTTGTTTTTATATTTTACATCTGTGATAGCATATTGCAAGACAGAATGATTGATATTGCTTTCAGAATGGCTTAAGCTGCATCTTTCATAGTCCGTTGAGTATTTAAAGTGAAACAAGTTTTTCACAGCCTTTTTGCTCTAGAGCTGTCTTTTTGGCTTTGCAATATCCAATATCTGATTACTAGTCTCTCAAAGCAATCCAAGTCACAACACACTCTCAGAAGGGATTCTGAGACTTTTAGTCAACTGGATATCAAGTGACTGCTATACCTGTCATGTCAATGATAAATGATGCTCTTTGTAAAGAGCATAACATTACGTCTATACATTGGGCTTGCAGATTTGCTAGCAAATATATAGATTGTGAGAAAAAAAAAAACCATTTAAAAAATACGTCTTTATGCCATCTGCCAATCAATTCTTCAGCATACACTCTATGTCGAAGAATTGGCTGAAAGGGAGAGAAAAAGAGATGTCACACAGGCAGTTATTCTACTCTTCAAGCGTTGTAACCACAGCGCATGTGCTGTTGGCGCTGGCAAGGAAGTATTAAACGGAGTGACTGATGATGAAGTCAGCATGTCGAAATTACAGAAGAGGTTTGCCTTGCTTGGAGATGTGTCCCCAAGCTGGGGCAAATCAATGGAGAGAGCAGTTGGAGACCTCTGGAGAGGACAAGTTGGCACTGGATCAGAGGGTCAAGTGAGTCACATGTTCTCTTTAAATAATGCAAGGTATACTTCTAACTACTAATTCTACTCCTTTCTATACCCATAGTATATTTGTAATCAGGCAAAATATATATCTGACCTGTGTCAGCTACATGGACCATTAATTCATCCAGTAGTTTGTAAGAGACACAAAATATAGACTGGTACCAAGCTACAATTTGGTCTTCTCTACTGGACTGCATATGTCTGCACCAATCAAAGTCTGCTCTCAGTGGTAGTTTTACATTCAACCGTGCTGATCATCTCCATCTCCAAAAATGTTTTGTACTCCATATCATAGTTGGAGGACATCTTGCACCTTACAAGATTTCTTCCATTACAAATAAATACAATTATTTTATATCTCCACCCTTACCCTTTCCTTTGTCAATCAAGAGTTTTTTTTACCTCCCTTATCTATCAACCACTTATTCTCCTGAGTCCCTTTCATCCTCTTTAATTCCTTACTTTTCCGTACTCTATTTACTCTCCCCACAAATCTCACATGCAGAATTTTTTCCATTTGATTTCTCTCTTTCCCTTCCTGCCTAAATCGATTAATTTTAAGCCTTAAACTGTGGGTGGAATAGTACTCCATATGATGTCACATCTACATCTTCTGAAAAAGGGCTGCTTTCATAGATCACCTGATGGTGTTCCAGGTAACATTTTTTTTAATGATTAACTTAATTAAAAAATAAATGTCTAAATTATTTTCAAATTATTACATTCTTTTGTTTGATATAATAAAATCATTGGGAACTTCTAGCAGTTGTAAAATTCCTTATTTCAAACTAAAAATGGTCTAGACTAAGTCGAGTAATATATCAAATATGAGACATTCTTTAAATTTCTTCTTCATCATAACTCTCTCTATGCTAGATAATACAGTAAAAATATACATTTATCAAATATATTATACTATAAAAAAGAAACTAATCTGGAGCTACTGCTTATCTAAAGCCAACATGGTAAACATGTTATGTTATCATGAATTACTAATGACTAGCTTAAAAATAACATGGTCTTTTACGACACATAATATTTTGCACGTCACCTTACTGACAAAATTGACAAAATTAGGAATATCTTCCCTCTTCCCTTCTCAACCCACACCTGAACTTCAACTCTGTTGCTTTACCCCATCTCTGAAGAGGTAAGTTTCTACATTTATCTTGCACCTCTACCTGAGAACCTTGAGCCAATTCCCTATGACTTTATCCAATCTCTTTCCTTCAGTCTTGTCCCAACTTTAATGCATATTGTCATTCTATGTCTTCCGATGTCGTCTTCATACCCCTCTAACATGCAATCATCAATCCCATCCTAAAAAAATCCATCTTTTAACCCTACATCTCATCTCCTTCTTACTACAGTCCATATATCCCTACTGTCCTTCACTTCTAAGCTTCTAGAGCAACTTGTAAACACCCATCTTACTAATTTACTCACTTTCCTGGTATTTCCGCACATTCTATTTGCTAATGACCTCTCCTCCCCAACCTATCTAGAATGTGTCACTAATTGTCGCTTATCCATATCTGTTTTCTAAATTTAAGTCTTTCTAAAACTGAACCTCTCATCATTTCTTATTCAAATATTCCACCTCTATCGATCTCCTTGTAGGTCAATGAAACATCCATTACCCCAATCTTCTAAGCGTGCTACTCTAGAATGACTTTTCAGGTCTCACCTTTTTTCCCATTATCCAATCTGTCTTCAAATCATGTAACCTTCACATTAAACAAATTGCTTGTGCTGTAACCTAAGGTACTTGTTCATATACTTATTTCCCTGATTGCATCTCCAATTCAACTATATCATATTTCGATTATACACACACACACACACACACATATATATATATATATATATAAACAGGACACAACATTTCTACTTGCTAGCTATTCTCTACTGCAAATTTTGCCTAAATGAGTAGAACATTACCCCTGTTGAGTGTCAATGGACTCTCCAATCGTGCAGTGACAAATAACCTTTAAGGTAACATATAATTCTATAGGTAGATATTGTTTATATTTTGTATTTATAAAATGGATCTTAAAATGATTCTTTTTATATTCTTGTTTTTTAAAGACATGCCAACCAAACACCTATACTAATTCAGTAGAACTGACTGGATGGCAATAAACTAAGAGTATCATGTGACAAACACATGGGGATTTGGAACAAAAAAAAGATACAGTAAATTCTGATATATCTAAGATGGAAGAAAAATATAATAAAATAGCAGGATATATCTTTTTTTTCTCTTGGTGTGAGCAGATTAATTCAAAGATTAGTGAGGTATGGGGTTATTTTGTTTGAAAATGGAACATTGTTTAAAACACATTTACGTTTCACTTCAAAGACGTTTATTGTGGGAAGATAGCCTTTCTTTTGTGAGTACTTTCCTGGGAAATATCCTATTACGGTGTTTTAAATGATCAAATAACTAATGACTGTACTTCAAACAGTGATGCATATTTTGTTTTAAATCTAAGCCATTAAATCTGACTATAAAGTAGTTACATGATCTTTTGTGTTAAATCTGTGATACAAAGATATGCTCACAGCAATTTATTTGCTAGATACATATTTTATCTCTTGCTCAGGATAAAAAGATCATAGATAGAATATATATTTGTTTGCTTATAAAAATGGCTGTATATTTGTAAGCACTAATTAAAGAAACATTCCACAGCCCAAATGGGCATTTTTTAAACATTTTTTTTTACAAATAACTGTTTAGTAGATATACCCACAATGAAATACATGCACGATTTTTTAACATCTGATATGAGGTCTGGAAACACTTGGTGAGCTTATCTGAGGTCTGTGGGGGAGGAGGCAGACGTGTTCAAGTAGAGAACACCTTCCATTTCTGTTTGCTCAATGGAGCTAACGGAAGAAGGCTGTAAACCTCCGTCGCTGTTTGATTGACAGCCTGGGGGGGTTGTTCCATAATGTATTGATAAAAGTGCTGATTCCTCATATTTCTTAATAACAGCTGGAATACCACATCTTGAGTATTCATTTTGTTACTGATTTACCTTTGAGCGTGGCCTAGCATACATACTGCATACAAATTTCCTGTATTTTCTGGTTGTATTCTAATAGAGAGACTGAGAAATAATTATGTATGTTTATTATACCATTGCTAAATCAACAAATCTAATGGTGGCCTAAGACTTTTGCACAGTACTGCATATATTTTATAAATCACCGTAGATGATCAGAAGGACAATCATACTTCATCGGAAAGATAGATCATCCATTGTGAAATGTGTTTTTTCTCTAAACATTAAATCTTAAACATCAAACCACTGAACATCAACCTCTACATATTGAGTTTTGCTGAGATTTCTAATCATTGAGCAACAGGGATAAAAGGAATAAGTTTGAAGAATTACAAAAGTACTTGAGTCCAGCATGCAAATGTATCCCCTTGTAGATAAGGCACCCCAGATGTTTAATTTTATGTATAGTAGATAAAAATTAAAGTTCCAGGATCCTTAGTGGTTTATCTGGTGGAACTGGGGATCTATTCCCTGGGTGGCATACTAGCTGCCACTACAGCACAGCAAAGGACATAAGAAAACAAAGGGTCGCAAGTCATCCTCTTCGGCATTTAGTAGCAATTATTGGACTCGGTGATAGGATTGGTTACATATATGCCCAGTGTGTCTTATATTATTACAATAAAGGCTTAGTTACCGAAAACTTTTGTGATCAATGAAATCCAAGGGTTATTTGCATAACAATCCACCCAACTATTCCGTTGCAATCTAGAAGAGAACAAGAAATTAAAATAGTCACAGAACTAAAATGAAACAATATTTAAGAAAATAACAATATAGTATTCAGGGAATAAATGGGTGAATTGTGTCTGTCTTATCAAATAAAACATGTTTCTCATTTTCTTTTTTATTAATCCGCACTACATTCTCAACAAACAATATGTGTAAAAATGTATTTAGTATAACTGAACAGCAATGGGTAGAAAATAATACAATTATTCCTTAGTGCAGCATGAGTAAACATTTATTAATGATATTTAGTAAATTATTTTTTTCTTTTTCATAGCTCATTGCTAAAAGTGTAAATCTTAGTTTAACAGCGCGAAAAACAAAAGTTCCAATTTCATTTAAATTATAGACAGGGTTTCCCATTTGATTCAGTGTCTTTTGCGAAACATATACTATTGTGGTTAAAATGCAATTCTCCTGGGATAAGAGGCCAATATTCTTTATTTAGACGTATTTAGCCAATAACTGGATGGCTCTCATGGGATATTCAACTTAATAGTATAATCTGTGAAGAATAATAAACTGTAATGGTGATAAACAACGTATAAGGTGAAGCTCCCTCAGGCATTTGCAACTTAATTTAAACAATTTAGTATCCAACTACTCATAAAGAAATCAGTATTTAAATGCCTGGCTCTATTCTGCGTAAGGAAATAACCAGAATATCACACCACTTCCATTCTACATATAATGGTTAATAAATGTGTGTGTGTGTGTGCATATATATATATATATATATTAATATATATATCACATTTTAATACATATCTATATATATATATATATATATATATATATAACATTTTAATCAAACATTTTTTTAAATACACTGCTATGCTGTATTAATTATGCAAGCATATTTTTGATAGATAACTAATTTAAAACAGTTAATTGAACAAGCACATTTTATCACCTATAATACA
Source organism: Pelobates fuscus (assembly GCF_036172605.1). Taxonomy (NCBI): domain Eukaryota; kingdom Metazoa; phylum Chordata; class Amphibia; order Anura; family Pelobatidae; genus Pelobates; species Pelobates fuscus. The sequence goes on along the minus strand of NC_086327.1, from coordinate 86,985,051 downwards.
ATTTTTTTTTTGCAGGGCTGCATATTTTTATTCATAATGTAGATTTGTTTTTCTTAGGAATATAAAGAATATCTATGGGATGCCATGTTTATTTTGTCTTTTTCCATTACTTCCATTATTAAACAGTGCCATAGCTCACTGAGTTACTTTGTATGAATCTCTAGTTCATTGTTGAACTTTTTATTGACTATATGGCATCACCGATTGTGATAAGAACTAGCAAGTAATGAGGGTTCTAAGTGGTGGCTGGTGAAATTAAAAGATGGCTGGCCTCTGACTTAACCCTATGCACTCAACCTCTGACCCAGTGAGACATCATGCTATTCAATATAAATTAACATATAGATACAAATATTTGGGACACAGCAACCACTTTAACCCCTTAAGGACACATGACATGTGTGACACGTCATGATTCCCTTTTATTCCAGACGTTTGGTCCTTAAGGGGTTAAAGCAAACGTAACCTACCCTCTGATGCTGTTACCCAATGACAGACCTTTAGAACTACAACATATGCAGACCCAATGCAAAGTCTATGTGGTGTGTCTATACCCAGAAGATGGACGTTTGAAAACGAAGAAAAAAAAAAAATCTCCCAAAATGTTAGTATGATTAGTTGCTCAGCTTCTTAGCAGCATCATTTCCACAAAGCAATCAGGGACAAAGAAAACTGCAGATATAGTCATGACCAAAATACATATTTTTTTACTAGTCCACACTGCGCCAATAGAATTTATTTTTTAAATCCTGGGAGGGTGGTCACTTCCCACCTGCCACTATGAACCAGCCTCCATTAATAGTTGTGTAAAAACATTTTGCATCAATAAAGTTTACATTAAAAATAGTCTACAGCTGCTCTTCTCTATGTAGCCAATGTCCTATTACATACTGTACCCAGAAATTATCTGGGAATTCTCACATTCCTACGTTAGAGCTAGCAAGAACGTTGTTACATGCACAGAAAATAGGTTCATTTGATTCACGGTAAAGAAAGTAAAGCATACATCGTAGATGCTGCTGTGACCTAAAATAAGAAGTGTGTTAATATAAGTAACTTTTTATATTTCAAAAATGATGATTGTGTGTGTGTCCTTTCACCCAATATAACTGCCAAAAATAAAACGTCTGGTTCATTTCTCATTCATGTGAATTTTATTTTTCTTTCAACCACTCTTATGTCTCTTTCTAAAACGTAATTCATAATAACTAGATTATAGAAAGTGTAACTTCTCAGAAAAACCCATAAACTAGTTTGTAAATATTTTCACGTAGAGTGGGAACCACACAGCATGAACAAGTAATCTTCTATAAATTCCCTCTTCGCTTTATATCACGTTTTCACCAACAGCTAATTTATCTGTTTCATTGCTGAATCAATCAAATATACCAAGCCTAACTACCTTTTTTTGCCTTAATATTTTGACTCTGGACTAATACCCCAATGGTATACTTGCAGTCATTCATGGTGACATTCTCAACATGTACCTTAGTTTGATGATTTATCAATTAAAAGGACAGTAACAGTAAAATTATACTGTTTCAGTTATGTCGGTATAAGAGTTATGTTTATTGATTAAGCAAATCTGAAGTCTCTTAGCAACGGTATTTATCTAATTTAACTCATTAAGGACTAAGTCTTTTTGAGATGCAATGCATTTTTGCCAGTTTTTGCCATGTGTTCATTCTACCACAATTTCAGCCTTTCTGTTTAAGTGCACCCATTAGATTATATATAAAATATATATGACTTTCTTTTTATACCCTATATGCGTACATACCAAAATATTAAATAGGAATAAAATATAAAAAAAATAGAAAATACATTATAAAAATCTTTTTTTTCAGTTTTACATTTAATACTTTCTACACGCCAAGTGTGTAAAACTGACACAAAATAGATTCACTAATTAGTCCTGATTGTAAAACTGACAGAGGGAACCTGCACTCTGTCCAGAAGGGTGCAGCTATAGGGACAGCTAAGATATTATACAGAACCTTCAGACTCTCCAGCCTCTGATAGGAGACCCCGTGGAATGCACACAATGTTGAATATACAAAATATAAAATAGATAGCGTGCATAATGTAGTACACATGAAATAGTATATAGTAAATTTAGTTACGTTAAGCATATGAGCTGTTACAATCTGTATGGATTTAGCATAGAATGTAGCCTCAGTGCCCTTTATTATTCCCTTTTCTGACTGTTAGATGGCGGCCTTGAAGTTTGAGTTACAATAGTTGCTATAGAGTGTTGGAAGAAGATGGATCACTGTTTACATCAGTGGTAGTCAACCTTTTTCTACCTACCGCCCACTAATGCATCTGTCTTGATGGAAAAATGTCCTTACCGCCCACCAGTTTTCGCGCAAGTGCAGAATATTTTTTAGAAAGGAGAGTGTTTTAAACACACATATACTTACAGACACACACACATACACACTCACAAATACACTTACAGACACACAAATTATTAATATTAAATGTCCACACAGCCTCCCTACCTGGAGAACTGGTGTGGATCTGTCCCTGGGGTCCAGTGGGGCTTCACTTCGGCGGGCGGCAGAGTTCTAATCTGAGACGGCAAGGGAGCTCTAACCTCTCTACTTTGCTCCCTCGCAGGCTGTCTAGTGATGCCAGGAGCCGGAATATGACGTAATATTCTGGCTCCCGCGGCATCAGCAAACATCGCACGAGGGAGCAGAGCAGAGAGGTTAGAGCTCCCTCGCCGCCTCGGATTAGAACTCTGCCACGCTGGGGGGTCCAGAAGGTGGCCTGGCAGGAGGGAGTGCTTCCTTCCTGCCAGTCACTGAAATCTTGCGCCCCCAAGCTGCTCGCGCCCGCCCGCCCACTCTAAAAAGGAGACATCCCTGCCGCCCACCTGGAATCCTGAAATGCCCGCTAGTGGGCGGTAGGGACCAGGTTGACGACCCATGGATTACATTCTCTATGCAGAGATTCAAATAGAGGAATTGGAGCCTCGCAGAAAAAAACATTTTCTGGATGAAAATAAGCATAGGAGCAAAGAGGAATGTAATTGCTTCTTTATTGTCCAAATATATATATTTCTATTGAATGGGTTAATTGTTATTATTTCCTAATTCTAGATAAACTGAAGAAAAGATTGATGTAAACCTGAACATGATGATCTTGTCTATATTTTTAAATCTTGATAACTATATTTTTATATTATTCTTGCTAACATATTTTTTAGTAATTTACTTAATGCAAATGCTTGCATGTGCTCAATTGGTACCTGCCAGACTGAACCCAAAAGTCTTAATTTGTTTGACATTACTGTGGTTAAGTGCATGCAATTACCCATATTCTACTTAACAGTATGGCCATGCATATTTTTGTTTTATCATTTAATTACTGCTCATACGTTTTTAACAGCTGTTACAAATTATTATTAAACCATGCACTTTAAATCTTGGAAACTATACGAAATTTCTTTAAATGTAAAGAATAAGTTGTGTTTAAATCTTTATTTTATTTATTTTATTTTCGAGGATTTTGTAAAAGCATGTTGCAATAAAACATTTCACCATTCTCCGTCAGTGGTTTGAATGTCAAGGATCAGCAAGGTGTCACACAGAAATCAGCAAAGTCTGAATAAAATGCTTTCGTTTATTCTAGCTATGTTTTGCCATGATTCTCAAGAACATATTTTTTTCCTTTTTTGTGAGACACGTGTGCTGTGAAAGCATAGAAGGTATACTCATGCAGTCATAATTAAATAACAAGAGAAAATAAGTTAACACATTATTGGAACCAATGAATGAATTAACCAATGAATGAATTAACAAATCAGAAGAAAGCAGCACAATAAGACTGTTTTGTTCCTAACATATATTCTGTTTGTAACAATCTCAATGAATGTGCTATTGTAAGTGAAAATCAGATGTCCAAGGTGACCATCTGTGACCACCATGTAGAAAAGAAGCAAATTTAAACACAAAAACACTAGGACGGTGGATTGAGAGTGAGAATCTCTCCAAAGATTGTCCAAGCATGGTAACTTCAACTTGATCCAGGAAAGAAGTCCAATGGAAAGTGGAAAGTCATAGGAGGCTCGCCCATTGGGGTAGCTGGGGCATGGAGATCCTATGAATGGAGATTGTACTTAAACCCATACCAACACAATCATTTCAATATGTTTATTACCAGGTCCCCTTCCTCCCACATCCACAACTAATGGTGGCAGGCAGTGGTGAGGATCATTTTGTAGTTCTCAAATAAAAAGCTGTGAGGCTTCTGGAACCTGGTCCAACCTCATTTGCATACCTGTGATTAAAGGTCCGGGCCAGAGTGCAAGGCTACAACTAATTGTATATGTATGTAATGTGAATTCAGTCATTACCCACACTCACAGGCCAAAGCTTGGAGCTCTGGAGGACAACACGTAGAAGCATATTATGCTCTTTTACATGACAGGGTCATTGGTCCACAAGGCATACATTTATTAAACCATTGTTTTGCTGGGCTGCATAAATTTGGGGGAGTTATGAGGTGTCATGCAGAGCTCTGAATTATGCAGAATGTATGGAGATAAATAGGGGCTAAGGAGGGCTGTGTCATGGATCTGTTTCTGGGCATGAGAAAGTCTACTTGCTTGTGGACGAGTTGTATGTGTTTCTGTATGAATATTACATTTTAGATTTTGTTTTCCATGTTCCAATTACATTTTGCCACCAGATGGAATTAAAGAATCACGTTTCAGGGTCCCTGTTACTAGCTCAGTGGACAATATGGGTTTATTCACTTAATTATTATTATTTATATTTATGTAGCACCAACTTGTTCTATAATTTATAGAGGGGGAAATTTAACAATAAATGAGATAATTATAATATGATACAGGGACATAAGGTAGATGAGGACCCTGCTCAGATGCGCTTACAGTTTAGAGGAGTGGATTATACAGACCCAATAGGAAGGGCGTCAAGGGGACAACAAACAACAAGGTGGGAAAGTAGTAGAAATGGAGGTGAGAGTGGAGTGTGGCTCTTCAGGAGAAAGCAAGAGACAGGTTTGTGAAATTGAAGTTACTCCTGGAGGCCATATGCATTTCTGAAAAGATGGGTTTTGAGGGACTTCTTAAATGATTGAAGAATGGAGAAGAGTCTGATGGAGGTAGGCAGGCTGTTCCAAAGGAAGTAGTCGACCAGGAGAAGTTCTGCAAGCATGAATTAGCGGTAAGGGTGTGGGCAGCGAACATGAGAAGGTCACCGGCAGAGTGGAGAGACCAAGAAGGGATATAAATATGAAGAAATGAAGAAATATAACAGGGGCTATAGTTGTATAGCACTTTATAGTTAAGGGTTAGTATTTTGAATTGACACCTATAGGGTGCAGGAAGCCAATTTAAGGATCGACAGAGGGGTGAGGTATTAGAGGAGAGAAAGATTAGCCTGGCAGTAGCATTCATTACTGATTGTAACGGGGGAACAACAGCTTCTGGGGAGACCAATTACGAGATAATTACAATCGTCAAAAAGATTACAAGAGCATGAACAAACTCCTTGGCAGCATCTTGTTTAAGAAAGGGACAGATGTTTTTAAGGTAGAATTAACAGTTTTTAGCAACATACTGGATATGAGGTGCAAAGGTGAGGCCAGAATCAGAGATAATACCAAGACAAGGCTCTGAGAAGTGCACGATTTAAATAGGGTGTACAATGAGACACAAAACAAGGTAAAAAGGAGTCTAGTTACACTCACAGAAAACATGCAGAAAAAAATATGCATTCACCAGAAGATGCATAGATTTTAAGGTTACGGATGAGACCAACTGATACCAGATGATACAGCACACAAAATATGGCATTATACAAATACTATAACATTCCATTTTTATATTCCATTATTTGTTTTTGTAGACCTCAACCAGTGATCATGCTAGTTTGTTATCTATTAATTGACTAATCTTATACAGGTGTTTCTACAAATGTTACTTGCATATGCAAAGATTGATAGCCCTTTTATAATTTTCCATATCTTGGATTCATACTTTGATCCAAGCAATTTGCATGACATACCCCACTTTTTTAGCTTATTGTTATTTTCATTTTCTAGCCTAATAATAATAAAATAACACATTTCCTATCATTGCAATATGATCTAGTTTAAAGGTACTTGCATCACATTGAGACAACTTTCTCATTCAAAAGCTTTAGCTGCTTCTTTTTTTTTTTAGTTTCCACACCCATTTCAGGAGGACACTAATCTAACCAATCATTGTCCTATCCCTAGGAATGCTGGATATGTGGTAAATGTGCATTGGGCAGCCCTGACAGATTTACACCTGTGCAATTGGATGATCTCATCAACTTGAAACATCCAGACAGGGAGAGAAGAGCGGGAGTCTGAGTAGTGTGATTCATGCAGAGCAGGCTCCAGTGTTGGGTTTTTCTTTCCTGCCATTTCTGTCATTAATGGACTGGTCTGAAACTGAGAACAGTGTGTAAGAGGGAGGGGATGAAGAAACACCCATAGCTGGGAGGCATGACCATTAATGCAATCTAACCATGTTTATTGTTATTATTATTTTTATTATTATACCTTTCAAAGTTCCTCTTGTTTTATTTTGGTTTGTAAGTGCTGATTTAAAAAAAAAAATAATTGTCAAGCGATGCATGTCCCTTTAAGCCTTTATCTTGAAAATAAAGTCTTTTGTCTTCAATATTTTAAATACATTGTAGATATGCTGACAGAATTGGGATCTGATGATTGCCATAAGATTTGCAAGAATAATTCCAGTCCTAGCACATCCTCGCCTTTTAACGCCCGTCAAGGTAACAAAGCATAGAATTACTATTTCACAATGGCAAGACAACAAGACATGCACACAATAAAGTAAAAATGAGCAGAGTTCTAACTCGATATTATAACCGTGAGTGGTGTAAAAAAATATGATTTCATTTTCAAGATTTTTTATATTTTCAAGCTCAGAGTTTGTGAGCTAATTTTCTCAAGGATATTTGCTGTGCTATGTGCCTATGTCAAATGCAATTAATCCAGGACTGTTTTTTACCTTGTTTAATATAGTACTGGACTACGCTTGCAGCTTTTTGGCAATAACATAATAGACTGAATTAAAACCTTATTTCACAAAATAAAACTTTGCTAAGTATTGTGTTACTGGATTTTGCATCTCATTAGTTAATTTTGTATACACTAATACAATGTGAAAGTTGTTACGAAAAATCGAACCAGTCCACTGTACCTGGTTTTGATCAAATATGAGCAGGGCATTTGCTTTGGAATGTTCTGCATCTGTTCCAATTAAGACTGTTTTTTCTCTCTACATATTACTCCAATAATTTGTGTTCTGTTTAAACCATGAATAGGATATTGTTCAAAAGCCCTATTAAATGACTTATAGCAAGCGAAGGAAAAAAAAAAAAAAAAGTCCGAGCTGGTTGTTATTTACCTGAGGCACTGATGGCGAATCAATTGAAATATAACACAGAATTTTGCCACAAAGACAGTTTGAAATATTCAACATTTCTTTCTTTCTTTGTTTTCTGTCGTCAAACATCATATCCTTTCTTTACTCTATCTTGTCTCCATCTTACAGCATTGACTACACCATGTGTTGATCATATTTAAATCTGTTGAATAGTTGTTTTTTTTTTTTTGTTTTTTTTTTAAATAAAAACAATTAACTCATCATGACTTTCTGGGAGCAAGGGATAAATTCCATTATCTTTTTGTTCAAACTCTGTACTTCCTCTTCAAAGTGGAATTCTGGGAGCTAATCATCACAACACAGACAACATTGTTATTGGATGTCATCACATCCTCCAAATACACTTTTTTTTCTCTGTGACTGACTTGGGGAGTGTAAACAAAAATGCAACTTATTTCCAAGATGGCTTAATTGCAGCTTATCTTGCCATAGCTTGCCTACACACAAAATATGAATGTATTAATCAGTGATCATGGTGCCTATAATCTGCATGTGCAGTGTTTCGCATTAAAATGCTGCACATACCAAGATTAACGCCTCTACTCTGCAGAAGCTGACTTTTACAGTAAGAGCAATAAGGATATGGAATTCTCTGCCTCAAGAGGTGGTTTTATCAGAGTCCATACAGATGTTTAAACAGCAATTGGATAAATGCTTCCAGAAACATAACATACAGGGATATAATTTCTGATTAGTGGGGTAATAGCTGCTTGATCCAAGGAGATATTTGACTGCCATTTTGGGGTCAAGAAGGAATTTTTTCCTAGTTGCAAAATTGTAAGCGCTTCAGACTGGGTTTTTTGTCTTTCTTTGGCTCAACAGCAAAAACATATGTGAGGAAGGCTGAACTCGATGGACGCAAGTCTCTTTTCAGCTATGTAAGTATGTAACTATGTAGCAGAAGTCCAGCGGGATCAAGGTAAGAGGGCAAACTACTGCAAAACTTGTGCCCCATTATGAGGGAATGGGCCAAGGGTACTTCTACTATCATAATCACTACAGAGGACTGTAGCGGCTATGATATAATTATAGCTACAGTTAATGAAAATACTGGCAGAGATACTTTATATTTTTTTAAATATTCTTTGTTATATGTTGTATGGCAGTTTTCTAAATATCAATATATGATAATCTTTTAGAAAAATAAAATCAATTGGTACGCACTATTATGAAAGGAGATGCACACACATATTCTGCTAAGGTCTTCATCCCTTCATTAGAGATTTCTTAGTTGCCATCAAACATGCTGGTTTATTCATCCTGACATCTCAATGGTTTACAGAGATTATGTGGTTATTTTTAACATCTGAGAAACCTGTAAGAGGGAAACAATAGTTTGTGATGATTTGACTACCGAATTTCTACAAATGACACACTTACCATTTTACTAGTAATGAACTGCTGTAGTTCATTACCATTAGCTGTAAAAAGCTCAAGCTTTTTCCTATATCTGTGCCATGGTTTTAAAAGCCATCTCATACAGAGCCTAAAAGTAGCCACATTTTAAAAGGACACAATGTGACGTGACTGTGAGTGGCATGTTGTCTGTCTGCCAGCGAGTTCCTTCTACAATAAAAACATCATACACTTTCATTGGTTACTGACAAGACTAACGGCCAGCTTTAGAAATATTGGTGCACAATTATGCTTTTTAATAGATTTTTTGATTAATTTAAAAATTTTGAAACACATCCTGTATTTAAAAAAATTGTAATATTCTTTTTTAAATTCCATTAAAAAAATCCATCTTAACATTATTCTATTTTCTTAATTTGAATCTACTTCTAATACTTAATGCCACAATATATTTGTATGTCTGCCGTTACCAGGAAAGCTAGGTAGGATTCTGAATTAAGTAATGTCTAATGCATTGTATCCCCACTGTTATCAGACCCCTTACTAGGTTCAGCTCTCGGTATTAAAAACTAGAATAAAAGCAAGTAGCAAACTTATTATTTGACTTGAGGCACAACATGATACAAGCTTTGGACAGCAGAGATCGTTTCCACTGTTCTTGGTGTCAAGTGCTCTAAATCCAATGATTAAAAATTATGGCACATCTGAGATAACATCCTATAGTGTAATATTAATAGCATGTTGCTACTGAAAAAAACATTCTATTTGCCTTATTGTTCATTCCATTTTTTAATACTAGAGAATTAGTTATTCCCCTAAGTTCATCCCATTTTTTTTGTCTAAAGTTACCAGGACATATTTACGATTACTTGAACAGAATAGATGAATAAAGTGAAATATCCTTTAGGAACCTTGACCTTGAGAAGGCGGCAATTAAATTGTTCTCACCCGTTTGCTACATATGTGGCTTGCGGAGTTTATAGCTTGATACAAAGTTAATCCTATATTGAGCACAATCTATCCACAGGACACTACAGAAAGCAGATTGCTACCTTTAAATCTTTATATCTAACCTTATACTGCAACATATATCATTCTATAATTTTCCTAGATCACAATTAGGTTGAATGAGCAACATATCACCACTATATATACACTTTATTTTCTTTTGATCACATGTAGGTTGCACAGGCAACCTTTTTGCTCTGTATGTGTGTTTTTTTCTTAAACAATAAAGTTGGTTACCCAATATTGAATTTTAATTAGAGGTAATTCTTGTGGATCTGGTTTCTCTCCCTATTGTGGAGTTATACATCCTCATTAGTTCTTATTATTCATTCTCAAGGGTTAAGTCCTAATATACCTCTCTAACCCCTCCCAAACTCTGAAGATAGGGCTTGTATCCTATCTTCATGTAGTTCTTTCTTCTTATATGTTTATACTTCCTTCCATCCATCTGTCCATCCATCCATCCACCCACCCACCCATCCACCTATCTATCCATCCATCCACCTGTTCATCAGTCTTTCTGTTCATCTATTTACCAATGCATCCATGTATCCATCCACACATATTTACAGATATATCAATTGTTGTTACTCTGGGCAATGGTGCAAAGTTTACTAAGCAAAGTGACTGTTGAATTCTGACATTAGACCCTCACAGGATAGCATGAGAGCCTGTGCTCCCAGGTGTGTGATAAATTCTTCCAAACTGAACAAATCTTTAGTGTCTTCCAGTATTGTTATACGTCCAGCAAAGCCTATTCAGGGATTTATGTATAGCAAAGAGAAAGCCAAGATTTTCTTTTTTTTGTCCCCTTGGAATGTTGAAAAGATATGACATCTGAGCAGGTCTGTCAACTGACTTGATGAAAAAAGGTCTTTACATTACTACCTACCGCAGAAGTAGATAAATTCAAAACGATACTGGAAAACAGGACACCAAAGTGGTCTCTGGAGTAGGACTGATCCAGGACAAAGCATGGTTGAATTCAGTTGCTTTTCACAGGGAAATAAAGCTCAGGTGTTTCAATCAACAGGTGCTTTTTGAAACAAATCAAAAGAAAAGAGAATGGCTTACAGATCTTGTGTTCGACCTTGGTGGCATAAAGGCACACATCAAATTCCATCATTCTTTCCATTTGTTAGGAATAATGTCATTATCCTCCAAACAGAGTAGCAGTGCGCCAGTTGTCGCTCTGATTAAATACAGTGTAGTGAGTGTTATAATTACACATTCATTGTCTTGGTCTACATCTGTAGTATTTTGAGTCAATTAAAGATTTAGACTATAGAAGATAATCATTAAATAGGTATAAAATAAGATCAGAGGCCAGGGCCAGCACCTACATCAGGCAATATAAGTGCCTAGGGTACTGGGGGCACCACAACAGAGCCCTGGCTGCTGAACGAGTCTGCAGGGAGATCAAAAGATCTCCCTAACTGGCATGTGTCGTCCACACCCCCCCCCCCACCCCAGCCAAGCTTCCAGTACTGTACCGAAGTTTTTTTTTCCTTCTACTGTATTAGACCGTTGCTATAGTGTACCGCGGCAATGCTCTGATACATTTCCTGGCAGACATGCTGCATTTCCCACTGGACCACCAGGGAGCAGGATTCTCCCCCTCCCTAGCCAAAGGTAAGATTCAGGAAGAAACATTATTTGACTTTTTGTTTAATTAAAAAAAAATTATATTTTTTGTAACCTTCCCCTTAGCCCTTTATTAATCTACTACATCCACTAACCCTTACAACAGGACCTAATCCAAGCCCCCGCCCCCCACTGCTGCCCCTGACTCCCCAACAACAGGTCCTAACGAGCGAACTAGTGGTCCTAGCCCCCCCCACTGCTGTCACTGAACCCCCACCACAGATCCTAATCCCCAACTACTGCTTATGACCCCCATAACAGGTCCTAACCTGACCCGACTACTGACCCTGATCCCCAGTACTTCTCCTGACCCGTTACTACTGCCCCTGAACACCACAACAGGTCTTAACCTCACTGCTGCCCATGACCCCCCACTACATGTCTTGACCTCTACTTCAGCCTCTACCCCCCCCCCCCACTGCAGGTACTGCACTACTGCCTCTGAACCCCCACAAAGGTCCTAGCCCCCACTGCTGTCCCTGACCCTCCACAACATGTCCTAAGTCCCAACTACTGCCCTGAACCCCCACAACAGGATCTTAGTCCCACTACGGCTCATGACCCCCCACCACAGGTTCTAACTCCCAACAACTGCCCCTGGCCCCCCACAACAGGACCTAACCTACCCACTACTGTCCTGACCCTCCACAACAGGTCTTAACCCCACTACTGCCCCTGACCCCTCATAACAGGTCTTAACACCCACTACAGCCCCTAACCCCCACTACAAGTCTTGACCCCACCACTTCAGCCCCTACCCCACACTGCATGTACTGCACTACTGCATTTGACCAATTCCCACTACAGGTCCCAACTCTGACGCCCCCACTGCAGGTACTGCACTAATGCCTCTGTCCCTCTCACTACAGGTCCCGACTCTGACCCCTTAGTACTCACTTCTAACTACGACCTCCACTATTGTCCCTGACCCCTCTCAACAGGTCCTAAACCTCCCACTGCTCCTGTCCCCCCAGTAAAGGTCCTAACCCCCCCCCCCCCTTCAGCCCCTAACTCCCCACTACATGGCCAAACTCCCCAATATTGCATCTAACCCCCACTGTCATGACTCCCTACTACTACCAGTGACCCTCACTACAGGTCCTGACCATCCACATGCATTTCCAAAATGTCACACATTGCCACACACAACACTCACAGCCGCCAAAACATATCACTCAAAGCTACTCACACAGCTACACATACTACTCACAGCTAATCACCACTATACAAAAATCATGCACAGAAAGCCACAACACACACCTCACATATAGCTACAACACTTACAGCCACCCTACATCTACAGAAGACAAAAACCCCCACCACACATTAACTCAACATTTTAAAAAATATTCACATTACATAAGATTAAAAAATAACATAGGGATTTTCCCAGTGCACGCCCTTATGAAATGGGCTGTGCATGCCTATGCACAGCATGCAGTGGCTTTACTGGAGTCTGGGTAAATGAACTACCCAGACTAGTCCAGCAAAAGAGTGTTAATACTGGCCAGTCAGCCAGGTTGCTGTAGAGGCAGGCTACTTGGATGATAGCAGCCGTGCTGGGCACCCAAGGCTGCAGTGCCGCCCTTACTCATAGACTCCACCTGCTGGCAGCCGGTGCCTAGTGCACACTGAAGACTGCTTCATACATCCCATTAGGCTAGGTAGCACACCGCAAGGATCCAGCATCTGTGTTCTCCCTGCCCTCTGTTCGTTGGCATAGAGCTACATGGAGTTGTGCAGTTAGTGCAGAATGTGGCTATATGTGTAAATTAATGTTTGTATATGAATGTTAGGTATCTTTGGATTAATGTAAATGCAAAAAGGGAAGGGGCATTTGTGATATCATGTCTGTGGTGGATCATATGGGTAGGATATTGTGATGTCACAACATGGGGGCGGCGATTATTTTTTTTTTGTCTAGGGCGGCACAAATTCTTGCACCGGCCATATCAGAGGCATTTATAGTTTCCTGGTAAAATATTTTATAAAGAAATTTATAGTTGTATCCCTGTCAGCCATAGCAATACATTGGACATGGTTTTACCAAATATTTTGGTGATTGGTGAGAATAAAATAAAAGGACCATTTTCACTAGATTCTAGCCACCAGAATAACTTTATCCCAACAAAGTTGTTATAGGGGCTAGAGTGGCTGGGTTCAATCATCCCTTTTTTGAATGGTTTAACTCATGCAGTTGGTCCCCTCGTTGTCTGTCCTCTTTGTCCTCTTTGATACTCTCGCCCTACACTAGACACCAAAGCAAACCTTAGAGTAATGCAGAGGACCAGAGATGTTGGACACCGGGGGACCAACTTTTGAACTATCCAGATTAGTTTTGACCGGAAGGCTTTTTACTCCTGCCACCATAACAACTTCAACCTTAATAACTACCTAATGAGACTAATTTGGAGCTTTAAAAACAGCTGTTTTACAGTGTTGCACAGTTTTTTTTTCTCATGAATTAAGTACAAAAGTGCAAGTTGTTCACAGTTAATGACTGTCTTGCAAAGATTAAGTCTGAACAGTATAGTGTTAGAAATCTACAACTGATTTGAGTGAGGTTTTTTTTTTTTTTTTCCTTAAATACAGCTATTTTAGGAACTCAGTTCTCAACTCCTCACAATGTACCATTTAGTAAAAAAAAAACACCCCATTGTGTTCGACCGTAATACACGTTTCTGTTTATCACTTCATCATTTTTTTTAATTCCAAAACTGGGGCTTAGTAGTAGAATAATCTGACATGTTTTTGGACCCATGTCAAGACATTCATTAACTGAGGGCCTGTGGAGACAACCATTTTGAAACCACCGAATTGAAAATAAAGTCACAGTGTGACTACAATACAGCATCATTTTAACCATGGCAGCTTTTAACTGACATTTCTTTTAGTAGTGATACATTGAGAGGTTACATTTGGGAGTCACAGGTTTAGGAGACAGGTCTTCCTAGATGTTAGGGGCTAGAAATTAGCCCCTAACATTATGTTAGGAGCTAGGAATTATCTAGATGTTACAAAATAGGGTTTAGGGTAAGGCGTTTCTAACTAGGGGTTAAAGAGTTGGGGTTTGTAATGTGGCACTATAGATAATGATAGCTGTTAAAGCAGATCTATCACTTTTAATCAGCCTTTCTTGGGGTTCTCCTAGCCTCCCTAACGTGCCCAATAGTTGGTGATGTCCTGGAGACCTACTGCTACTTACCATTATTTCATCCTGACACTGGATGTAGAGCACCGCCATCTTGGTAAATCCACAATCTGCAAGTCTCTGCCTCTGCCTCTGCCCTGGGGCGTACATGTAAATCCACATGCTTGCAAAGTTCATCTGGATTGCATGAGTATCATCAGTAGGAGAAAGTGGCTCAACACTGGACAGCGGCGAGTAAGAAATGGCAACGAATGAAAAAGTTGACTAATGATGTGGAACTTGATAAAGCCTCCACCTTTGTCAACTTTTTGCGACCTAAGTTTTCTACTTAAGGGAAAGTAGCCCCTACTTTTCCTGATGTCTAACTTTATAAAACAACATAATTTCTGCTAAAAAAAACAAAAACAAAAAACTAGGCTACCCAGGGGGGCACAGTGGAGCACTGCTAATTGAAAAAAAAAATGACACAACACTTTAAGGACAGGGTAACTAGTTAGGGTTATGTTATTAGGTTTCAGGAGTTATATTTAGAAATAGGGTAAGCAGTTAAAATTAAATAATTAAGTTCTCCATTTAATATTTTTGGATAAGCTTTATAAATGATTTAATATTTTTGAATATACTTTGAACATTATTAAATATTAGGATTTTTTAAATATTTTAATGTTTTTAATTTTTTTTTACAATCTTTATTTTTTTTTACATTTTTGTTTGAATTTTTTCAGTATTGAGCAATACAGTACAGACAGAAACTCATTGTACTAAACAAATGAACAGCTCCAATCATAAACAATGTGTATAGACAATTACATGTGTGTTTAGCCCGAGGCATATGGCGTCCTTCGTCTAAAATCCTTCATGGTGTGTTCGAGATCAGACCCACATGTTAGAGGGAGGAACTTGAATCAGGTTAGCTTATTTTTATATCTGTGGCCTATTCAAACGTCAACTGCCCAACTCAAGTCAGTCCCCTTAGTCCATAGCATGCTATGTGTACGTTGCAAACAGTGAGTCCTCTTAAAATTGAACAGTTGCGTATCCAATGCGGTTCCTATCGAATCCCCCCTCTGTCTTCCCCTTGCTATAAGTTAAGTTGTGATGGGCAGAGTGTTTATGGTGAAGACATTTTAGTGTGGTTTTAGAAGTTAGGTTCATGGATATGGACTTATAAGAAATATAAGAAATCGAAGGGGCACTATATTCACCAGTACCACTACAGCTTAAAGTATTGGTTATGGTATCTATAGCATGTCCCTGAATGCACAGCATTAAAAACGCTGTCTTTACAGGGAAAGAACAATATTTACATTGTTGCCTAGTAACAGCACTAGGTGCAGTCACTCAGATATCCACTAGATCGGCTTCCTATTTCAGTGCTGCATTGTGTCAAGCACCTATGTTCAGCATCTCCACCCTCTGCATGGAGACGCTGAATGCTCCCCATTGATTCAAGTCATCCTTATGAGAAGATACTAACTAGCGCAGCATTTTGCACCCACATGTGAGGATTGGCTGAGATCAAGACCAAAAAAACAATAAACAATGCTATTTTGCAGACGTTATTGATAAATTATGACTTTAAACACTTGAACTTGTGATGTAAACATACAACCTTTTATTCCAGCTACCCAGTGTTCTTTTTCTTTTTTTTTTCTGTCTGTCTGTCTGCCCGTCTATCTATCTATCTATCTATCTATCTATCTATCTATCTATCTATCTATCTATCTATCTATCTATCTATCTATCTATCTATCTATCTATCTATCTATCTATCTATCTATCTATCTATCTATCTATCTATCTATCTATCTATCTGTCTGTCTGTCTGTCTATCTATCTATCTATCTATCTATCTATCTCTCTATCTATCTATCTATCTATCTATCTATCTATCTATCTATCTATCTATCTCTCTCTCTATCTATCTATCTATCTATCTATCTATCTATCTCTCTATCTATCTATCTATCTATCTATCTATCTCTCTATCTATCTATCTATCTATCTATATATCTATCTATCTATCTATCTATCTATTGTATGTTATATTGTTTAAAAGGCCCACTGAAAATCTAAAAGGAAACCAAAGCAGGACTCATAAATTCAAAATATAAAAGAAATATATAAAAATGCAGAAAAGAAAAAAAATACTAGTTAACAGTTACTATTCTCTAACATTATCTAACATTTCAAAAATTAAAACATGTACTATTGAGGATTTCAGACACATTTGGTTGGATTGTCTGAAAATTAGACCTCTTTGGGAGAAGTTAAATCAATATCATCCTTATTAGAAATGAAGATTATATTAACCCCAAGTATGGCTCTACTACATATGAACATGACAGTGTTTAATAAATAATTTAGACCCATTATTCTTCATATTTTAATGGCTGTGAAAACCTCAATAGCCAGAAATTGGAAATCCACCAATGTAGATTGCCCAAAGTATTGTGCAATGTAAAATGGAAAGAGCCATTGCCAATTTTGCACCAAAAAAGGGCCACCACTATAGTTACTGGGACAGATGGGTAAAAAAAATTGGATCTTAATAGTAAATTTCTTATGTGTTTAGTTAATTATCTCTTCATGTCTTTCTTGTGCTAGATATTTGTTTTACTTTTTTTCCCTTAGCTAAACAGTTTCTCCCGACTATGAGATTATTGGATAAGCCCCTTTCTCCCCCCCCTCCCCTCTCGAGCCTAATATTGCTGATTTTTTTAATTTATTTATTTTTTACTGTGAACCAAGCAAATGTCTGTTTAAGTTAGTCTGTAAATGTTTTTATACGTTAGATGTTCAATAAAACAGAAGAAGTGGTTAGTTAATAAAAAGGGAAAGAAGAGGGGGAAAGGAAGGAGTAAAGAAATGGTAGAAAGAGAGAAAGGAAATAGAATTATATACATATATATATATATAAATGATAAAGAGAGAGAAAAGAGAACTGAATAATACATATGATGATATTATGATTACACAAGGTATGAAATGGCAAATACCACATTCTGATGCATAATAAAAAAACAAAACAAAAAAAAAACATGTACTATTGAATTACAACACAATACTCTATACCTACTTGTATCTAGATACAAATATAGTGGTATTATAAACATATTTTTTTTACTTTGTGCTTAAAAAAGTTAGTCTGCCTGCATTTGTTCTGTTTGATAAGGCTGAGATTAAATGTAATTGTTTAAAAATTATTTGATGAAAAGTTGTAGTGGTTCTACATTCAAGGTAAGTCACTGAACGTCGGATTCTAATTGGCGCAATTGAGGCCAAAATAGTCAAGTTGTGTTTATACAAATACAAAAAGATAAGTCCTGCGCTCACTATCATCACTACTGGGCCGGCAGCAATGACTACAGTACACATCAGCCCCAATATATAGTAAAAACCAAAGAAAAGAAAAAGTTACCTGCGCTCTCTCCTTAATCCCTATGTATGTAAGCTGTGTTTATAGATCAGTTGGAGCATCTGCTATTTTAGTCTTGCTTTTCCAATTTAATTTGCTACAATTTGGAGTTTAGTGTGAATAACCCTAACAAGGTATATTATAATATATATAGCGCTTATGTATCGGAAATTAATCACCTTTTAAGAACGTTTTAAGAGCAGAATTTCACTGTCAGGTCAACAGGTTGTAGCCTATAAAGAAATAATCACATATAGTGTAGATCATACTATGTAAAACAGTTTATATTAATTCTATAATGTGCGCACTCACAAACAGAGAGCTATAGACCCAGCTCTGGTTTGAATAATTTCTGGATCCGTGAAGGCGACCCACCCTATTTTCGATGTAAATTGGAGGTCTGTAAAACAGTAGAGGTACACCCAATTGTGCAGTATTGCTTTAAAATATTTCTAAACATATAATGCACTCATCCCGGGTGGGTACTCACAAGAGGGGAGTCAAAATATAATGACTCAATTTTACAGCGTTGTGCAGATTCGGGACTGCACTCCCTGTTGAATATGACGATGCCGGGAACCAGGATCAGTTAAAACAAATACATTTAATCATACAATATAATACAAAATAAAATAGCCTCAATGTGCCAAACAAAAACCGGGACACGTTTCGCCACTACAAACGTGGCTTCTTCAAACCGGGTATGATCAGTAAATGTCCTGGAGTTCCCCATACAAGTTTAAATAACCGAAAACGGAGGGCAAACAGTTCATGCACATTAACCATCACACGTCAGTACCACCCACAGGTACGACGTGTGCGGTCCATGCCTCCCTTCCATGTCGGTATCACAGAGGGGTTGAGATGGTTAAGTTCTTTCTTGTCCTCTCGGTTACGTTCGTTTCTCCGTATAATAAGATGCATGTATATAAAATCCCGCTCTGCAGCAGATGCATATTTGTTGGAGGCTCGCCACCCCATAGTTCAATATAGTCTTTTACTTAATGTCCACATATCTTCAGTTAACGAAAGGTAATATCCACATATAAAGGAGAGAATAAAATTAAAAGGGCAGTATCAATTATCTTATCATTGCGAATATGTAGTTTCTTCTTATCTATAACTAGTGATGTCCCGAATGGTTCGCTGGCGAATAGTTCCTGGCAAACATAGCGTGTTCGCGTTCGCCACAGATGGCGAACATATGCGAGGTTCGGTCCGCCCCCTATTCGTCATCATTGAGTAAACTTTGACCCTGTACCTCACAGTCAGCAGACACATTCCAGCCAATCAGCAGCAGACCCTCCCTCCCAGACCCTCCCATCTCCTAGACAGCATACAATTTAGATTAATTCTGAAGCTGCATTCATTTTTTTTTTTTGTGTTTGTGTTTATTATACATTATCCTCCATAGCCAGTAACCTGTGTTTATTATACATTATCCCCCATAGCCAGTAACCTGTGTTTATTATACATTATCCCCCCATAGCCAGTAACCTGTGTTTATTATACATTATCCCCCATAGCCAGTAACCTGTGTTTATTATACATTACCCCCCATAGCCAGTCACCTGTGCTTATTATACATTATCTCCCCCATAGCCAGTAACCTGTGTTTATTATACATTATCCCCCCGTAGCCAGTAACCTGTGTTTATTATACATTATCCTCCCATAGCCAGTAACCTGTGTTTATTATACCTTACCCCCCATAGCCAGTCACCTGTGCTTATTATACATTATCTCCCCCATAGCCAGTAACCTGTGTTTATTATACATTATCCTCCCATAGCCAGTAACCTGTGTTTATTATACATTATCCCTCCCATAGCCAGTAACCTGTGTTTATTATACATTATCCCCCCCATAGCCAGTAACCTGTGTTTATTATACATTATCCTATCATAGCCGGTAACCTGTGTTTATTATACATTATCCCTCCCATAGCCAGTAACCTGTGTTTATTATACATTATCCCCCCATAGCCAGTAACCTGTGTTTATTATACATTACCCCCCATAGCCAGTAACCTGTATTTATTATACATTATCCCCCCCATAGCCAGTAACCTGTGTTTATTATACATTATCCCCCATAGTCATTTATCGTTGGACCCAGGGCCAGCGCGTCCATAAGGCTGCACAGGCGGCCGCCTTAGGGTGCACGGGCTCTGGGGGCGCAATATTTCAGTGGCCGGCAGGAGGGGACCCCGGCGCGGCAGTGCTGTGATGTGATAAGCCGTGGCGAGGGAGTTCTAATCTCACCACTCTGCTCCCTCGCGCGCTGTCTGTTGATGCCGCGGGAGCCGGAATATGACGTCATATTCCGGCTCCCGCGGTATCAGCAGACAGCCCGCGAGGGAGTAGAGCGGTTCGATTAGAACTCCCTCGCCGCGCCTGATCACACCACTGCCGCATGCCACCCAGCAGCCCCACTGGACCACAGGGAATGATCCATCATCCACACCAGCTCTCCAGGTAGGGAGGCTGGGTGGAAATGTTTTATTTATTAAAATAATTAGTGAATGTATGTCATGTGTCTGTGTGTGAGTGTCTGTGAGTGACAGTGTGTGTGTCTGTGAGTGACAGTGTGTGTGTCTGTGAGTGACAGCGTTTGTCTGTGAGTGACAGCGTGTGTGTCTGTGAGTGACAGCGTGTGTCTGTGTGTGAGTGTCTGTCTGTGAGTGACAGCATGTGTGTCTGTGAGTGACAGCGTGTGTCTGTGAGTGACAGTGTGTGTGTCTGTGAGTGACAGCATGTGTCTGTGTGTGAGTGTCTGTCTGTGAGTGACAGTGTGTGTGTCTGTGAGTGACAGCGTGTGTGTCTGTGAGTGACAGAGTCTGTGTCTGTGAGTGACAGCGTGTGTGTCTGTGAGTGACAGAGTCTGTCTGTGAGTGACAGCGTGTGTGTCTGTGAGTGACAACGTCTGTCTGTGAGTGACAGTGTCTGTCTGTGAGTGACAGCGTCTGTCTGTGAGTGACTGAGTGTGTGTGAGTGAGTGCATCTGTGTGTGTCTGTGAGTGATTGTATGAGTGTGTGTGCATGTGAGTGTATGAGTGTGTCTGTCAGTGTATGATTCGTGTGTGTCTGTCAAATCAGTGAGAGTATGTTTGTCATTGAGTCTGTGTGTGACTATCAGTGTGTCTGTCAATCAGTGTCAATCAGTGTGGGTCTGTCAGTGTCAATGAATGAGTGTGTGTCAGATCAATGCGTCTGTGTCTGTCAGTGACGTCTGTGTGTTTGTCATTGAGTGTGTGACTGTCAGTGTGTACAGAGTGTAGCGGAGCGGAGCGCGGTACAGGAGCTTCTGTTTCCTGTACCTGGCCAGACTGACAGGAGGTGCTCACAGAGAGAGCACTCCCTGTCAGTCTGGCCGGGTATAGAAAACTGAAGCTCCTTTAGGGGATCTGCTCCGCTCAGCAATGCAACAATAGAGGTAGGAGGCACACCAGGAAGGGAAGTGTGACCACTAAATGGGTGTAGGGTGCACCAAGGGACAGGGAGGGAATGGGAGAGAAACACCAAGAGACAGGGAAAAGAGGGGCGAGGGGAGAAGAACACGAAGGGACCACTAATGGTCGGGGAGGGGAGAGGGGCTGGTTAAGAGGCACATAGGTGAAGATTTTGTTTTGGGGGGTGGGGGGGGGGGGGGCAGAAAGATGCATCTTCGCCGTTGTACCTAAAAATCCAAGCACCGGCCCTGGTTGGACCTAGGAAGCATGATGTCTTAGGTCGGCCCAGAGAGTGAGTGAGTGAATAATATAATATATATGTTCAGAAACATATTAGTAATATATGTAAATCGGGTTCATGCAAAGAGGGTGAAAAGGTATTAAAGAAAAACACACTTATTGCATCAAATTTACAAAGTCAAACTTTTAAAAGCTTTCCTCATTTCTTTCTCGGGATGAGGAATATATCGGTTGTAGACTGAGGATTTCCATCTGCCCAATCTTTTAATAATATGCACTGGAGTGTCAGTGTTGAAGGAGACCGAAGCTGCCCCTATTCTAAATGAAAGACCCGAGACATGGATACAACCCAATCTTAGGAGTAGTGTTCTGATGTAGAAGATGAATTTAGCCGTAGTCAGAGGGATTCAGTGAGAGTAGTGGTGAAATGTGTGTGGCATGACTGAGTGTGGGTAAGTAAGAGTCAAGTATTTTAACTGGGCACTAGTTCTAGGTGGGATAAAGTGGTATAGCGGATGGATGAGTAGTTTGGTTCGTTTTAGAGGTTTGTAGAGAAAGTATATTGTGATTGTGACTAGAGCAATCTCGCCACATTGCATTGGAGAAGCCTGGTTGCCCGCCTGCTGCCTTTGGACTATGGATCAGACTTTAAAAGACTTTATTTTCACTGCAGAAAGGCTTATTCGTGCCTTTCTGCCAGGGTGTTTGGTAGATTTTACCGAACAAACTGCCGAAGGAGCGACCACCTAAACAGCCCGGTCGTTTGGGGGCAGGACCGACCGTCCCTACCCCCTGTGTGGTATATGCAGAGACCACGGTCCCATCTGCACAGTTGTGGGGCTTACTGTCTCCCCCTGGTATGTTAAGCTGCCGCTGGGGAGAGGGGGTAACAAGCTCCTCTCCCATATACACTTCCAGCCGCGGGGGAGGGGGACCGACTGTCTCTGCTCCCACTACAGAGTCCTGCTGCTGGGGAAAGGAGACTGGGCTCTCTATTCCTTGTAGGTCACTCTGCCACTGGGGAAAGGAGACTGGGCTCTCTATTCCCTGCACATTAGTAATCTGCCGCTGGGGAGAGGGGGTAACATGCTCCTCTCCCATATATACTTCCAGCCTCTGTGGAGGGAGACCGACTGTCTCTACTCCCAATACAGAGTCCTGCTGCTGGGGAAAGGAGACTGGGCTCTCTATTCCCTGCTGGACACCCTGCCGCTGGGGAATGGAGACTGGGCTCCCAATTCCCAACAAATAACGCTGCCGCTGGGGAGGGAAGATGCTGCTCTCCTTGTACTTCACACTGCCTTCCCGGCATATCACTCTGCTGCTGGAGTGTGGTTTTAGGTAGTTTGTCCACACCATTTTATGTGTGGTGTTATCCGAGAGTAGTCTATCAAGGTCAGTCGGGGCATAGCTTACGTGAGTTGTATAGTTGTACGGGTGAGTAGTGATCCGAGGGACCTGGCTTGTAGTGCTGGTATGCGGGCTGTAAAGTTGCAGGATATATGGGGTAGTTCCGCTCTGTAATGCATGTGTAGGGTCTGTCAGGCGTTCATAGTGAGAGAGGGGTGCTCTGTCATGAGTGTGTGTCTGGCTTCTCGTATCTATTCTTCGGTATTGTGGCGTTGTGTCTCATGGCCCCTTTCCCTGCTGAGTGATGTGCCCCTTACCTTGGGGGTGTCGGGGGGGAAGGAGCGCACAAAACTATTCTGTAGTTTTGTGCGCTCAGATCCCAGCTATCTGGGGATGTGTGACATGTCTGTGTTTTATGTATAAAATATGACTTTGTGTATTTTAAAGTGTTTTTATGTTTTTGTGCTCACCATGTGCATAATGGCGATTTGCCTTTGTCCTGGGAGATAATTGAATTACTTCTAAATTATCTCCAGGGCAGAGGAGAGGAAGTCATGATGCATTGTGGGAAAGTATTGTGACTGTATGTCCTAAATTGATACCTGTCTGTCTTTTGTTACAGTCTCCCATTTGGTCCACTAGGGAAGTGTTCACAAAGTGGGAGACCTGCATAAATACTGGGCGGGAAGCTTATAATAAACCAGACCACTGCTTGATCCTCAACACGGAGCCTTGTCTCGTCTTTGGGGGGATTCACTGTATGCTGATAGAGACTGATTGCCAGGAGTGTAAGCCACTAGGGATCTTTTCCTGTTCGTCTGCTAGCAGCTATTCATGAGGCACTGGTTTGGGAGTTTGGAGTGCTACCTTATTCCCTTGTATGCAGTTCGGGAGTTTGGTGCATTCACTTGTATTCAATTCGGGAGTTTGGTGTTTTACTGAAGCTGCCTTTATAGCTGAAAGGGGAATATCGCCTAAACGGATTTTAACCCCTTGTCTGCTGAAACGGTCTTTTACAGTGATCATGATTTTTAGCGATATCCAATATTTTTAAGGTGGTCCCAGTGCCACCACTCATATCTGGTGTCACAATAGCTTGCATTTAAACAAAAAAAACACTTTTTTGACTGTAATATAATAGCAGTCAGTTTCCTTCACACGTGTGCATTTCAGGGCCTGCCAGGGCACAGTGTCACACCAGTGCAACTCATATCTGGTGAAACAGTAGTGTACATAAAAAAAAAAAATACTAGAAATTTGACTGTGAAATAATAGCAGTCAGTTTCCTTCACACGTGTGCGTTTCAGGGCCTGCCAAGGCACAGTGTCACACCAGTGCAACTCATATCTGGTGTAACAGTAGTGTACATTTAAAAAAAAAAAACACAGGGGGCTTGTTGTCAGCTTTCGGGGACCCTTGGTGTTGTACGTGGCTGGGTGGAGGAAGAGACCTTCAATGACATCAGTGAGGACAAGGAACGGGAGATGGCTAGCTTGGTATCCAACCTTGTGCAAATGGGGAGTTTGCGGTTGTGCACATGGACTGTTTGCGGTTGTTTGCGGTGCGTTAAACAGGGAGCTTGGTCTGTCACTGTGAAGAGGGAGTAACCCTTACACTACCTGATCGATACAACATCATACCTGATGTTTTAAAGCACGTTATTCCAAACAATTTAGGAATGTTAGGTGATTTATGCCCTTTATGGATTAAAACCAGACTCTGCATCAACTATGTAATTTTCCATGGGAGTTTTGCCATGGATCCCCCTCCGGCATGCCACAGTCCAGGTGTTAGTCCCCTTGAAACAACTTTTCCATCACTATTGTGGCCAGAAAGAGTCCCTGTGGGTTTTAAAATTTGCCTGCCAATTGAAGTCTATGGCGGTTCGCCGGGTTCGCCCGTTCGCGAACATTTGCAGAAATTCGCGTTCGCCATTCGCGAACGGAAAATTTTATGTTCGCGACATCACTATCTATAACATTATATCTCGTAAATATTAAATTATCATGATAAAACAACGGGAAGATTGTTAATTCCAATTTCAAACAAACTACTCATATTTTTAGAATCCAATACAATTGATTATAATTGAATCCAAATAAAAACAAAATGGAGCAATGGCTAATTTCACCTTTTTGGTATCTGTTATTAATATCAATCTTATTATTAATCTAAAAAATAAATAAATGAAGCGGACTATTAATTAATCCCCACTTCTTGCCTAATATCCACATCAATTTTATAATTAATCATATATAGGGAATTAGATATACAAAGTGCTTCGATATTTTAAGCCCTGATGGATTTAACTTTCGGTTTGGATAGTATGTTTCTATAAACTCATGTTTCTATTTCACACATATTGTTACACATTATGCAAACTCCCACTTTTTTTCCACTGTTCTTAATATTCATATATATACATTCCCATCTATTGTAAAACTTACTTTTATTTCTAGGTTTATGATTTTATACCTTTTTTCTTAATTAACTAAGAAAAAAGGTATAAAATCATAAACCTAGAAAAAAAAGTAAGTTATACAATAGATGGGAATGTATATATATATATATATATATATATATATATATATATATATATATATATATGAATATTAAGAACAGTGGGAAAAAGTGGGAGTTTGCATAATGTGTAACAATATGTGTGAAATAGAAACATGAGTTTATAGAAACATACTATCCAAACCGAAAGTGGTACTGACGTGTGACGGTTAATGTGCACAAACTGTATGCCCGCCGTTATTTAAACTTGTATGGGGAACTCCAGGACATTTACTGATCATACCCGGTTTGAAGAAGCCACGTTTGTAGTGGCGAAACGCGTCCCGGTTTTTGTATGGCATTGAGGCTATTTTATTTTGTATTATATTGTATGATTACATTTATTTGTTTTAACTGATCCTGGTTCCCGGCATCGTCATATTCAACAGGGAGTGCATTCCCGAATCTGCACAACGCTGTAAAATTAAGTCATTATATTTTGACTCCACACTTGTGAGTACCCACTTGGGATGAGTGCATTATATGTTTAGAAATATTTTAAAGCAATACTGCGCAATTGGGTGTACCTCTACTGTTTTACAGACCTCCAATTTACATCGAAAATAGTGGGTCGCCTGCACGGACCCAGCTCTATGTTTGTGAGTGCGCACATTATAGAATTAATATAAACTGTTTTACATAGTATGATCTACACTATATGTGATTATTTCTTTATAGGCTACTACCTGTTGACCTGACAGTGAAATTCTGCTCTTAAAAAGTTCCTAAAAGGTGATTAATTTCCGATACATAAGCGCTACATTCTCAATTTGTTGTTACTTTGTATATGTATTGAAAGGAATAATTTGAATGTTTAGCAGCTATACTAATTGAATACAGAGATATTGTCATTTTTATTTTTATTACACTTTATAAGCGCTGGTTCCACCATATACTATATTATAATATATATATATATATATTTTTTTTTTTTTCCTTAGCTTCTGCACCAGGTACTTTTAAACCAAATAGATGCTTCTAAGTTTCCGTTCTATCTAAGCCTGTGTTTTAGGCGGCTACTTGTCTGATGATTTCTATTCTGATAAAGGCACACTTTCTTTTTGATGATTTTAAAGGCTTCTTTCACTTGTTTGTTTTGCCTGTCAAATTACTTAACTTATACTCTTGTGTAAGTCAGATATGATGGCATATCATTACACTGAATAAACAAGGAAAGGCAATTTGACACTGGAATTGACAGTAAATTAGGTTAGAAAAGGGCAGAGTTACAAAGACCTTTGAGAAAAAGTTTTTTGGCATGTTTTTCTCATAAAAGTGTGCATTCTATGTTTTTTTTTAGCACATAAACATTTTTATTTTAATTTCATAAAAATATGTTAAAATATAAAACTATAATGTATTTTGCAAAAAGGTTTTTCTTGTATCATCGTTTCTTTAATTAAATAGACATGGTAAGTAAATCAGGATTTTTGCCCTCTGTACCTGATTGCTTCTTATATGAACCGTGACTGTTGAAAATAGAGTCCGGAAATAATAGTGTCTCTTATCAGATGCTGCTTGCTTACTTAATGAAACCCACACCAGGAAAGCTGACATCGGGTGATACAGCTGATGATAGAGACAGTGGTCTTTCTTCCATTCACATTAGTCACGGTGGGAAATTGAGATTCAAGATTTCTTAGCATACAATACAAGCACCCCCTACTACCCAAATATATTACTTAATTATTTACATCTGGATGCTTACTTAGATATTCAATATCACTTTTTTTTCACTAGCAAATCGACTTGTACATTTGATTTCAAATTAATTGCAACTTGGCCAAATTGTGGCTGATTGGTGGGTCATCCTAATTCCATAATTACAAGGCTCGATATGGATGCATGATAAAGCAAACGACACAGACAATGAACAAACAAATTTGTTTGATTTGTAATTTCGAGTTCTGTCCATGGCCACAAAAAAGAGATAATTGATGGGAAAAAAGGGGACTGATGTCTAAATGTTGATTGTATTCACAGATCAAGTGAGAAGTGACAAATTGAATGCAAGAAAAGGGGATCAGTAAAAAGAACTCTGAGGATCTGAAAAAATGTATTGTTGCAGAACAGACCTCGCCATGGTCGACCAAAGACATTGAGTGCACGTGCTCAGCGTCATAACCAAAGGTTGTCTTTGGGAAATAGACATATGAGTGCTGCCAGCATCGCTGCAGAGGTTGAAGGGATAAATTGGTCTGCATGGCTGTCATCCCAGAAGGAAGCTTCTTCTAAAGATGATGCACAAGAAAGCCTGCAAACAGTTTGCTGAAGACAAGCAGATTAGGAAATGGATTACTGGAACCATGCCCTGTGGTCCGATGAGACCAAGATAAACTTATTTGGTTCAGATGGTGTCCAGCGTGTGTGGTGGCAACCAGGTGGGGAGTACAAAGACAAGTGTGTCTTGCCTACAGTCAAGCATGGTGGTGGGAGTTTCATGGTCTGAGCCTGCATGAGTGCTGCCAGCACTGGGGAGCTACAGTTCACTGAGGGAACCATGAATGCCAACATGTTCTGTGACATTCTGAAGCAGAGCATGATCCTTTCCATTCAGAGACTGGGCCGCAGGGCAGTATTCCAACATGATAACGACCCCAAACACACCTTCAAGGCGACCACTGCCTTGCTAAAAAAGCTGAAGGTAAAGGTGATGGACTGGTCAAGCATGTCTTCAGACCTAAGCTCTATTGAGCATCTGTGGGGCATCTACAAACGAAAGTGGGGGAGTGCAAGGTCTCTAACATTCTCCAGCTCTGTGATGTCATCATGGAGGAATGGAGGACTTCAGTGGCAACCTGTGAAGCTTTGGTGAACTTCATGCCCATGAGGCAGTGCAGGAAAATAATGGTAGCCACACAAAATATTGACACTTTGAGCCCTATTTGGACATTTCCACTTAGGGGTGTACTCACTTTTGTTGCGAACGGTTTAGACATTAATGGCTGTGTGTTATTTTGAGGGGACAGCAAATTTACACTGTTATACAGGCTGTACACTTACTACTTTACATTGTAGCATAGTGTCATTTCTTCAATGTTGTCACATGAAAAAATATAATAAAATATTTACAAAAATGTGAGGGGTGTACTCACTTTTGTGAGATACATTATAAAAATATAATTATTTTAACTGCTCCACCTTATTTGCTCTATTGGTTACTTCTCACTTGATCTGTGAACCAAATGGCAGACAAATGTGTATATCTTTGTATTGCAAACTATATCAGGGCCGTCTTTAATATTGACTGGACCCTGGGCAAAGCATTTGCTTGGGCCCCCTGGACCCTGTACCCAATCTTCAGGCGGGCAATCACGTCCTCCACCCCAGCGCAGTGGTGGACCTAAAGTAGAGAAGTTCAAGAATTTTTTTGTGCCTCCCTATCACACAGGTGATTAAAATCCACATATGTCGTGCAACTCCAGAAATGCATTGACAGCTGGGGCTCTACCATTTACCCATGTTTGCAGGTTTGTATTTAGCACTAAGCTGTTTTTGTGTGTTTGAATGTAAACAGGTTTTTGTATGGAATATGTTTGTATGTGGTGTTGGCATGACTGCAAGCATGTATTTATGTGTAGTGTTGTTTTTTGAATGCAGGGGTGTATTTACATATAATTTTGATGTGTAACACAAATGTGTGTTTGTACATAGTCTTGAAGTTTGAATGCAGGGGTGTATTTGTGTGTAGTGTTAGTGTGTGAAGGCTGAGATGTATGGACACATACACACACATAGAGATATATAAACTCTGAAACACATGCAGACACACAGATATACACACTGGCACACATGTAGATATACAGACACATATACACACTGACACACAGATACACAACCTTACACACATGCAAATACACAGACACACACATAGATACACCGAAACACACAAAGACAACATACAGATACACACAGACTTCATACAGATACACACACATATATACACACTAACACATACACCCAGATATACTGGCACATATTGAGACAGACAAACTGACACACACGCACACAGACTTACTGACACACCAACTGACAGACATACTGACACACACACTGACAGACATATTGACACACACACACACACACACACACACATACACATACACTGACCGATATATTGACACACACTGACAGATATACTGACACACACAGACATACTTACACACAGATATACTGACACACAAAGACATACTGACACACACAGAGAGACATACTGACACACATATATACTGCTACAGACATACTGACATTCACACACACATACATACTGACCCAAATACACAGATGTACTGACACACACACACAGATATACTGACACATACACTGACCGACATACTGACATACAGATATACTGACACACACAAAGACATACTGCCACACAGACACACACACAGACATACTGACACACACACACACAGACATACTGACCAACACACACAGATATACTGACACACACACAGACATACTGACACACAGATATACTGACACACACAGACGTACCAACACACACACTGACATACCAACACACACATTGACAGCCATTTATACAGACACATACAGACACATATACACACCGACACACAGATACACAACCTGACACACATGCAAATACACAGACACACATAGATACACCGAAACACACAAAGACAACATACAGATACACACAGACTTCATACAGATACACACACATATATACACACTAACACATACACCCAGATATACTGGCACATATAGAGACAGACAACCTGACACACACTGACAGACATACTGACACACACACTGACAGACATACTGAAACTGAAACACACACTGACAGCCATAATGACACACACACACACACACACACACACACTGACAGATA
Source organism: Pelobates fuscus (assembly GCF_036172605.1). Lineage (NCBI taxonomy): Eukaryota > Metazoa > Chordata > Amphibia > Anura > Pelobatidae > Pelobates > Pelobates fuscus. The sequence goes on along the minus strand of NC_086327.1, from coordinate 86,954,539 downwards.
TATTGACACACACTGACAGATATACTGACACACATACATACTGACACACACACATACTGACACACAGATATACTGACACACAGATATACTGACACACACATATACTGACATACACACACATATATACTGGCATACACACACAGACATACTGACACACACACAGACACACACACACACACAGACTTACTGACACACACACAGACATACTGACCCACACACATATATACTGACACACACAGACATACTGACACACACACAGACATACTGACCCACACATACATACTGACCCACACATACATACTGACACACACACAGACATACTGACCCACACACAGACATTCTGACACACACACAGACATACTGACCCACACACAGATATACTGATATGCTGACACACACAAAGACATACTGCCACACAGACACACACAAAGACATACTGCCACACAGACACACACACAGACATACTGACACACACACACAGACATACTGACACACACACACAGACATACTGACACACACACACAGACATACTGACACACACACACAGACATACTGACCAACACACACAGATATACTGACACACACACAGACATACTGACACACAGATATACTGACACACACAGACATACCAACACACACACTGACATACCAACACACACATTGACAGCCATTTCTACAGACACATACAGACACATATACACACTGACACACAGATACACAACCTGACACACATGCAAATACACAGACACACACATAGATACACCGAAACACACAGAGACAACATACAGATACACACAGACTTCATACAGATACACACACATATATACACACTGACACATACACCCAGATATACTGGCACATATAGAGACAGACAACCTGACACACACTGACAGACATACTGACACACACACTGACAGACATACTGAAACTGAAACACACACACACACACACTGACAGCCATAATGACACACACACACACTGACAGATATATTGACACACACTGACAGATATACTGACAAACAGACATACTGACACACACACATACTGATACACAGATATACTGACACACACACATATACTGACATACACACACAGATATACTGGCATACACACACAGACATACTGACACACACACAGACACACACACACAGACTTACTGACACACACACAGACATACTGACCCACACACATATATACTGACACACACAGACATACTGACACACACACAGACATACTGACCCACACATACATACTGACACACACAGACATACTGACACACACACACACACACACACAGACATACTGACCCACACACAGACATTCTGACACACACAGACATACTGACACACACAGACATACTGACCCACACACAGATATACTGATATGCTGACACACACAAAGACATACTGCCACACAGACACACACACAGACATACTGACCAACACACACAGATATACTGACACACACACAGACATACTGACACACAGATATACTGATATGCTGACACACACACAGACATACTGACACACACACAGAGACATACTGACACACACACAGACATACTGACCCACACACATATATACTAATATACTGACACACACACAGACATACTGACACACACACGCATACATACTGACACACACACAGTCATACTAACACACACACAGACATACTGACCCACACACAGATATACTGATATACTGACACACACACACAGTCATACTGACACACACACACAGACATACTGACACACACACACAGACATACTGACACACACACACAGACATACACACAAAATGTACACTTTTAAACCCACCCTCCAGTTTCCTACCTTGTAGGCTGGCTTTCCTGCTGGTGGCTGAAGGTGTTGGGAGCTGGGGTCTGGTTCTCTCGGCCAGCCCCCCTCCACTCTGCCTACTCTTCTTTCCCGCACGCTCCTCTCTTTGTGAGAGGAAGTTACGCGCAGCCGTCACTTCCTCCCAGCCGGCTGCCGAAAAGCAAGGGCCCGGGCACGCTGTTAAAGCGCCTCAGCGCGCGACCGGGCCCCCTGCTGACAGAAGCCCACTGGGTGGCCCTTTGTGTATGGGCCACCCGGTGGGCCTTCTTAGTGTGAGGGTTACCGGCCGGGGGGGAGAAATGGTTGAGGCCAGCGGGGCTCACGGCGCAGCTGCTTTGGTCCTCCCAGGAGTAACTGGGCTGTCCCGTTTGCCCCACGTTAAAGACGGCCCTGAACTATATGCATAATATTTATATTATGTATATTTTGCAGAACACTGATAAGCCTATTTTTGTGTGCTTCTGTTTCGTCCGAACAGCTTTTACCTAAACAAATGCACGGACAAAGGTAATTTGACACAAAATGCCACATGAACAAATTTTAGCCCACCAAAACAAAAATTTTTTACTGGTTTGATTCGGCTGAACCAGATTGTTTTGCCATGTACAAGTATTTTGGCTAGTACACTAGTATACAGCATATTTATCCAGGTAAGTATTAGAAGGCAAAGGTGATTGTCTTCCCATGTGTTTTAAGTATATATATATATATATATTACTTATGGACCCTATCATTGTACAATGATGTCCTTAATATCCTCCTATTCTGTCCATTGAAATAAGCATCCGTTAAAAGTAAATTAATACATATTCATGATGCAACTTAAAAAAAAAAAAATACATCCAGAAATCAAAATGGCCTTAGTTAAATATTAATATTATTATACCTAATTTATAAAGCACGTCACATTCTGCAGCGCTGTCCATGGTACAAGTATAAATACACAGTACAACATAAGAGACAATGCAACATTTGACAAACAAATACAAGAAACGATGAGGGCCTTATGCCTGTAGGAACTTACAATCTAGATGGATAGGGGGGGTTAGGTTATTGCAGCAGTCAAGACGAGAAATGACCAGGGAGTGGATGAGTTGCTAAGTGGTGTCAGTGATAGGTTTACCACTTAAATTCATAACTTGTAGAGCTCTGTGTGAGCCTTAACTACACACAAAGAGTATGGTGATTCCATAATGGGAACAATGTTTTTGCGGAACCAAACTAAAAAACAAACAAACACTTAAAGGGACTCTATAGGAATCCAGCCCACTTCATCTCAATTAATTGGTTTGTGCACATGTCCTTATCGTTTTAAACCCGCAAGTAAAAACATTAGCATTCTGTAAGTAAAACTCGGCTATTTCAATCAGATGGTCTCATAGAGACATATTGTAACGGATCGACGGGCACCCCGACTGGGTACCTCTGTTGAAGGATGCTCCTAGCACTGCCTGAGGACTCCAAGCACTGAAGCAGACACCACAACCACGGAACCGGAGAAGCATACGAATGCTCTCAAGCATATGAATGCTGTAAACAGCTGAACAGGAAAAGCATACAATCAGCTTACACTCCTGGCAATCAGCATACAATCCAATTCCCCCAATAACAAGACAACACTTCGTTTTGAGTTTAAGCAGAACTAACTGTACTGGCACGTACAGCCTCTTTTATTCCCAATCCACAAACATAGTACTGCCCACAGGGTTTTACAGAACAACCAATCAATACGTACAATACACACAGACACTCCCACACAAAATCCTCCCCTCTGCCTGTGATATGATTACTGAACACAATGGGAAATATAATTATCACAGACAGAGAAATACAGTTTTATAAAACATATCACAGGGACCCCAAAACATGCAATAACCCCATTATTTTTTATATAATCTGTATATGTTCTGCGGAATCTGCATTAAACTGTATCTTCCAAACTACTGAACGGATCTGGGTGAATTTTGGATATGTGGTTCACCCTGATCCATTCAGTAGTTTAGAAGATACAGTTTAATGCAGATTCCGCAGAACATATACAGATTATATAAAAAATAATTACTGTATAATGTGTCCCCTGTTGTATAGTTTAAAACTACTGCACGATGTCTTTGTGCACCAAATACCGGCGAGATGGCACCGTGTAGAAAAGTCACAACAGTGTCTGTGAGTTAAGATGGCCGCCATCCATTGTTCTCACCCTGTGCTTCATCCATTGTTCTCACCATGTGCCTCTGATACATGAAATGGTGGCCACCCAGTAACTCCACAGTATGTTCCCAGATGGTTCTTAAAGGGCTAGTAGCAGCATAATACAATACAACATGCCCAAATCCTGTATGTAACCCCTTAAGGACCAAACTTCTGAAATAAAAGGAAATCATGATATGTCATGTGTCCTTAAGGGGTTAAAGGGTCAAATTTCCCAGGGGCCATAGTCAGCAGGCAGGAGGGGGGCAAACAGGCTTCTCCAATGCCCAGTGGCGAGGTTGGTTCCGCTACACATATATTCTAAATTAAGGACATCAAAATAACTCACTTATCCATCTGCATCTATCCATCCATCTAGTCATAAGTATGTACATATAGAAATATATATATATATATATATATATATATATATATATATATATATATATATATATATATATATATATATATATATATATATATATATTTATAACAGGGTTCTCTCAAGATGTTTCTTGGATTAAACATTGACCCGAAGATAAAGTGTAGACAGTGGCTAATAATCGAAAATCTTCAAGTTGGACAGATCTATTAAGTGAAATTATGTGAAAGTTCTGTCCTGAGTCCAATTCTCCTTAATGATAGACAATGAAAATCATGTGTCAGGGTATGCAGATGGCATAAAGCTAATCCAGTCTAGACTTGGATATTTGTTTCATTCTGAACTGCAATTTGTCTGAATTTAGAACAAATGGCTGATCGTATAAACTTCCACCCAAAAAGTAGCTGAATCAAAAACCGAAGCATGTTTGTTTTGAAATAAAACCCCAGCACTCTGTTATTTCTGGTGCAATGTGTGTTTTATTAAGCCATCCCAAATGACAGGCAACGTTTTGACACAATGTGTGTCTTTATCACTTATGACTTGATGAAGAAACACATTGTGTTGAAACATTGTCTGTCATTTGGGATGGCTGAATAAAACACACATTGCACCTGAACCTGAAATGACCAAGTGTTAGAACTTTATTTCTTTGAATTACTTTTGGATCCTTGGATCCTTTATTCACTGCACAGGTTTAGTGCCCCTTCACTGTACTTAGTTTTTTTTTTTTTTTTATCTGTGATTAGGCACCAAAAAAACAAAGTAGTGCTTTAAAACCACGTTTCAATGGTATACAACACTGGTGAAACTGTAGCGTATGGGTTAAACCCCAACACATACGTGTTGGAGAGGCTGTGGCCTCGGCGGCACATACCTGCATATGTGGTGGGATTGCCCTCAGATACAAACCTTCTGGGACAAAGTGGGAGATATTCTAGTACAGGTTATCCCCCGCAGATCTACCATGAACCCATGGGTGTGCCTGTGTCATGTATTCTGACAGGAAAAGTTGTGCCGAGCAGCATTACCGTCCTGACAGGAAAAGTTGGGCTGAGCGGCAATCATGCACATGGAAACCAGGTAATTGCTTTTGGGGTCAAAGGCCGGTTATCGCCAATCAGATCCACAGGAGGGTTTGTGCTGAGCACCAATCATGCACATGGAAACCTGGTAGTTGCTTTTGGGGTCAAAGGCTGGTTACAGCCAATCAGATGCACAGGAGGGGTATTTAAACCCAATTCTCCTTTTGCTCATTGCCCTGTCGTGGTTTCATCCTGATGGTAATCTGAAAGTGCGTTCCTGATCTTGATTTTCTGGTATTTGACTTTGGCTTAATTTTGACTTCCTTGAATTCTGGTATCCTTGACTTTTGGCTTTCCCTCGTCGTTGTGTCTGATTCTGTGTTGCTGACCTCGGCAAATATTTTGACTATTCTTGGATATGTTAAGTCCGGCCATTCTAAGGTCCGGTTATACGTTATCCTTAATCCTAAATGTGACTCAGTTCTGCATGCTGCATCAACTTGTAATCCTGACAGCCTGGTAAATAGGTACTTAGACAGATGGACTAGGACTGAACAAAAGTTTCTTCATAAAATCACCTTAGCGGCTAGATGAACCGTTGCCCAGGATTGGCTCAAACTCAATACTCCCTTTATATCAAGAGTAATTGACAACATAAAAGATAACTACCTTATGGATAAACTGATGGCACAGGTGAGGAACTCCCTGATCAAATTTGAAAAGATCTGGGAACCCTGGACTGCGAGTGAGTACGTTGATTGAATGGACTGTTAATTATTTAGCATTTAAAGAGCTGTACACCAGGAACCCCCTTTTATTTTATGGTTCGTTTATCATTTAATGGCATGTCATTCTGTGGGGTTGGCTCATTAATATGCAATTGTTATTACACTTAATACAGTGTTATTTAAGAAACTGAGGAATCAAATTGAATTGATTGAGAATTTCAAATTTAAGGCCAGAGTTGCCAAACTGAAAGCATGGCTGACTTGGAGAGATTTTCCAGTTTGGCTGTTTTTACCTTAAATTTAAAATTCACCCTGCATTCCCATTTTGGTAAAGAACCCTTTTAATTTTTTTTTATTTTTTTTATTATTATTTTCAGTAATACACACATGGGCAATATGGTAAGTGTGTACAATCTCCAAGATTCCATCTTTACATATCATACAGTTTGTAGCTGATATGCTGCTTAGAACATATTAACAGTAATTTATTGCAAGATGTATGACTAAATATCTTTGTCAGCAGGAAGGATCAATAACTGCCTTCTCCATTTGCATAGTTCTACATATGTAATGCATAGTGATACATCTATATAGAGAAATTAAACCTTTATAAACCAATCCAATGCAAAAGAAAAAGAAAACCAAGCACAAAAAAATCAAATGGTTGCATATCAGACTGGTGGATTTTTGTAAGCTACTTATTCCATTCCCTATTGTCCTACTCATTGTTCCTTACCATTTCCTTTGTTCCAGTGTATGTGTTGTTGGCATGTTAATATATGATTCCTATATTTCATTAAATACTGCTATAATGTCATCAATTTGATGTGCATTGGTGGCACAGTGTAGAGGGATATTCCTAAAAGTGTTACTTCAGTGTGAGAGGAAGTTACATATCCACAAGCCCTGAAGACAAAATTAAGATCCCGCTCCATGCCGGAGTCAAGACCAGGCAAATCCACCAACTATGGACGAGAGTTCCTGTGTACCGCATTTCCCCCAACAACTGGAAGATGAACCTGGAAATATACATAAAAAGTCTGAAGGGTGTCATGTACCAATGAAATAACATTTTCTTAACAAGTACCAGGAAGTTAATACACATGATAGGGTGTTGAGAGTGATCCATAACATCCTTTTCTATATGCCAGTGGGTATAATAAACAGTATCTAAAATTGAGTTATAACATCTGGAGATAATGACCTTTATTTTGGGGAATTCCTGTACAGCTTGTTCTAATAGAGATAGTCTGCTTCTATCTACCCCTTGTCCGTTCAATGTACATGTTGTAAAATGTCTTATTTGTAGGTATTTGTGAAAGTCCCTGTGGGAATTTCAACGATTTTATACAGAGCGTGAATGGTGCCAATGTAGATTTGTTAGAGACATTCAGAGAGGGAATTAAGTGGTGTAATGTCTGCCGAGGCACTACTCTAGACAGTTGTTTAATACAGGGGATGTTGGTTTGCCTAGTTATACCACGCCGATATTGAGTGACTAATGGAGCTAAGCAGACTTCCCATTGTAAAAAGGCCCCTGATTATGGATGGTGGACTAGTTGCTGAGGTTGCACCCATAAGTCCTCCATATCTACCTATGCATATGTGCCAGCAGGTTATAATAGTAGTACGGCTTGTGCAAAAGCAACTCCATGGTAATAGAGTATAATATTCGGCACTCCTAACCCTCCCTTCTTCAGATGCCTATACATAGTGGGTGCTGCAATTTGTTGGAATGCAATGTTTTTGAGATGGAAGAGGCAGGATTTGGTAATTGATTGGACATGAGTGGTGAAGGAGAGGTCAGAGTCAAAGAGAACACCTAGGCAGCGAGCCTTAGAGGTAGAGCTGATGGTAGCACCATTGACTTGGAGGGACACAGACAAAGGAGTAGCAACACTCGAGGGAGGGAAGACCAGACCTTCTGTTTTGGACAGGTTCAGTTTAAGGAAATGAGCAGCCATCCAGTTGGAAATAGCAGAGAGGCAGTCTAAGACACGAGTCAAGAGGGGTGGTGAGAAATCAGGGGAGGACAGATAAAATTGCATGTCATCTGCATAGAAATGAAACTGGGAGCTGAAGGAGCTGATGAGTTTACCAAGGGAGGCAGTGTAGATTGAGAACCATAGGGGGACCAAGGACAGACCCTTGGGGAACACCAACAGAGAGGGATTGGGGAGAAGAGGCAGAGCCAGAGAAAGAAACACAGAATGAGTGCTGGGAGAGTTAAGAAGAGCACCAGAAGAGAGCGATATCTCGTAGACCAAGATTTCAGAGGATGAGAAGAAGCTGTTGATGATCAACAGTGTCAAAAGCAGCAGAAAGGTTGAGAAGAATTAGGATAGAGTAGTGGCCATGGGATTTAGCAGTGATAAGATACTTTGGTCACAGCTGTTTCAACAAAGTGACGAGCGCGGTATCCAGATTGAAGCAGGACAAGCAGAGAGTTGGATTTGAGGAAGTCTGTCAATCTCGCATACACAACTCTCTCAAGGATCTTGGAGACAAACGGCAGTAGCGAGATAGGGCAGTAGTTGGACGGCGAATTAGGGTCAAGGTTGGGCTTTTTCAGAACCGGGGTTACAGTTGCATGTTTGAAAGGTAGAGAACATGTGCCAGAGGAGAGGGAGAGATTGAAAATTTTAGTGAGAGGCAAAGCAAGAGAAGGAGACAAAGTGCCGATAAGATGCGAGGGAATAGGATCAAGAGAACAGATGGAGGAGGAGGAGGAGGCATGACAGGGCAAAAAAAAGAGTTAAAAGAATGAAACAGTCATTTGGGCTCGTTGGAGAGTGTGGTTATGAGTGTATTGAAGTAGTTTTCTTTTGAAGAGGAAAGAGCCAGACTGTAGGAGCGTAGCATAAATTTATAGTGAAGGAAGTCAGACACAGAGTGAGACTTTCTCCAGCAGTGTTCAGCAGTTCTGGAACATTTTTGGAGGTATCGGGTGAGCTTGGTGTGCCAGGGTTGTAATCGGGGGCGCTTAGTGCGTTTAAGTGTAGGACCCTGATGTCTAGTTGAGAGGAGAGAGAGGAGTTGTAGAGGGAGGACACAGTGTTAGGGCAGGTGAGATTTGAGATTGGTTAAAGGAGACTTTGAAAGGTTGGTGGAGAATTGCTGTAGGTCAAGACAATAAAGGTTTCTGCAAGACTGATGTGGTGAGGGTGAGGTTCTTTGGGTATGGGGTATGTGGATGCCAGTGAACAGCAGATGGTGGTTAGATACAGGAAATTGAACATTGGAGAGATTAGAGGTGGTACAGCGATTGGTGAAGATGCGGTCAAGAGTGTTTCCTGCTCTATGAGTTGATGAATTAGATCACTGTGTGAGTTCAACTGAGGAGGTTATAGAGAGCACACGAGAGGCATCAGAGCCTTAAGGGTTGTTAATAGCCTAGAATGGGGGGGGGGAGGGGGGTGTTAAATTATGGCATTTCTTAGAGGAGTGGGTTTAAATAGACGGACAGTGTGAACTTCAAAGGAAGTAAAGGATTGGGCAGGGGCAGGGAGGATAGTTTGAAAGGTACATTGAGGGGAGAGAAGGATGCCTACACCACCTCCTTTACAGTTGTTTAGTCTGGGAATGTGAGAGAATTGTAGCCCACCATAACATAAGGAAGCAGGAGTAGCAGTATCAGAGTGGACAGCCAGGTCTCAGTGAGTGCAGGAAGTGTGAAAGAATTTGAGATGAAGAAGTCGTGTATGGCTGTTGATTTTATATTGCTTCAGACAGATTGAGCATTCCAGAGTGCACACTGAATATTGGTAGATGGGGATAGACGGCTTGGTATTGGGTTGAGGTGTGTGGTTTGTGTGGTTTCATGGTATGAGGTTTGTGTGGTTTCTGGTTGACTTAGTGTGAGTAGAGCAGATGATGGACCCTGGCTTGGGAGAGACATCACCAGCTGCTAGAAGCAGGAGGAGAGATAGAGATAGAAAGTGTGAGCAGGTTTTATATGGATGGAGCCTGGGATGTGATCAAGTGGCAGAAGGATGGAGTGAATAGAGAAAAGAGTGCAGGGCATGAGATGAAAGAAGGGGGGAGTGCAGCATAGAGGGGTTAAGGCGGAGGTTGTTGAGAGGTTGAGACAAGATAGAGCATTACTCAGATGGGTATGCATTTCCAGAAAAAAATGCAAGTTGGGAGGAGGCAGGGGAGACACAGAGAGGAGATGTAGTGATGTAGAAAGCTGGGCTAGAGTGTTACAGGCAGCGGTGAGGAAGATAAAGAATGAGTACTAGGGGTTAATGGAGTATAGGAGTGTGCTGATTATTTGATTTGCAGGTGTTATATCTGTTTATCGAGATTTGTGGGTGAGAGTCTATCTATAAATGGGTGGGCCCCCGCAGGACAACTTTGTGAGCTTGCCATTGTGTGGAAAGACTTATCTCAAAACTTTAATTTAGTGAAATGCGGTTTCAATTTTGGGGGAGAGGAACCGAGTTGGAAAGTCAACATCACTGGACCATGGTCCGACCAAGATATTATACCATAGTTTACAGTGGAGACACATATGATAAGATCATATGATGCAATATTATAAAATAAAATACTGGAATATGAGCTATGTAAATGTGAATAAAAGGAGGCATCTTTTGTTCCATGGTCCAGAACTCTTCAGATAACTTATGTAAGAATGCTTGACATTTTTTACTACATCTCCAGGAGGTAGTCCATTTGGAGAGTGTGTATATGTGGCAGAAGAGTCTAGCAGAGGATCTAGCAATATGTTGAAATCCTGTGTCTTTGTAAAAAAATGGTAAGTATTGCATACGTTAAGCACCCTACTGAGACATCACCTTCAAAGTATCTCCCTCTAGCTTCCTTTTGACTGCCAACCAACATCACTGGGTTAGTGAGATCAATGTACAATGAGTAATTACCACCCAGGCTACTATCTGAGCTGAATTCAGTTACAACCAAAAAGGAATAACACATGTAAAACCAAACTAAAGCATAATGCAGTCCGGATTCCATTGCACTGTCAGGCATAGCCCTAAGAAATTGTGGAAATCAACAATTAAAAAATACAGCGATTAACTTGGCCTTAAATGCTCCAATAGTGTTGGCCATATACCTGTCAGCCTATCTCCACTTTGACATGTTGCGAAAATTTTTACTTTTATCCCAATAGCCAGCCCACCAATTCCCTATTGTTGTCCCCTCTTCATGTACAATTATCTCAACAGTGAGTCCCCCAGGTCCCTAAAACCTGAGTTGTTCCAAGAATGACCTGAAGTTAGAATGTGATGGTTGTCACCATCACTGGAAGCAGAAGAACACTTTACATAGGTTCCTGAATTGTTCTTATGTTTTAGTTACTTTGTGCCCATTATAGGTGCAGGGTGTGTGTGATATTATTGGTTGTTTTTAAATGTTTTGTGAGCCTTTGTGTCCTGCTGATACTTGCTACCAACCAGGTGGATTTGGCTGTGGTACCTTTACAACGTGCTCTGACGGTAACAACAGCTATATCCACTACATGAAGAGCAAGGCTTGTTAATTTGCATATTAATGTTGATTTGCATATTGCTAAGTCTGCAGGCAGGAGTCTTCTAGTGAAGACTTTAAAAAACGTTTATTATATAGAGGAAGAGTTGGCTGCTGTAAGACCAGAATGCCAGTAGATGAGGGGTAAGTTTAACAATGTTTTTTTAACATGTACAGGGGGGACCAAATAATATAAAGACACCAGGGATGTCATGAATACATTCATACATTTAAAATAAAAGAGGCATGCTAGAATTAGGTATGCTGGATCATTTTTCAATTTCAGACATTTTATTCTCAATGTTAGTTTCACAAAAGTCAAAAATAACCTTGCAAGAAATCTCATCCACTGAAATAAACAAATAACATGCTGTGCGATTTAATTGCAGTCAAGATCTACGACTGCACTTTAAAATGTATTACAATTCTAGAAAAGTAACGGAATAGCAACACAAACCATAACCACAACTAGAGCACTTTGCACTTTGTTGTTTTAGTGTATAACACGAAAAACGCGCCTTGGACCGAGCTTGTTTAACTCCCACTTATCTTCTAGTCACTCATAGCATGGTAAATTGTAGAGATAAGCAAGTAATTTTATTACAATGCCAGTCTTTCTTTCTATTTATTGACCCTGTTTCCCCATACAGCTCAACTGAATTCTGTCCTTCGGCTCGACAATTGCATCATCTGCATAGCTCTGGAGCCATGTAGCCAATTAGATGCATTAATATGCATATGGTTTTTCATTAGAGAGATACTCCAGGCACCAAGACAACTTTAGCTGATGAAGAATTTTTGGTTGTGACTGACACAGCTTCCATGAAAAACAATGGTTATTTTCAATCAGATTTACAGCACAGTGTGTTTTATTGAACTTTAATCACACATAGCAGGTAGAGTGTGATCTACTTAGCAGCTGTAGGAACAAAATTTAAGGACACTCCAGACCTCTACAGCACTGTAACTTGCTGAAATTGTAACTCTAACATGGCATAGAACTGAGCAGTGAGACTGCAGGAGCATGATCTATACACCAAAACGGCTTCATTAAGCTAAAGTTGTTTTGATGCCTATAGTATCCCTTTAACTTAAATACTGTCCTTCCAATTACTTGTGTTTTACGTTCTCAAAGGTAAATAGCAATTTGCTTGCGGACTCTGTCAGTTTACCTAAACATTGCATATTAAATGCACCTTCTATCAAAAGGAAGCATACATATAAAGATTAAATATGCATACGTAAATATGCATATGTAAAGATTAAATATACAGTATACAAGCAGATCCCCATACTGAGTTTCTCAGTTACGGATTTGCAAACTACATTATTCTTAGAAAGAAAGAATTGAAAAATTGTGTAGGATGCTAAAAATACATTTACCTCAAGATGTCTATATTTGCTATCAATTATTGAACACATATTTGTTCTGGTTTAGTAATTGCCTCTTAAACTGTTGGGGAGACAACTTTACTTTTATGATATGACTTTCAAATAAACCACTTCTACAGAAAATGTAAATATTAGCAAGATGTCAGTTTTAACTATCCACTTGTGGTCTGTACTTCTGGTAGAATAATCCTAATAAAAAACACCCCCATTTTGAGAAGAAATAGTTTCGGTAATCCTCTACCACATAAAAAACTGGCGGGGAATCATTATAATTTCAATGTTTGATGAAATGGTCACACTGAAATCATCTAGACATATCTCTGAAATGCTATAAATATAGACCAAACACTATTGTTCACACAACAAAATAATCTAATGTTTAGTAATGTATGGAATGTCTGGATAATGTATCACAGTCACATTGTAGAACATATTTTATGCACTTGGGTGAGTATTCCTGAAACATAAAAATTAACCATTATATAGCAATTTTTCTTTTCGAACTGTTAGCTGAGATGGAAGAATTATCAAAGTCATGAACATAGCATCACATAATATAATATATTCAGAAAAAGGGGTGGAGCGTGACAAAGACCTTTGTTTAGGTCAAAACGTTGCTCTGTTACATTTTTGATCCAATAAATTTGCTTTATTTTTTAACATTATGAGCGACTGATGTACCATTTATTAAGGATTTGCTAGTCTTACTTCAGTACAGCACCCTGTGGTTTCCAGGACGTTAGTGAGGTCCCTTCTCTCTTCTAAGCTATCCAAAGGATATCCAAAGGCAGCATGTGAGGTAGGTCACTCCCAAAATGCACATACAGAAAAAAAAATGGATGTCCGTGAATGGCTCTGTTAAAATCCAAATGTATTTTCATCATGTTGTATAGTAAAACAATATTGACGAACTCATAACACCATGTATGCAAAATGCACGACTGTGATGAAGAGTAATAGAATGCCAGCAACAAGTCTACGTGTATCATTCAAAAACCTTTTCAAGTTTTTTTAATTAACCAAAATAGTGTTTTTTTCAGATTTTTTTTAATTAACTAAAATTCCATGTTTACTGAAAAAAATAAGCAGAAATAAATCTTGATGTATTTTTAATATTTAAAAAAACAAAAAAACACTATGGGCTATAATTTCTAGGTAGCATCATAAATTAATATAGGTTTAACTGAATGAAAATGAGAAATGAACGTTCATTAGACATTGCAATCACCTTTATGATTTGGTGGTAGTATACTAGATAAATAAATCTCACAGAAGACCCAAGGATCCCCTAATTAAATAGGGGGACATATTCTATTCTTTCCTTTCCTATTCTTTTATGAGAGATATAGGGTAATGAAGCACGAAGGGACTGTGAAGTCTCTGACCCAAACTGCAAGTGTGGTAGCATAGGAGAGTGATGGATATATTGTGGGTCCTCTACATTTCAAGACCATGACCACATAATAATTGTCCAGGGCATTTCCAATGTATTTGCCAAAGTGTCCTAACGACTTCTCCAACAAAACATAATGAAGGCATATTTAAGCCAAATCTAAATTTTAAAACATTTCTTGAACATTTTTCCTTGTAAGAGATAATATGTGCACATCATTCTTTAACACATTTGTAGGATTTTATCTCTGAATAAACTTTGATTAGGAAAATGGCTTTACTATAGTTTATTTTTCTTTACATTAAATAGATGTGCTAAAAAATGCGATTGGAAGCTGCTCTTTAGGGGCAGGTAGAGATGCCCTGTCCCCTCTAGTTTTTGTTGCTAAAAATAAATAAAAATCTGTTGGCATTGTAAGGTTTACCGATAAAGTATGTGTGAAATAAGAAATAAACATGTCTGTTACTATTCTATCTGCAATTTATATTCTCCTCTTTATTGATGAATGGAGATTCAGCAGTTTTTGAACAAGACATTGCATCTCATGGGGTTAAGTGGGTACACCCCAGCAAGCGCCTAATCACCTTTAAGTTCACATGCCACCACTGAAAAACACTTTAAGTATTTTTATTCTTGTTGAAGTCAGATAGAATAAGGATTTTAGACACAATGAGTATAGTCTAAACATTTCAACAATAAGAAGTTTGTTTCTGTGTTTTTTGTTTCAGTGCTTAAAACTACTATTAAAAAAGATGGTTTATTGAGCAAAAAAACAATATCATATACCGATAATAACAATTATGTATTTCATTGGTTATGAAGGTAATCCATCAATTTCCAGGATTTTTAACATTGTATTTTCTTAAATCTGATATATTTACCAGATTTATTTTTGTGAAGTCTGAAAAATAAAATTAAAGGTAGTTACCACTATCCTGAAACTGAGCGCTTCCATCTGGGACTCCTGTCAATCATTGTTATAAACTCTGCAATTTTCTATCATTTAAAAAAAAAAAAACACCACCAACTCTCAGTCAGACTAGAGAGAGCATAGAGAGGGGGAAGGAGAAACAGTCAGAGCTGGATTAACCAAAAGCCGACCCTAGGCTGCTACCATGGGCCAATGGGTTAGCCAAGTTGCAATAAATTTTCTTGGACCCATTAATCATCCCTATGTGAAGAATGAAGCAGGGTTCAAACTGGTTACCTGCCTAGGGCCTCTGTCGGATCTTAACCCCTTCCCACCGTGGATGGAAAATTTCCGTCATTTACTAAAGTTAACCCCAGATCGCCGCAATCGCGGCGATCGCGGGGTTAACGGTGCTCCGGTTTGCCTCTGTATTAGAGGCAGACCGGGAGCACCCGATCGGGCTGCCCCTGCCCCAGCCTGTCAGAGCGAGCACATGTGCTCAGTGGCGTCACTAGGGGGGGGCCAGAGGGGGCCATGCCCCCCCTAGATCAGGCTGTGCCCCCCTTTGTGCCCCCCCAATTGAAAGTGAACTTACTGCTCGCTGGGCTCCCTCCATGTAACTGAGAGCCCAGCCCCTGAGCAGATGGATCCTGCAGGCAGGGGAATCCCCCTGTACACACGCACAGACACTGGAGGGGGGAGGGAGCAGGAAGCAGTGCTGTGGAGGAGGATCCATTCTCCAGCCTGCAGGAAGTCTCCCCTTTGTTTCTGCTAGGGGGAGCAGGATAGCAGTGCACAGTGAGCACAGCCTGCTTCCTGCTCCCTCCTCCCTCCAGTGTCTCTCTGTGTTTACAGGCAGGGGGATTCCCCTGCCTGCAGGATCCATCTGCTCAGGGGCTGGTTCCTCCTCCACAGCCCTAGCACAGGTATGGCCCACATGGAGCCCAAGGGGGCTGATCATATTGTGTATGTTTGTGTGTGTGTGTATACAGTGTGACTAAACTGGTGTGAGTGACATTGTGTGTGTATAGTTCAGTAAGAGTGTGTGTTAGTGAGAGTGTGAGACATTGTGTGTGTGTATACTGAATAGTGTGTGTTAGTGAGAGTGTGAGACATTGTGTGTGTGTGTATACTTAATAGTGTGTGTTAGTGAGAGTGTGAGACATTGTGTGTGTATAGTTCAGTAAGAGTGTGTGTTAGTGAGAGTGTGAGACGTGTGTGTATAGTTCAGTAAGAGTGTGTGTTAGTGAGAGTGTGAGACGTGTGTGTGTGTATACTGAATAGTGTGTGTTAGTGAGAGTGTGAGACATTGTGTGTGTATAGTTCAGTAAGAGTGTGTGTTAGTGAGCGTGTGAGACATTGTGTGTGTATAGTTCAGTAAGAGTGTGTGTTAGTGAGAGTGTGAGACATTGTGTGTGTGTGTTTACTGAATAGTGTGTGTTAGTGAGAGTTTGAGACATTGTGTGTATACTTAATAGTGTCAGTGACATTATGTGTATACTTAACAGTGTGTGTTAGTGAGATTGTGGCACATTGTGTGTATACTTAATAATAGTGAGTATTAGTGGTAGTGTGTGACATTGTGTATATTCTTAATAGTGTGTGTCAGTGACGTTGTGTGTATACGTAACAATAATGTGTTATTGTCTGACATTGTGTGTATACTTAATAATAGTGTGTGTTAGTGAGAGTGTGTCAGTGACATTTTGTATATACTTAATAAATGTGTGTTAGTGAGAGTGTGTGACGTGTGTATACTTCAGTAAGAGTGTGTGTTAGAGTGTGTAAGTGACATTGTGTGCGAGTGACTATGCAACCAATTATATTCATAATACATTTGATAGATTATAATGACAATTTTTTTTCTTACAGTGAACCAGGTTCACTGTAACATTAATTAATGTAAACCCATTACTATAAATTAAATCCCACAATATTATAAATAAAATCCCACCAAATTAATGAAAATATTATTATCACAGCTTTAAATTATATATTTAATGTAAAATATATGTATTACAGACATCCCAACATGCTAAAATGCATTTCAGGGAGGTGGCTTCACAAGTTACTACGCCACCCCCGTGCACATGTGCGGTCACTTCGCCTCCCCCTGACATGCTTGCACTCATTCTCCCCCCCCCTCCACCAACACACACAGACACACAGATATGCGTACTGGCACATACACACACTCTGGCACATACACATTGACACACAGATACACACATTGAAACGCACACTGGCACATACATTCAGATACACACACAGATACACACACATATTGACATGCACAGAAGTCATACTTTATATATTTGATTGTGTGTGTGATTTCCGGGATATTGTGTATGATCTGCGGGTGTCAGGGAACCGCATTCAACATGCAAGAGTCTCCCTGAACTAACGGGAGACTTGGGATGTCTGGTATTTGGCAGTATGTGTGTATGGATTTATGTATTAGGCAGTGTGCGTGTATGGGTGTATGTATTAGGCAATATATGTATTGTGCAATATGTGTGTGCAGATGGATGTATTAGGCAGTATGTGTGTATGGATGTAAGTATTATTCAGTGAGCATGTATTAGGCAGTGTGCGTTTATAGGTCTATGTATTAGGCAATATGTGTGGATAGATGTATGAATCAGGCAATATGTGTGGATAAATGTATGGATGGATGTATTAGGCAGTGTGTGTGTATGGGTGTGTATGTATCTGGCAATATGTGTGTATAAATGTATGGATGGATGTTTTAGGCAGTGTGTGTGTATGGGTGTGTATGTATTAGGCAATATGTGTGCAGGAGCAGAGCAAACAGAGAGGAGCAGAACAAGCAGAGAAGAGGCAGTGCAGAGCAAGTAGAGAGGAGCAGAGCAAGCAGAGAGGACAAGAGCAGAGCAAGCAGAGAGTAGCAGAGAGAAGCAGAGCAAGTTGAGAGGAGCAGAGCAAGCAGAGAGGAGCAGAGCAAGTAGAGAGGAGCGGAGCAGAGCAAGTAGAGAAAAGCAGAGCAAGTCGAGAGTAGCGGAGCAGAGCAAGCAGAGAGGAGTAAAAGCAGACCATGCAAATAGAAGCACAGCATGCATAGAGGAGGCAGAGCAGAGCAAGCAGAGAGGAGGCAGAGTAAAGAGCAGCACGTCAGAGCAAGCAGAGAGAAGCAGAGCAAGTCGAGAGTAGCGGAGCAGAGCAAGCAGAGAGGAGCGGAGCAGAGCATGCAAATAGAAGCACAGCATGCAGAGAGGAGGCAGAGCAGAGCAAGCAAAGAGGAGCAGAGTAAGTATAGAGGAGCAAGAGCAAAGGAGGCAGAACAGAGCAAGCAGAGAGGAGCAGGTATTGTGGCCTGCGGCCTCTGCCACATCTAGGTTCTGAGAAAAGTGAATTAATTGCAGTGATTACAGTGAGTGGTGTGAGTGTGACAAAGGTTACTTACTCCTGATTGCAGACAGTGAGTGGTATGACAGTGGCACTTACTCCTGAGATTGCAGACAGTGTTGTGACAGTGTCACCTTACTTACCAGAGATTGCAGACAGTTTGCAGTGCGGCCCCACATAAGGTGTGAAACCATGCCTACCTGAGAGTGCAATTTTCAGAGGGACTGAGCGAGTGGAGCAGACACTCCAGACAGTGGCACTACTACTGTAAGTAACGTGAACTTTAATTGCAGCTTTTGAGTAAATGATATGTATGGGATTACAGGATTACATATTGTGAGCATGAGAATGAAACAAGTCATTTTAGTTTGTGTTGGTATAGTATTCACCAACTATAGGTCAGCGCACAAACTTTAGTGCCAACCATTTTTAATTGTTCATGGAAGTAGAGCTAAATCTGCTCTTCTTACAGGAAAAATTCATTTGAGTTAGCATTTCAAAATACAACTTTGTGTCACTTTAAAATGCTTAAACTGTAGCGTAGAGAATACACTGTTAGGTGACCATTTTCTATGTATGTGAAATATTTATATAGAAGTGTTTAAATTTAAATTCCCTTCAAATTGCATGTTGTAAATTATTTTAAAAATAAATATTTAAAAAAAATAAAAAAATAGTTTTGTAAAAATTCTGGCATCATGAGATATTGTTACAATTGCATATCTAAAGCAGACTTTAGCATATTTAACAAGGTGCTGGAAATCTGAATTTTGTTAACTTTTAAATGTTCTCCGTGTGTGTGTGTGTGTGTACACACACATGTTTTGTAATTTCCCCCCTACTTCTGTCCCTGGCCCCCCATGTGCCCCTCCTAAATATGAATGCTGGAGACGCCACTGCATGTGCTGCATGTACTCACCTTCCGCCTCCCTGCACTTCCGGGTTCTGTGTGAAGTGCCGGGAGACGGATCAGTGATGATCCTCTTCTCCCTGTGTAAAAAAAATAAATAAAGTTAAATCCCACCCCCCTTTCTCCTGCTTTAATAAAATTAACCCCTTCCCTGTCAATTGATCACTGACTACAGTGATCAATTGGCAGGGTATACATTTTAATGTCATCTGATTTTTTTTTTAACCCCTGAGAGTTAATTATTATTTTTTTTAACCCTCAGGGGTTAAATTTATTTTATTAATTAATTTAAATATTGAAAAATTATATATTTAGCTAGCTGGGATGGGTGGAAGTTAGTGGGGAATTGGGGAATTTGGTGTTAGGCTAACTAGGGGTTAACGTTAATTTTTTTTTAAAAAAAAATAAGCTTTAAAAAGGTAAAAAAAAATGTTTTAACTGTTTTAGTAACGTTTAAGTAAAAAAATACCACCCCCCTTTACCCAGTCTAAATAAAAATTAACCCCTTCCCTGCCAGTTGATCACTGCCTACAGTGATCAACATACAGATCGCAGTATTATACTGTGATCTAATTTTTTTTAACCCCTGAGGATTAACTTTTATTTATTTTTTTAACCCTCAGGGGTTCAATTTATTTAATTAATTCATTTAAATATTTTATAATTATATATTTTGCTAGCTGGGGTGGGTGGGAGTTATGGGAAAATGGGGAATTTACTGTTAGTGCTGCTTACTGCTAGTTAGGGGTTAACGATAAAAGAAAAGTTTAGAAAAAAATTTAAAAGTGTAAAAAAAGTTAAGAAAATGTAAAACATTTAATAAGTAAAAAAAAAGTTTAAAAACGGGTTTTACAAAGTAAAAAAAGTTTTACAAAGTAAAAAAAGATTTACAAAGTAAAAAAATACATAAAAAAATGCTCATTACCACTACACTTGGTACAAGCTAGCGGAAAAATGATCCCACGCTAAGGTTAAAAAAATGCCTTTTGAATTGCCCTGGGATGTCTTCTTTAAGAACTGCTATGCCTTTATGGGGTAATTGGATTATATAGCCTTGTAAAATACTCTAAAATGGGACATGGACACAGCGTAAAAATTAAAAGTTTGAAAAAAACTGGAATGGCTGTGTCTCAAATGTGCCCCTTCAATGTCCACATATACCTGGCAAAGGTACATACAGGGGTATTGCTGTACTCAGCCGACATAGCTGAGCAACATATTAAGTATTATACAGTCATAGTACACATAAAGTTTGCAAAACATACTGCGCAAACTCACTTTGTGTGTCAAAAAGGCAGAAAAAATGCTCATTACCACTACACTTGGTACAAGCTAGCGGAAAAATTATCCCACGCTTAGGTTCAAAATATGCCTTTTGAATTGCCCTGGGATGTCTTCTTTAAGAAATGGTATGTCTTTATAGTGTAGTTGTAATATGTAGCCTGCTCAAGTGCTCCAAAGTGGGACACGGACGCATCAAAACCCTCCATGAAAATTCACACTTAAAAAGCTTAACTTGTTATGTCTCTTTTACAGCAGTGTAACTTCACAAAATAGTGTCTAGGTCATACATTGGGCATATTGTTTTACTCAGAAGGCTTAGCTGAGCATAATTTGGGGGGTTTGAACTTAGTGGCACATATGAAATGTACAAAATGCCCAGCAAAAATTTAATCCATATGTAAAAAATGCCCCAAATTATATTTTACCACATATATTGGTGAAAAAATGGGGGCATGTTAAAGCACAATATGCACCATATATGATACATATATGATACCCTGAGGTGTCTACTTTTACAAATGGTAGGCCTTTGTGAGGATTTTTTGAACAGTCAAACTGCTATAATACCCCAAATTGAAGCATATTCCCATTAAATCCGCCTCTCAAAATTCTACTGTAAATGTTGAAACGGACAGGTCTCCTATATGGCACTGTAGCTTCACGAAATAGTGCCAAAGACATACAATGGGGGTACCGTTGTACTCAGCAGAAGTAACTGAACACATAATAAAACCTTGTACAGGAATAGCACACACCAACTTTACAAAATACAGATGAGAAGTTCTTTGTTATAAGTTTGTGTGCCAAAAACCCCAAAATACTAAATTTTACTCCAATATTTAGCAGAGATTGGCGGTGAAATGGCTACTTAGAAAGTGTCAAAACAACCTTAGGACAATAGCCTGTGATGTCTACTTTATATAAATATATACATTTGTGTGGCAATTTTGTTTTGTTTTATGGCTATTAAGCTTACAAGACAAACATACCAAATTCTAAAATCGCTCCATATTAAAAGTTTATTTTACTCCTTGTGCTTTGTGACCTGTAACTACCAAAAAAAACCTGAAAATCCCAGACACAATATATATTCTGTAAATCAGAACAACTAAATGAATTTATTTTTAATTACTTTCTTTAACCTGCACTAATTAGGCACACATTATTATTGCAAAAACTGTACAAAAAACACAAAATTTGTCTTTTATTTTTGCATTTTTCTGTATTTTTTTTTATAATAAATAAGCATTTATATATACCGTATATACTCGAGTATAAGCCGACCCGAATATAAGCCGAGGCCCCTAATTTTACCCAAAAAAACTGGGAAAACTTATTGACTCGAGTATAAGACTAGGGTGGGAAATGCAGCAGCTACTGGTAAATTTCTAAATAAAATTAGATCCTAAAAAAATTATATTAATTGAATATTTATTTACAGTGTGTGTATATAATGACTGCAGTGTGTGTGTGTGAGTGCAGTGCGAATGAGTGCAGTGTGTGTGTATGAGTGCAGTGTGTGTGTATGAGTGCAGTGTGTATGAGGGCAGTGTATGAGTGCAGTGTATGAGTGCAGTGTGTGTGAGTGCGTGCAGTGTGTGTGTGTGAATGCAGTGTGTATGAGTGCAGTGTGTGTATGAGTGCAGTGTGTATGAGTGCAGTGTGTATGAGTGCAGTGTGTATGAGTGCAGTGTGTGTGTATGAGTGCAGTGTGTATGAGTGCAGTGTGTGTGAGTGCAGTGTGTGTGAGTGCGTGCAGTGTGTGTGTGTGTGAGTGCAGTGTGTGTGTGTGTGTGTGTGAGTGCAGTGTGTGTGTGTGAGTGCAGTGTGTGTGTATGAATGCAGTGAGTGTGTGTGAGTGCAGTGTGTGTGTATGAGTGCAGTGTGTGTGAGTGCAGTGTTTATGAATGCAGTGTGTGTGTATGAGTGCAGTGTGTGTGAGTGTGTGTGTGTGTGTGCAGTGTGTTGCAGAGCCTTGGTGGGGGGTGGGCATTTTTATTATTTTTTTTAATTATTATAATGGTAATATTTTTTGTAAGATTAATTTTATTTTATTTTTTATTTTTTTATTATTATTTATTATAATTTATTATTATTTTTATTTTTAAAATATATTTAAAATATTATTTTTAAAATATAATTTTTAATTTTATTATTATTATATTTTTTTTTCGTCCCCCCTCCCTGCTTGATACATGGCAGGGAGGGGGGCTCTCCTTCCCTGGTGGTCCAGTGTCATTGGTAGTTCAGTGGGGGGGAGAGGGGGGCTGTCAGAGCTGTAACTTACCTTCACAGCAGCTCCTGTCAGCTCCCTTCTCCTCCGCGCCGTCCATTCAGCTCTTCTGTCAGCTCACAGTGTAAGTCTCGCGAGAGCCGCGGCTCTCGCGAGACTTACACTGGGAGCTGACCGAGGTGCTGAACGGACGGCGCGGAGGAGGAGAGAGCTGACAGGAACTGCTGTGAAGGTAAGTTACAGCTCTGACAGCCCCCCTCTCCCCCGGTCTGTATTATGGCAATGCAAATTGCCATAATACAGACTCTGACTCGAGTATAAGCCGAGTTGGGGTTTTTCAGCTCAAAAAATGTGCTGAAAAACTCGGCTTATACTCGAGTATATACGGTATATGTTACATCAAATTAAAGCCCTTTCTGTCCTCTAAAAAACAGTATATAATATGCGTCGGTGCAATAAACGAGAGAGATGCAAATTGAAGTTGAACGCATACAGCAAGAAAATGCAAAAATTGCTTGTGTCATTAAGCGTAAGACAAGCTTCTGAAGCTGTGTCCTTAAAGGGACACTCCAGGCACCCAGACCACTTCTGCTCATTGGAGTGGTCTGGGTGCCAACTCGCACTACTCCTAACCCTGTAAGTGTAACTATTGCAGTTTTTTAAAAACTGCAATAATTACCTTGCAGGGTTAACTCCACCTCTAGTGGCTGTCTACTAGACAGCCACTAGAGGTCTCTTCCTGGTCCATAGCACAGGAAACCTGTGCTAGAGCGTCGCTGGACGTCCTCACGCTGTGTGAGGACCTCCAGCGTCGCTCAAATCCCCATAGGAAAGCATTGCAAATAGTTTTCAATGCTTTCCTATGGGGAGACCTAATGCGCATGCACGGAATTGCCGCGCATGCGCATTAGGTCTCCTCGGCCGGTGGGCGGGATCAGTCTCACCCGCCGGCCGACGGAGCCAGTAGGAGGAGCGCGCGGAGGAGGAGACAGCGGCGAGGGACATCGCCGCTGCCTCAGGTAAGTGACTGAAGGGGTTTTCACCCCTTCAGTAACTGGGGACTGGTGGGTGGGAGGGAGAGGGACCCTCCAGTGCCAGGAAAACGGATCGTTTTCCTGGCACTGGAGTTTCCCTTTAAGGGGTTAATCCTTCTCTGGAAACAGTGTTTATGTTGTGATGTCAAATGATAAACATTAATTTTAAAAAAAAACAACAACACAATAACACAGAGTGCCACATAAAAAGGTTTACACAAAGTATAGGTAATTTTCAATGTTTTATGCAGTTGTGAAAAAATCCAGGGTAGTGACATGGGAACTGTATGGTGCATATAATAAATAAATAAAAACAAACACCAAGAAATATGTTGGAGACAGGCCATGATCATTATTGAACACCTTTAATAACAAAACCATATCATATCTCTTGGCATTACTCTCTTAACATATACCAAATTTATTACAACTCAGTTCTGCCCCGAAAGCCTGATAGTCCACTTAATTACCACCAATATAAAACCCTCTGTCTAATATACATGAAGGGTGACTTGGAAACCCCCTTAAAGATCACGACAAATGATAAACAAATAAATAAAGGGAGGGAGGGTTGGGGCTTCCTCAGCTGGTCTGCCGGTTGACTAAAACTTAGATATCC
The DNA here is from genome assembly GCF_036172605.1 of Pelobates fuscus. Lineage (NCBI taxonomy): Eukaryota > Metazoa > Chordata > Amphibia > Anura > Pelobatidae > Pelobates > Pelobates fuscus. Next base: position 86,929,746 of record NC_086327.1, on the reverse strand, counting down.
ACACTTTTTTTTTTAATTACTGGCGCACTTTTTAAAAAATAACACAGTACCTCTGGTGCTGCACTAAAGCCAGTCAGTCCTAAACTAACAGTGCGCTGGTAAATAAATAAACTGACCCAAGCCTACCTGACTCTAACCTAAGCCCCAACAATTCCCATGAGAACGCATACTGGTTGTAGATATCTGCTCTTACCAATTCCTCTTTAACAAGCCTAATAACATAAGTAGTGAGTGTATCTCTGTGTATACTAAGGCTGTTATTGATCAATATCTGGCCGAAAACTATGGGAATATAATCCAAGAAGAACTAAAGGCTTAATTTTGGACATTTCTGGTAAATGCGCAACTTAAAAAATGTTAAGGCAGTTTCCCAGCCAGTAAGGCTGGATCGTTTTACAAACACTGTATTTAATATGCAATAAATAAATGAGAGACCCATTGTTTAATAGTTTTCAGATCTACTTTCATTCAATAAATAGTTAACCACTGGAAAACAATAAGTGTTTACAAGGATTTACTTACTGAACATTACCTTACTGTACATGTTTTGGCTGCAGATTCTGATGTCTGGATTCATTATATTAATCAAACCCAGACGAGTGGTCTTTTCATTGCCTCTGTGTTCCATATTATAACGTGAATATTCACTTCTCAGTCTGTTGGCTGTTGAAGAGGTGGTATTTTAAACATGATTATATTGTCACCGGGAGAATATTACTTTTTCGAAAACTTTCTTAGCCTTGTTTTGTCTGTTTCCAAAAGGTTTTGTTTTAAAGTGGGCCTATGACTTTTCAAAATCCTACATTTCATAGTTCAGTAAACTTAATAAAAGTATGCATTGGTGTTTATAGATTAAAATAACTGAAATATATGTGTTAGAAATCTGCTGTAACCATATGTCAGCAAGAACAGCAATCTTAGTTGCTGTACTTGCTTCATGCTTTTCGGGGAACTATATACATTCTCTATATTTGAAAGTACTGAAGGGCAACTGAGGTGAAGGTGGACATCATTAGACAATGGCTTGTAAAATACTACATATTATATACCCCATAGTACCCCAGTACTATATGATACTAACTTTTGCAGGACTGTTGCAGGACTAAAAAAATTATGTTTCCCTAGGTAGAAGACCAGAACGATCATTCGGGGTTGCTGTATCTCTTGTCCAGAGTGAACTTACCGGCATTTCGGTTCCGCACTGCCCATATGGGTCGGATCAGTCTGATATGCACTGGCATCCATCACCCTGTAATGGCAAAAGTGAGCAAAAACTATTTTTAGACTTGAGTGGGGATATATCGAAGGGCAAGCTATTGAGTTTCTCCTAAGCCTTTGTCCATTCTCAGAGTTCTCATATTCTTTGTTTTTGTTCCAGGTAGAGTAATTATGTAATTATGAGAATTGGATCATGTGAAGGATGATTGTTGATTAAAATGATAGCACCTGTTCAGACTTCACTGATACTAACAAGCAGTATAGAAAGTTGTGTGAAGTGCATGTGTAACTACTTATTTTACATTAGGTGGTTCTAAATAAAAGTGCAACAACACTGTGGCTTATCAACACAAACTGCAATACACCTGCCCTTCACACAGAGTATAACCCAAAGGAAGACGTATACTGGACCTTAGAGTGGCCGGTCTAACGTCTGAGAGTAGTCAAAGGGATAGCCAGAGGTCAAGGGAGTACAGAAGACGGACAAACAATATAACCAAGCCAAAATACGGATAATCAAAGAGCAGATTAGTCAAAACGGAAAGCCAATAGTCAAATACCAGGGAAAAACACTCAAGATATCAAGAAGCACTAGAGGAACCAGCAAGAACCACACTAGGGCGTCTGACAACTGACAGCAACACCCTTATATAGTGTGGGGTTTATAACTTTAAAACCACGCCCCAAAAGGTCTGGGAGTGTGGTCGTGTTTAAGCTACGTCGGCATTTTCTCGCCGACTTTGGTGCGCATGCGCCGTTTCATAAATGTGGGCGTGTTGTGAGCGACCGGCGTCAGAAGGGCTGTGCCGCTCACCGGAAGTGAGTGGGGTGAACGCCGTGCTGTGCGGGACCGAAGAGGAAAGGTAAGGTATTGTTACAGTAACCACCCCTCTAGAACCGCCCTCAGGGCGGGCAGAACCCGACCAGTGAGAACGCCGCCTTTCAAATAAACAAATCAGGCGAGGGGCGTGAACATCAGAGGCATCCACCCATGAACATTCTTAAGGACCGTAACCTTCCCAATCCAAGAGATATTGAAGTCTTCCCCTAGAAACACGGAAATCTAAAATGGACTTCACTTCGTATTCGTTTTGATCCTCAACTAGAGCAAGAAGAGGTTTCGAGGGTCTTTGAGTACAACGATTACATATGAAAGGTTTGAGAAGGGAAACATGAAATGAGTTAGGTATCTTCATGGTAGGCGGAAAACGCGGGCTATAACAGACAGGGTTGATGTGTTTAAGAACTTGGAACGGTCCTATAAAATGTGGGGCAAACTTCATGGAAGGGAATTTAAGTTTTATGTTAAGAGTACTCAACCATACTCTGTCTCCGACTACGAATGTAGGGGCAGCCCTTCGATGCCTATCCACATTACTTTTTTGAACTTTGGCCTTTTGACTCAAGTTATGTTTAACTCCTAACCAAGTCTCTTTGATATCCTTGACAGTGCTGTCAACACTTGGCACTCCTGTAGATGAAAAAGAACTCGGAAGAGTAGTAGGATTAAAACCGTAATTGCGTAAAAAAAAGGGGCTGTGTTGAGTAGATTCATGCACCTGATTATTATGGGCAAATTCAGCCCATGGTAGCAACTCTACCCAATCGTCTTGATATTCTGATGTGAAACAGCGGATATACTGCTCTCGACATTGATTCATCCTTTCCGTAACCCCATTCAATTGGGGATGGTAAGATGAAGAAAGGTTAAGGTTGATACCCAATTGTTTCCAAATTGCCCTCCAGAACTGTTAAGCAAGTTGCGGTCCCCTGTTGGAAACAATATCTTGGGGTATGCCATGTAAACGTACCACCTCCTTTATAAACAAAGAAGCCAGTTCGGAAGAAGAAGGTAATTTGATAAGATGGGCCATTTTAGAGAATCTGTCTATAATAGTCAATATTACGCTATGATTATTAGAACAAGGCAGGTCAACTACAAAATCCATGGCAATACTCGACCAGGGTACATCTGGAATAGGCAATGGCATGAGAAGACCAAAAGGACGACCTTTGGATGATTTAGTAGAGGAACAGATACTACAGGTAAGAACAAATTCACGAACATCCTTCTTGTATGAAGGCCACCAGAATTGTTTCTCAAGTAATGATTCAGTTTTATGTATTCCAGAATGCCCTGCCAGTTTGGAGACATGCACAAGGGATAGGACTCTTTTTCGATAGGCTAAGGGCACGTACGATTTTTCCTGGGGAACAATGAAGTACGATCCTGGAATTTGGATAGTTCTTCCATCAACCCCGAAGAGATTTTAGCATGAACAGTGGCTACTATGTGATTAGCAGGGATTATGGAGGTCAATAGGGTTTCGGGAGGTGAAAAATTTTCATATTGGAGGGATAGGGCATCAGCTTTAGTATTTTTTGATCCAGGTCTATATGTTACAATGTAATTGAAACGAGTTAAAAATAAGGACCACCGGATTTGTCTGTCGGACATTCTTTTGGCTTCTCCGAAATAAGAAAGGTTCTTATGGTCAGTACGAATGGTGATAGGGACGGGTGACCCTTCTAGCAAGTGACACCATTCTTTAAGAGCAGAAATAATAGCCAACAATTCCCTATCCCCAATATCATCTTTTTTCTGTTTCCGTTAACTTCTTGGAGAAAAATCCACAGGGATGTAGAGGTTGATCATCCGAAGGTCTTTGAGACAATACAGCCCCTATACCAGTTTCTGATGCATCTACCTCAAGTATAAAAGGACGGGAAGGATTGGGATGTCTTGGGGCTGAAGTAAAAGCTTCTTTTAACCTCTCAAAAGCTCTCTTAGCCTCTAGACCCCACTCCATAAGATTTCTTCCCTTTTTTGTCATGGCAGTAATAGGTTATAGAGGAAAATCCCTTAATAAAATTTCCGGTGATAATTTGCAAACCCTAGGAAGCGTTGGATGGCTTTAAGTCCAACGGACAAGGGGCATTGCTGGATAGCTTCCAGCTTTTTTGGTTCCATTTGAAAACCAGTGCCTGATATTGTGTAACCTAGGAAATGCACTTCGTCTTTGTAAAATAAACATTTCTCCAGCTTACAGTAGAGTCCGTTTTCTAATAATTTAGAACCAACCTGACGTGTTTATGGTGTTCTTTCATGGTTTTAGAGTAGATCAATATATGATCTAAATAGACTATTACAAACATCTTTAAATAGTCTCTTAAAACATCATTAATGAAGTCTTGGAAGACTGCAGGGGTATTACATAATCTGAAGGGCATAACCCGGTACTCGTAGTGACCATTGCGAGTATTAAAGGCAGTCTTCCATTCATGCCCTTTCTTAATCCTGATTAAATTGTATGCTCCCCGCAAGTCCAATTTAGAAAAGAAAGTTGCTCCTTTCAACCTGTCGAAAAGTTCAGTGACTAATGGTATAGGATAAGCGTTCCGTATAGTTATTTTATTTAATCCCCTATAATCAATACAGGGTCTTAAATCTCCCTCCTTTTTGGAAACAAAGAAAAAACCAGCACCAGCTGGAGAGGAAGATTTAGTAATAAACCCTTTTCTTAGATTTTCTGTAATGTATTCTTCTAATACCTTATTCTCAGCCATAGAAAGGGGATGCACAGTGCCTCTAGGGGGCATAGTGCCAGGTAACATGTCAATAGCGCAGTCGTATGAACGGTATGGAGATAACTTTTCTGCCTCCCGTGGTTCAAATACAGCTTTTAGATCTAAATACTGTTTGGGTATCTGGGTGGTCAAAGGTTCCATAGTAGGTACATTAATCAGACCTACTGGTTCGATTGGAGTAATACACTTTGTGAGACAAGAATCTCTCCATTTTAGAATTTATTTTCTCTCTCCCAGTCTATAGAAGGATTATGTTTGTAGAGCAAAGGAAAGCCAAGAATAACAGGAAAGATGGGAGAAGTGATTTGTTGCAGGATTATAACTTCCTTATGAAGAGAACCTACAGACAATACCAGTGGACTAGTTTCTTGAGTGATCAAAGGTACCGACAGTGGTCTACCATCTATGGCCTCAACGGGCAAGGGTGCGGATCTATTTTGGAATGGGAGAGCATGTTTTTGACTGAATTTGTGATCCACAAAATTCTCGGCTGCCCCAGAATCTATTAAGGCAATGGTTGATACATGGGGCTTAGGTGCTAGAGTTTTCCGTCCGGCTAGGACAGCTTAAGCGAGAATGTCCTTTTTTGCCACAACACAGACATAAACCCTCCCTTCTATGGTATTGTTTTTCAGTCTCAGACAATCGCGCAACTCCCAATTGCATTGGCTCTGGAGGAGTAACCGCTGTTGTCTCAGACGAGGGATATGTCAATGCCAGGCATTCCGGCACCCTTCTAGGTATATCCCTAGGGTTTTGCCTATGCCGGAGTCGCTCGTCAATATGGGCAAGATAAGTGATTAATTCTTCCAGTGTATTAGGTAAGTCTCTGGTAGCTACTTTATATAAGAGTTTGTCAGACAATCCATTCATAAATACGTCTACAAACGCTTGCTCATTCCATCTAACCTCAGCAGCAAGTGTACGGAATTCGAGAGCATAGTCAACTAGGGAACGTGAACCTTGTCTCAAACGTAACCGAGTTTTGGCAGCATTAGTCCTTCTCCCTGGGGGGTCAAAGGTTCTCCTAAAAGCTGCGACAAATTCTGCATAGTTAAAAACTATCGGGTTATCATTCTCCCACAAGGGATTAGCCCAGACTAATGCTCGATCTATTAATAGAGTGATTATATAGCCAATTTCAGCCCTGTCAGTAGGATATGCTCTCGGATGGAGTTAGAAATAAATGCTGACTTGGTTAAGAAACCTCGACATCCCTTAGGATCACCCCCATATCGAATATTGGGAGTGCCTGCAGCGACCATTTCCATAGGGTGTTCCTGAGGTCTCTGGGCAGGGATCTGCTCCTCCGGTTGGAGATGAGCAGTACGGGTTAGCAAGGTTTGTACAGCAAGAGCAATCTGGTCCATATGATGATCCAGTTCCTCAAAGCGATTGTCAGGTACTGGCCCAAGAGGGTTAACACCTATAGGGTCCATGGCCCTAGTGTAATGTCACAATAGTGACCCCTTCACACAGAGTATAACCCAGAGGAAGACGTATACCGAACGTTAGAGTGGCCGGACTAAAGTCTGAAAGAAGTCAAAGGGATAGCCAGAGGTCAAGGGAGTACAGAAGACGGACAAACGATATAACCAAGCCAAAATACAAATAAACAGAGAGCGGATTAGTCAAAACGGAAAGCCAATAGTCAAATACCAAGGAAAAACACTGAAGATATCAAGAAGCACTAGAGGAACCAACAAGAACCACACTAGGGTGCCTGACAACTGACAGGGACACCATTATATAGTGTGGGGTTTATAGCTTTAAAACTACGCCCCCCCCAAAAGGTCCGGGAGCGTGCTCGCTTTTGAGCTACGTCTGCATTTTCTCGCCAAATATGGTGCGCATGCGCTGCTTCATAAATGTGGGCGTGTTGTAAGAGGCCGGAGTCAGAAGGGCTGTGCCGCTCACCGGAAGTGAGTGGGGTGAACGCCGTGCTGAGCAGGGCCGAAGAGGAAAGGTAAGGTATGGTTACACATATAATGTAAGTGAAATGTTCAGGTAACTGGTAGAACTGGTATAGCAGTAACAGTGTCTGTGAAACAAACTGGGTGCTTGACGATATTTGCATGTGGAAAGACACAGCATAAAAACCTTTTTAGATGATCCCTGTGCTAGAGTGTTGGAAATAGGAGACTTATTGCAGACAAGGTGTTACGCCATACAGGGATATTTAACATATATTAATATTTTCTCTATTTATAATATATATATTAATATTTTCTCTTTTTTAAAATGATCTGCTCATTGTTTGCCATAGGTACTGACATTAAACATGTAAAAACAGCTGAAAAATTGACTGAATGTGTTTCTAAAAATATAAAGTGTCGGTGAGATTATAAATAAGTAAGAGGGTTTCTGTATGTGTCTTTGTGCTCTAGATAGTGTCTGAAGAAATGTCTTATTGAGGGTTATGTATCTCCAGACGTATGCACCTGGAAATAAGCTGCCAGTGTGTGTGAGAGTGTAAGAGTATATGAGTTTGTCTGTATTGGGACCTTTGAGAGTATTCAGAATAGTGTATGAGTAAATGATTTGTCAGAGGGTCTGTACCATACATGTAGCAATATGTTGTCTGAGTGTGCTTGTGTTAGCAACTGTTAAAATTATTCAGAAGACTCCCTGTGTGTATCTGAGAGAATCTGAATGAATTTGTGGAATTTTCAGAGTAGCTGAATGAGTATATAAGTGTTTGTTAGAGTTATAGTGTGTTTATAAGGAATCGATATATAAACAGGAGAAATATATTACTGCCTACATAGGTGCTACTAACAATACCTTTTGCATTATTTTGTGTCATGTGGAGGAGGCATGGTAGCACCCTCTTAATTGTGTCTGGATTGCAGTTGCAGGCCAATCTCCAATGGACATATCATTATAAATAACATCCAACCATATAAAAACTAGCAGTGTTCTTGAATTTAACTTGGGGTAAAGAACATATAATAAGCTATGCGTTAAGAACATCTGTGTAACATAGACACTCTTGAAGTGAAGACATACACAGAAAAATTGCTCTGTGGAAGAATGTGTCCGCTCACCTTGGAGTCTTTACATATACAACATTGGCAAATTGAGTTATTTCTATAATTAATCATTAGTAAAAACTAATATATAAGATTACAAAAGATATAACAATAAAATCACATCACTGTGGCAATGATGTCACAGTAAATAACACATGCAAACTAAAAATGTTTTCACCTTTATGAGAAGATTATCTCAAACCTGCGGATACGTAGGGATTACAAATTATTTTTTAACTGACTGAAGTGTATGCATGCATATGTTTCTAATATTGAAAAGTGCAAACAATGTTTGCATCATTTTAGTGTGTCACTTTAACAATCTTAGTTATCATATAGTTATCCTTTCATTAGAGAGATCAACAAGACTGATATATTTTACCATAATTATATTATTATTACTATATTAACTATTTTAACCTGGTTTTACTGTGGATTAAGATATCACCATAGGGAAATAATTTTTATTATTGGTTTATAAGTGAAGGTGTTATGTTAACATTTGTGTCATTTTAACACATTTTCTAACAATACAGCTTTGAAATTGACAGGATTCTGGTTAGCCTACGTATATCTATTACTGCATGGGAAGTGTTGAGGAGATAGCTGGATTTTTAATTCATATGATCCGTTACAATTGTGACGTAACATAAATGCCAAAGCGATGTGATCCTGGCATTCCTGTGCATGTTACTTTGATATGCACCACCTACCGAGATATAGTTGCAGACCATGTACACTCCTTCATGGCTATGGTATTGCCTGATGACCTATTTTAGTGGGATAATGCCACAATGCATAACCTTACAACAAGTTCAAGGTGCTGCCTTGGTCTCCAAATTCCCCAGATATTAATCTAACTGAGCATTTGTGGGATGTACTGGAACAAAAATCCAATCCATGGAGGCCCAATCTCACATCTTACATGACTTAGAGAACCTGCTACTAATGTCTAAGTCAATGGCTAAGGTACCACAGGACATGTTCAGAAGTCTTGTGGAGTCCATGCCTCAACGCTTCAGAGTTGTTTTGGCAGTACAAAGAAGACCTACACAAAATTAGGCAGGTGTTTTTTATGTTGTAACTGATCAGTGAAAGACAGGCACCCTTGCTAAATTCACTGAGTTTTGGAATAACTGGCCAGGATGAAGCACATTCAGTTTTGGCAATCACCTTTATCTCAATGATTCCTTCGGCTCCAGTATCTTCCTCTTCCCCTACCCACGAACACTCAATAACTTTGCCTACAGTTTGTTTTCTTACATGCCACATGCAAGTATTGGAACAATGTGACCTCAAACGTTTTATGTATTACTAGTGTACAGTTCTGATGGACATCATTTTAATCGCAACTGCGCATGCTCTGTATTGTTACTACATAACTGTGACGGGTTTCCATCTGTTTTTGTGTGGCTTTCTTAGACTTGTTTTTTATTTCTTTATTAATCTATTTTATGTATTATAAAAAGGTTATTTTTGTAAAATTAAATATGTCAAAAGAAAGAGGTCTGAGAGAAGAACGGGTTTACTATTATTGTGAAGGTTGTGCACCAAGACTGGTGAGTTACATCTGCAGATATTTTCACTTGGAGTTTGGATCCTACACCACGACCCTACAATGGCGAGGATAATGTGCAAATAAATTATTTTTTAGTTTGTAAGGCTTACATTTCCTTGGTATTGCCAGGCACTTGATTGCATGACATCAAAGTGATTTTCTTTCTAAATTTGTGTTCGAAATTTACAATATAAATGTATCACCCTTCAAATCACATGGAAAGACACACAATGTGAATGTTAGAATAATTTTACTTATACAATATTCTTTCAAACGGAAGAGAAGATAAAAGGCCTCCTCCCAGTCCTCACAATACAAACTATATAAACAGTATCTACAGTAAAAGAAAAATTAAAGTCATAGAGTAGTAAAGTTAATTACACCAATATACTTGTGTTTAAGGTTGCACTCACAATCAATATACTTTTGTGAGTGCAACCTTAAACACAAGTGTAATGGTGTAATTAACTTTTCTACTCTATGACTTTCATTTTTCTTTTACTGTAGATGCTCTTTATATACTGTGTTAGAAATGTAGTCACAATTAACTGAGCTGATGTAAGCTATGAATAGAAAATTCTTCAAAAAAATAAGATCAAACATGTCAAAATTGAAATCTTTACAGACTATAAATCAAATAATTTTCACTCAGAGAATGTATCTAATTTTTATGCCACTTTGTGTTATGTAAACTTTTAAGTGCAATCTAAAATGTAAATAGTGAAAAGAACCGAAAGTCCTAAAACTACAGGGGGATATTTATAATTGTATGAAGTGTATCGTGCATTTGCTGTGTCCACGGGATTTTAAAACATATTGTTGTGCTATTTTGTTGAGAGAGCTTGAATTCATTATATCACCTCCCTTGGTGCTCCACGGAGAAAAAAGCAAATCACAAATGTTGGCAGAAAAAAACATATTTCTTTCTTTTTCTGTTTTTTTTCTTCTTTTCTTAATCCACGTGCAGAGTTTTTGTATTAGGAGATTGATTATTTAAAGCCATTCCTCATTAAGGTTGTCAAAGTTATTCTTGTTGTGCTGAAATGTTTAAAAATACTGCACCTGCTGAATGCTCAGAACACTAACAAAATAAAACATCTCAGATTGCCAAATACGTAGACAAATATTCCATTTAAAAAATAAAAAAAAACTTTCTTAACTGTTTATTGTATTCAGTGTTTATGACAATAGCCATGTCTTTCATAAGTTGCATCTCTTTCTTTTTTTGTGTATATCTTAGTTCTGTTGCAAGCAAATATAGTTTACTATTGGTGTATATATATATATATATACACATACAGTAAAGTCCAGAAATATTTGGACACTGACAATTTTCATAATTTTGGCTCTGTATGCACCACAATGGCTTTGAAATTAAACAACCGAGATGCAATTGAAGTGCAGACTTTCAGCTTTCATTCAAGGGGCTAAACAAAAATATTGTATGAAACATTTAGGAATTACAACCATTTCCACACACAGTTCCCTTATTTCAAGGGCTCAAATTGGACAATTAACACAATCATAAATAAAATGCAAATTTTGAATACTTTGTCGAGAATCCTTTGCAGGTCATAACTGCTTGAAGTCTGGAACGCATGGACATTACCAAACACTGAGTTTTCTCCTTTGTGGTGCTTTGCAAGGCCTTTATTGCAGTTGTCTTAAGTTGTTGTTTGTTCGTGGGTCTTTCTCAAGTTTTGTTTTCAGCAAGTGAAATGCAAGCTCAATTGGTCATAAATCAGGTGACTGATATTGCACAATATTCCACTTCCTTATATATTCAATTATATATTCAATTTCTTAAAAACACCTTGGTTGCTTTTGCAATATTGTTTAGGTCATTGTACATTGTGATGTGAAGCTTCGTCCAATCAACTTCAGTGAATTTGGCTGAATCTGAGCCGACAATATAGCTCTATAGACTTCAGAATCCGTCTGCTTCTGTCTTCTGTCTCATCATCAATAAACACTAGTGACCCAGTGTCAATGGAAGCCATGCATATCCAATCCCTCACTCTGCCTCCACTGCATTTTACAGATGATGTAGAATGTTTCGGATCATGGGTTGTTCCAAGACGTCTCCATACTTTTTTTCTTCCCATAAATCTGGTAGGGGTTTATCTTAGTTTCATCTGTCCAAAGAATGTTGTTCTAAACTGGGCTGGCCTTTTAGATGTTTTTATTTGCAAAGTCTTATCTGGCTTTTTGATTCCTGAGGCTTATGAATGGTTTGCACCTTGTGGTGAACCATCTGTCTTCTCCTTATGATAGACTTTGATAATGATATGCCTACTTCCCGAAGAGTGTTTTCACTAGGCTGGAGATTGTGAAGGGGTTTCTCTTTACTATGGTATGGAACCTACGATTAGCCTCCACTTATGTTTCCATGGACATATAGGCATTTTTGTGTTACAAAACTCACCAGTGCATTCTTTTGTTTCACCAAATGTACCAAACTGTTGATTTGGCCACTCCCTATGTTCCTGCTACCTCATTTATGATTTTTTTGCAACCTAAAATGGCCTGTTTCATTTGCATTGAGAGCTCATTTAAACACATGTTGTGAGTTCACAGCAGCAGCTTCCAAGTGTGAATGTCACACCTAGAATCATCTTCCGGCCTTTTACCTGCCTAATTGTTGAAGAAATAATGAAGGAATAGCTCACATATAAAAGATCTGTAATTTTTAAATCCTTCCCCCAATTTGTCTTTCTTTCTCAAGTTTTGTCTTCAGCAAGTGAAATGCAAGCTCAATTGGTCATAAATCAGGTGACTGATATTGCACAATATTCCACTTCCTTATATATTCAATTATATATTCAATTCCTTAAAAACACCTTGGTTGCTTTTACAATATTGTTTGGGTCATTGTGCATTGTAAAGTGATGCACCGTCCAATCAACTTCAGTGAATTTGGCTGAATCTGAGCCTACAATATAGTCCTATAGACTTCAGAATCCGTCTGCTTCTGTCTTCTGTCTCATCATCAATAAACACTAGTGACCCAGTGTCATTGGAAGCCATGCATATCCAATCCCTCACTCTGCCCCCACTGCATTTTACAGATGATGTAGAATTTTTCGGATCATGGGTTGTTCCAAGACTTCTCCATACTTTTTTCTTCCCATCATTCTGGTACGGGTTGGTCTTAGTTTCATCTGTCCAAAGAATGTTGTTCTAAAACTGGGCTGGCCTTTTAGATGTTTTTATTTGCAAAGTCTTATCTGGCTTTTTGATTCCTGAGGCTTATGAATGGTTTGCACCTTGTGGTGAACCATCTGTCTTCTCCTTATGATAGACTTTGATAATGATATGCCTACTTCCCGAAGAGTGTTTTCACTAGGCTGGAGATTGTGAAGGGGTTTCTCTTTACTATGGTATGGAACCTACGATTAGCCTCCACTTATGTTTCCATGGACATATAGGCATTTTTGTGTTACAAAACTCACCAGTGCATTCTTTTGTTTCACCAAATGTACCAAACTGTTGATTTGGCCACTCCCTATGTTCCTGCTACCTCATTTATGATTTTTTTGCAACCTAAAATGGCCTGTTTCATTTGCATTGAGAGCTCATTTAAACACATGTTGTGGTTTCACATCAGCAGCTTCCAAATGTGAATGCCACACCTAGCATCATCTCCAGACCTTTTACCTGCCTAATTGTTGAAGAAATAATGAAGGAATAGCTCTCATATAAAAGAGTTGTAATTTTTAAACACTTCCTCCAATTTGGATGTGAATAACCCCAAACTAAAGCTGACAGCATATACTTTAAGTCCATATTCATTATTTAACTTTAACCTGGGTTTATTTCAGTGAACAGCTGAATTAACAAAACCTGTGTCCATTTCCAGATATTTCCAGACCTAACTATATACAAATAGTTGGGAAACATAATGGTTAAACTCATATTAAGAGGCCATCTCTGGTGTGTGGATACATAATAATCCAGTTAGAGGGCTGCAGATAATTCAGGGTTTCTTTAATTTTATGGCAGTACCTGATATATCATATATGTTCCAGTCTTCCCAACAGCTGTTACCATTAACTCATCTCCTCACTCAGTAGTGATATGCTGGCAGAGAAACTGGGGAAACAGAATAAGTAGCATCTATTTGTTCAGCTCCTCTTCCACAATATCACTACCAATAGCTGTAATTAAAATATGTTGCCTGCTTAGAAGACATAAAAGACTATCCAAATGCCTGATATTTAGTTCCCAACACATTTCACGTTGACCTGCATTTTGGATTAAATAAAAAAAAAAAATAATAGTTGAACTTAAATAATAAGCACGAAGCTAAACATAATATAAGTTTATTACATTAAAAGGACACTCTATTGCTCAAAAATGAAAAAGTAAATAAATTGAAATCACTATTTAGTGTATAATCCCCCAACGAATAATTAATACACATTTAATTACACATTTTGTTTATTGAGGGTATACATGAAATCAGCATGCAAAAGTTGCAGATCTCTTGTCTGGAGCCTTTACAAGTCCAAACACAGACCTCCCAATGCAGTTTATGAAGAAGTAGCAGGGCAGGTTGCATGACTGACAGCCTTGTAGAAGTGCCAATTTCGATGAAAATCTGCACTTTTTGAGCAATGCAAAAGAAGACACACTCTTCACACTTAAAGCACTTTACAAGCTTAAGTGCTTTAGGTATGTCGAGTGTTCCCTTATAAAACTTTTTTAAACTTTTTTTATAATGTATACTGATCTTTTGGAAAAATTTACTTGTTTTTATCTAACTAAGCAGCAATGTTGGGTCAGACTTTACTCTTTTTTGACCAAGTGCTACTCAATCTAACTTACCTGCTGTTGCAGTTACACATAGAATAATCAAGTTAGATTGAACTGCAGTTTGTCAAACAACAGTAGAGTCTGACTCAACATGGCTGCTCAGCTAGATAAAAAAGTGATATGTTCTTAACAATATAATTATACATAATTTAAAAATATCAGTGACTGCTGGGTGAGGGGGTAGGGCTACATGGTGAGAGGGGGCTGCTGGGTGAGGGATGCAGGAGCTGCTGGGTTAGAGGGGGCTGCTGGATGAAGGGGTAGGGGCTACTGGGTGAGAGGGGATAAGGGCTGCTGGGTTTACTCCCCAATCTGCCTTCCTTAGTTTGAGCCTTGGTTGGAGGAGGAGGAACTGGGGAGGAATCATATTCCCTGTTGGTCCAATGGATGAGATATCTGGTCTACACCCACAAGGGATGTGCATTGGGATCACACAGTGTATCAGTCTGTACTGCCTGCACAGTGTACAGAAGCATACAGTGAGAGAGATATTTGGTCTCCGCACTGGCCACAGAGCTCACTCTGTGGGCTTGTGGCTGGGTAGCACCAGCCCAAAAGGGGCCAGCCGGGAAGATCCCTTGATCTCCCCGGTTGGCCTCGGCCCATGGCCATTGCGGCCTACCGGGCACATCAATGCGAGCTGTGGCAAGAAGGTTTGCTGTGTCTGCGTAGTTTCCAGAGCATGGAGGCGCTACCAGGAGATAGGCCAGTACATCAGGAGACATGGATGAAGCAGTAGGAGGACAACAATCCAGCAGCAGGACCGCTACCTCCACCTTTGTGCAAGGAGGTACAGGAGGAACACTGCCAGAGCCCTGCGAAATGACCTCCAGCAGGCCACAAATGTGCATGTGTCTGCTCAAATGGTCAGAAACAGATTACATGAGGGTGTAATGAGGGCCCGACCTCCACAGGTGGGGGTTGTGCTTACAGCTCAACACCGTGCAGGACTTTTGGCATTTGCCAGAGAACACCAAAATTGCCAAATTCGCCACTGGCGCCCTGTGCTCTTCCCAGATGAAAGCAGGTTCACACTGAGCACATGTGACAGACGTGACAGAGTCTGGAGATGCAGTGGAGAACGTTCTGCTGCCTGCAACATCCTCCAGCATGACCGGTTTGGCAGTGGGTCAATAATGGTGTGGGGTGGCATTTCTTTGAGGGGCCGCACAGCCCTCCATGTGCTCGCCAGAGGTAGCCTGACTGCCATTAGGTACCGAGATTACATCCTCAGACCCCTTGTGAGACCATATGCTGGTGTGGTTGGCCCTGGGTTCCTCCTAATACAAGACAATGCTAGACCTCATGTGGCTGGAGTGTGTCAGCAGTTCCTGCAAGACGAAGGCATTGATGCTATGGACTGGCCCGCCCATTCCCAAGACCTGAATCCAATTGAGCACATCTGGGACATCGTGTCTCGCTCCATCCACCAACGTCACGTTGCACCACAGACTGTCCAGGAGTTGGCAGATGCTTTAGTCCAGCTCTGGGAGGTGATCCTTCAGGTGACCATCCGCCATCTCATCAGGAGCATGCACAGGCGTTGAGGTCATACAGGAACGTGGAGGCCACACACGCTATCTCATTTTGACTTGTTTTAAGGACATTACATCAAAGTCAGATCAGCCTGTAGTGTGTTTTTCCACTTTAATTTTGAGTGTGACTCCAAATCCAGACCTCCATGGGTTGAAAAATTTGATTTCCATTTTTTTATTTTTGTGTGATTTTGTTGTCAGCACATTCAACTATGTAAAGAACAAAGTATTTCAGAATAATATTTCATTCTTTCAGATCTAGGATGTGTTATTTTTGTGTTCCTTTTATTTTTTTAACAGTGTACATAAACATCATGGGAGGAGGAGCAGTAGAGATAATGTTTATTAAAACGTTGAGATGTCACACAGAAAGGATGAGCATTAAAGCTCTAGAAGGGCTTGCTGATCTCACTGACTCCAGAAATGCCAGCAAAATGCAATATTGGACCAGAAAAGACAACAATTTCACCCTTACAGATGATTTTGGCTATATCAGCAACAGTCAGTATCACTCAACAAACAGAGGCATCATCTAAATCTCTACCACTTCTTTTTTTTTGTTCTCAATTGCAATGAAAAGCGTATACATTAAAGGTACATAGGCATGTTCTATGACAATATGAAAACCAATGTGGTTGTCATTAATACAATTTAGATGAGTCATTATTCTGATCATTAAGACAAAGAGGATAGCTGACAATTAGACATTGGGTGTTGCATGGGAATTTTACACAGGGATGGCATGATGTGTATGTTAGCCTGGCGTTTGCTTGTTCGTGTAGGTATTGTGGGAGGTTTTGAGATACAAATTAGAGTCTTTGTTGGGTTGGGATCTGGAAGAGATGAGCGTGAGTTTTGGTGTGGTCAGTGTGAGGATATGGGTGGGGTATGGTGGAGGATGTGCAGTTATTATTTTAATTTGTTTTAATATATATAGCTTGTTAATAGCTGTGTATCCATGGACTTCTGTTATTAGGTTTACTAATGGGTGTTGTCATATTGGTGGCTTTGAGTCTTGACAGAGGGTGTTCTGTTGTAACTGTCGGAGGTGTCTAATGCTAAACCCAAGTTCGCTAGAACCTTATACAGGATGTTCTCATCAGTTAATCAGTGTGCAAATTCTAAACACATTGATAAACAGTAAATCAATAAAACTTGCGTTAGTTAATCCATCAGGTTGCTGTTTCAAGAGTTTTTATAGCAGCGTGAAAAGTGTTTCTGCAAGGATAGTACATCAATAAGTAAAATATGCGAGTAAAGTGTGTGGCTGACCCGGGTGGTGAGGCTCTTGTGTGGTTTAGATCGGTAGGTGGCTTGCTGTACTGAGTGGACTTCTATTTTGGTATAGGTTTTCTGTTGGGATCCAGTTTCTCATAGTTGGGGGATTAGTTTTTTTCAACAAAAATTGGGTGAGTTTGTTTGCGGATGTTAGAAGGTGTTTGCACTGTGAAATTTTGAAAGAGGTCATAGATGGGATGGCAAGGAGAATATATATTTCTGGCTGTAAAGGGAGGTTTGCCCCTGTGATGGAGTGTATGAATCCAGATATCCATGTTCAGTATGTTTTTATTATCGGGCATTGTCACCAGATGTGTAGCCACTGTTCATTGACACTGCCAGCAGGTGTCTGACCGTGGTAGGGATGAGTTTGTGTAGCTTAGTGGTTGTGTATTGCCATTGAAAAATAAAATTATAGTTACTCTCTTGTGTGTTGAGATTGGTAGAGGACGTGTGGATAAACAGGAAAACCTTTTTCAAATCTTTTGGGGTCAGAGTGATCTGGGGTGAATCCTTACCACTTGTATGGTACTTTTTTCATTCATTCAAAAGAGTTTGAGTAAGGGGAATAATGTAGGAGTTGGTGAAAAATTTAACAAGTTGCTAATACCTATCGCCATGAACCATCCACTAGATACAGAGAGAAATAAATATTTACACGAGTACCACTTGTGGTCACCTACAACCCAGCTTTTTAGGAAATACGGAAAGTCATTAATGACCTACAACCAATGTTAACAGAAGATGAGACTCTGAAAAACATTGTGGCCTTCAGACAACCAACAAACCCCTAACAAAAAATGAATCAACAGGAAGCTACCCACTGATGGAAAGAATAAAGAAAACAGGACCAGTCAATGCAAAAAACCTCACTGCAAACTGTGCCAGCACATGTGCACAGACAACACAGCTGCACACAACAATAAAACCTACAGCATTAAAGGTTCATAGTCCTGCACATCCAGCAATATGGTATACATGATTCAATGGACCAAATGCCACCTAGGATGCTACATTGGGGAAACTACCCAGCAATTAAATAGCAGAATGAATATGCACAGACACTCCATTAAACACCACAAAGAAGAATCGTACTGAACTCATGTAGGACACCACTTTACCCAGCCTGGCCACTCAATGAAGGACCTAAAAATCAAAGTACAGAAAGTTGTTTTTAAAAATACCCAAGAAAGAAAAACTTTTGAAGCCAGAATGATCAAATGGTTTATCAGCAAGAATAGAGGACTAAATATTGATTTGGGTTTCCTGTCCCACTACCAACACTTTATATAAACACTCCCCCAGCATTATCTTACTGTTCTGTCATATGTATCAACATTTTAAAATGCTTTCCAATGATATGTTTATTCTATCAATATACAAAGTACTATTTGTAGACCTATGCTTTCCCATACGCTTATGCATGTATGCTTATATATGTGATTGTGCATTTATTTTTGTGTATGAGCTCATGTGCATGTATGTATATGTGTTTGTGTGTATGTATATGTGTTCATGTGTATGCATATAGATATATATATATATATATATATATATATTTGTGTGTGTGTACATGCATACATGTATGTATATGTGAATAGCTTTATGTGCACATATACATATATATCAGTCTATGTATGCATAGGCACATTTGTATATGTGTGTATTTGTACTTCTGTGTGGATGTATGTATAGGTGTGCATGTACATATATTTGGGCATTTGGTTGTATTTATATGTATATTGTATTTACTTGTGTACATTGTGTATGTACTTGTGTATACTTGTACATATACACTACTTGTGTATATGTACGTGTGTGTGAGTGTGAGTGTGTGTGTGTGTGTGTGTGTGTTTGTGTCTGTATATGCCGGATATAGGCCTCCATGCATATCCTGTAACTCTTGGGTGGGAATTCATGCATTTTTAGATAAGTAATTATTTTGTTTTTAGTCTCCCCTTCTAGCACTTCTGCACTGCTTACTTGTTTTTTTTCCCCCTCACTCTGTGATCTTTACACAAGATATTTACGACCCTTTGTGAGAATGGTGTCTATTTTCTATCAAACCTATGTCTTATCTGCACTCAGGTCGCGTTAACCCCTGTATCACAACTCAACTTTTAATTCTATGTGTCATCTTGCTCAGAAATGCTTTACACTTGAGAAAGGGAGGTTCGTTGTCGTTAAAAAATCCTGTTAGTCCAATAAAAAAGGTATCACAAGATACAAATTGTATCTGTTTTGACATATATATATATATATATATATATATATATATATATAGTGATCAGCACTCTCGGACTTTGAAGATTAAAACATAAAGTTTATGAATTATCCATTAAAAATAAGATCGACGTTTCAGTCCCAGCAGGGACTTTCATCAGGATCAGGCATATGGAGGGCACTGTATGTAATATACCATATAAGGGCACTGTATGTAATACACATTGCAGGTAATGCATGTGCATGACAATCATGTTTAAAACATGTGATGCTGTTCAATAACTATGCTAATTCACACTTAAATATATATATATATATATATATCCTTATCTTGTGTCAGCCAAATGTGCAGTGTGCAAAAAGTAATAGACACAAAAAGAATTTGTTTACAAAAATATCTAATGAAGGTTTTTTTTTTTTTTTTTAAACAAAATAAAATAATTGATATAAATGTACATCTTATTAGACATCTGTCATGTACAGAAGTGAGCAGGTGGATATATCTACAATATAAAGCTTTACAGAATAAACAAAAAACATGCTGAGTAAATTGGGTCTCTAGTGGATGTTAATAACATCACTGCTACATTTCAACTATTATAAAAAAAAGATAGACATATGTCAGTATTCAGTAATCAAAGGAATGTGACGTAACAACAAACACATTCATGTGGTGCTAAACAAACCCAAAGGTGACATTGACTAATATATATATTATAGTTAATATAGTTATTATGATAGGTTATGGAATTGTTTAAAATTTCAAATAGTGTGTAAAAGTCACTCACTTTAAATGTTACAATGCAGCTAAATGTGGTGGTTTTAAGTGCTATGACCATTATTTGGTATGTCTCTCTGTATGTTTCCATCTCTCTCCTCTATCACAAAAAAATAAAATAAAAGTAAAATAAATAAATAATATATATATATATATATATATATATATATATATATATATATATTAGTTAATACATTGCTAAACACAAATGCACGCACCAGTCAAGCCATAAGACTTGCTCTTCCCATAGAAATCTCACTTTAACAGTGCTCTCACTACTGCAAGGGATTCTGGGGAGGCGTATGCAAATGAGCTCAACAAAGAACCACATTTTTAACACCAAGCCTCCATAGCAAGCCAGTAACCAACCGAATGCTGATGAGTTGCATTAACAACAAAACGGCTGTCCAGCTTTTTTCCCCACCACAACTCTCAGAAACAAAAGGAGAAGAGAACTTGTATCAGTGCTTCAATCCTGAGACTGAATATCTCTGCCGAAATCCTCTTGAGCTGGAACAAAGTGCTGCTAAGTGAATATAGCCCATTTCCCAAGTAATGACAAGGGAGGGAGAGGGGAGGAAAAGAATGATAAGGGAGGGAGGGGAGAAAAAAGAGAGTGGCAAGGGAGGGAGGGGGAGAAAAAAGAGAGTGGCAAGGGAGGGAGGGGGAGAAAAAAGAGAGTGACAAGGGAGGGAGGGAGGGAGGGAGGGAGGGAGGGGGAGAAAGAGTAACAAGGGAGGGGGAGAAAGAGTGACAAGGGAGGGGGGAAAGAGTGACAAGGGAGGGGGAGAAAGAGTGATGAGGGAGGGAGGGGAGAAAGAGTGACAAGAGAGGAAGGGAGGGAGGGGGAGAAAGAGTGACAAGGGAGGGAGGGAGGGGGAGAAAGAGTGACAAAGGAGGGCGGGAGGGGGAGAAAGAGAGTGACAAGGGAGGGAGTGGGAGAAAGAGAGTGACGAGGGAGGGAGGGGGAGAAAGAGAGTGACGAGGGAGGGAGGGGGAGAAAGAGAGTGACAAGGGAGGGAGGGGGAGAAAGAGAGTGACAAGGGAGGGAGAAAGAGTGACAAGGGAGGGAGGGGGAGAAAGAGAGTGACAAGGGGGGAGGGGGAGAAAGAGAGTGACAAGGGAGGGAGGGGGGAGAAAGAGTGACAAGGGAGGGGAAGAAAGAGAAAGAGTGACAAGGGAGGGAGGGAGGGAGGGGGAGAAAGAGTGACAAGGGAGGGAGGAAGGGGGAGAAAGAGTGGCAAGGGAAGGAGGGATGGGGGAGAAAGAGTGACAAGGGAGGGAGGGAGGGGGAGAAAGAGAGTGGCAAGAGAGGGCTGGAGGGGGAGAAAGAGAGTGACAAGGGAGGGAGGGGGAGAAAGAGAGTGATAAGGGAGGGAGGGGGAGAAAGAGAGTGATAAGGGAGGGAGGGGGAGAAAGAGAGTGACAAGGGAGGGAGAAAGAGAGTGACAAGGGGGGCGGAGGGGGAGAAAGAGAGTGACAAGGGATGGAGGGGGAGAAAGAGTGACAAGGGAGGGAGGGAGGGGGAGAAAGAGTGACAAGGGAGGGAGGTGGAGAAAGAAAGTGACAAGGGAGGGGGAGAAAGAGAGTGACAAGGGAGGGAGAGAGATTGACATCCATCTCACACACACACACACGCAATCACACAATCATGCAACCCTTACACACACAGACGCACACACTGCATCCCGTACATACACAGAAACATACCTTGCAGCCCTTACACATACAAACACAGATTCACACAATGCATTCCTTACACACATATAAGGAAATCCCCTACACACTCCACCCCCTGTGAACAAACTCATTGGTGGAACATGAAGGTGGACCCTGGGACCCAGACCTTGAGCTGTGTAAAGGGCCCCCAAAAAATGGAGCTGCTTCCCGTTCTCCCAGAACATTGATTTTTGTGACCACAGTTGCAAACAGCCTCCAGAGAGCCTGTTCTACACCAGACCAGTGGAGCCAGACTGCAGCTAGAGCCCATCA
The DNA here is from genome assembly GCF_036172605.1 of Pelobates fuscus. Classification (NCBI taxonomy): domain Eukaryota; kingdom Metazoa; phylum Chordata; class Amphibia; order Anura; family Pelobatidae; genus Pelobates; species Pelobates fuscus. The sequence goes on along the minus strand of NC_086327.1, from coordinate 86,907,729 downwards.
TCATCCTCATCTGGTTGTAAGTAGGCAATCTAGCATATTATTTATGGCACTAATCTCTAATTTACCTCACATTAAAGAAACACTATAGTCCCCAGAACCACTGCAGCTTAAAGTAGTGGTTCTGGTGTCTATAGCCTGTCTCTGCAGGCCTTTTAATGTAAACACGGCGGCACTCCAGCACTGGCGTTAGTTAACATGCCAGAAAAATAATTGGAATGGGTTAGGGGGCTACTAGTAAGGATAGGGGGAGAGGGGCAGGTAGAAAAATAATTGGAAGGGTTTAGGGGGGCTACTAATATGGATAGGAGGAGGGGGGAGGTAGAAAAATTATTGGAAGGGGTTAGGGGAGTACTAATATGAATGGAAGGGGTAGGGTGGGTTCTAATATGCATGGAAGGGGTTAGGGGGTTCTAATATGCATGGGGTTAACATGCATGGAAGGGGTAGGTGGGGTTCTTTTGTGCATGGAAGGGGTAGGGGTGGTTCTAATATTCATGGGAAGGGTAGGGGTGGTTCTAACCAGGAGGATCCCGGAGCTGTGTCCGGGTAAGTAAAACCCCCTCCCTGTAGTGACCCTTTAATGTTATTATTTAATAATTTATATAGGGACTGCAAATTCCGTAGCGCTGTACAATGGGATAAACAACTCCTAGTTTACGGAATAAGAATATACCCGGCGAGTAAAAATGCTATCCCCCCAGATTTTTTGGGGTTCCTACGCCCATGACTCAGTCCTTGAGGGGTTAATACATGCTCTGTCTGTAAATCTTACTACTCCCCCATCTCCATCCTCATTGACTTTAGCTGAATTCCCTCTCTTTTCTATACCATCTACCAAATGTACCCTTCTTTAACCCCCCACACCTTGTTTAAATAATCTTCCAAACTTTTACCCAACCCATTTCCCATATTTGCCACAGTTCTTTAAAAACCCCAACCCCTCCTTTATAAATCAAGACGTCAGCCATGCATTGACCTCTCTAATCTCCTGATACCTTTCCATTGTAGCGCACAGCACAGGTAATAGTTTAGAAAATACCACCTTGGACGTCCTCTTCTTAGGTTTGCTACCTAAGTCCCTAAACTCAATATTTAATGTCCTCCATTTTCCTCTAACTTTGTTTTTTATATCAATATTCCCAGCCCCTCCCGGCTCCCAATAATCTATCCACTTTGTCAGCAACATGCAGACCCAAGCCCACGGGAAACACCAAACTATCTGGTTGAATCTATCAGACTGGCAGACTACCCAGTCTACCCAGTCACAGGAATCTTTGAATAATTTTTTAAACAACTTGAATGCTAACAATTGGAATATTAACTTAACATGGGAAATTAGCTCCGTAAATGTCAATTTTTTAGATTTAAGTATTTATATTGAAGACAAGAAAATAAAAAGTAAAACTTATTTTAAGACTGTAGACGTGAACAGTTTTATTAATCTTAAAAGTTGCCATTTTAAACCTTGGTTAACAAATATACCAAAGGGCCAATTTTTAAGACTGAGACGCAACTGTACAGAGGATGAACAATATGAAGAGCAAACAAAGATACTTATTAATCAACTAATTGAGAAAGGATACAACCAAGATTCCCTGAATAATATTAAAAATCAAGTAGGACAAGAGAAAAGAGAAAATATTCTAATATATAAGAAAAAAGAACAAAAGGAGACTAATAAGATTGTACCGGCGATTTTTAATTTTAGTTCCCATAGTAAAAAGTTACAAAAAATTATGAAGACAAACTGGCATATTCTTGAACAAGATGAGAGCCTACAACAATATTTAGGGACACAACCAAAATTGATATTTAGAGGAGCGAAGAATATCAAACAAACTTTGACCTCAAGTTTTCTGGATAAAGAAAAAATTTCGCAAGGTGTATCCATGTTTAAAAGGGAAAAAGGTTTCTACTATTGTGGAAGATGTAGAGGGTGTGCCCTAAGAAAAAATAAGAATAAAAAAGTCACCCATTTTACCTCGTTTCAGAACAAAAAAACACATGAGATTAAATCATTTATTACATGTAACTCAAAAAATGTGATATATATGATAATATGTCCTTGTGGCATACAATATATTGGGAAGACGTCGAGATTACTGAAGATAAGAATGAGGGAGCATGTGTATAATATAAATAGGAAATTCACTTTGCACAATGTCTCTAAACATTTTCTAGAGGTACATGGAGGGAATATAAATGGTTTTGAATTTATAGGAATAGAGGCCGTAAAAATCCATTGGAGAGGGGGAGATATAGATAGTCTCCTCAGCAGAAATGAGATGAAATGGATTTTTAATTTGGAATCATTATCCCCCCATGGCCTCAATATCGACTTCGAGATTAATTCATGTATATAATTTTAAAAAATTTTTTTTTAAAAAACTTTTAGATGTGCTTTTTTAGTATATATGTTTTTTTAGCATATATGCTTTTAAATGTTTAAAAACATTAAAAACCCTGATTTCCTTCCTTTCTTAATAGGTATTAATCTATTGCTACATGTGGAAAATAAGTATGTATTCTTTTTCTTTTTTCCCCTTAAATATCATATACTATTGTCTTGTAATGTGGAGTTTAACGGACTGGCAAATTTGCATGTTAGAGGACTTTGAAAAATGGCGCCGGTACTACTTCCGGGTCCGGCGCCCATAAGACGTCATGACGTAAGCTGACGCCTGGACGAGGACCAATGACGTAGGCGCCAAACGTCATGACGCAACGTAATTGATGGACGCTTGGAAATGACGAAAGCGGAAGAGACAGAAGACGCCGACGAAAGGGCGCCAAATTTCAGAGCATTTAAAGAAGATCTAGGAGATGAGAAGACCAGACTACTTGAGAAAGGCTGAGAGTGCCGAAACGCGTCGTGGTATTGCGCTTTTAAGGACGTTTTTACCTGTATTGGATAAAGTTATATGATACTATTTTTTTATAATCAAGTTATTTTACAATAAAGAAATTTTATATTGGATCTTGCTTCCTGGAGTAATTTGAAGAAACACTTCCCAGTGCAGACCAAGTATAACCGGTACAGGACGTCTAAAGCTGAAGAATTCTCATCTCCACAAAAGCCCTAAGTCTGAGTCAGCTTTTAAAGTGACTCAGCAATATATATTCCCATTTTAACCAAGTTTGGTAATATATTTTTTATTTCTGCATGTTCTGAGTGCTCTCACCACAATTTTATCTTTCACTGTATTGTTTTTTTGTGTGTTGGAGTGATTCACACTTGGTGATAGTAGCACCAAATTATACTTTGTTCCCCAAATACTATTTACTTGTTTATTGTACCTTACCAAACACTCCAATTTGGGGATCAAGCGTGTATTAATAAAATGTCCATATTTAATCTGCGTAAAAGTTGGCAGAAAGACATGAATCAAAAGTTTGGCTCATTAGATAACGAAAAATGGGAAAAAATTCCAGAAAAAAGGAATGATGAGCTAATAGAAATATGCATAAGTTTAGAACGTTTACTTATAAAAGAAATGAAATATAGATGGGAAGTCTTTACATTAGAAAGATATGTTGACTTGAAAATAGCACCGAGAGGTCTAAGATTCCATAAATCCCCTACGTCAGAAAATGAGAGTGAAAGGTTTAAGGAAGCCTGGGATGGAGCATTAGAATCCTTTGCTAAACATATGATTATTGTCATTATTGAGCAACGCACTTTAAATCTACATCAAATCAACGAGGAAATTAATGATATTCAGAGAAAACTTGAACCATTTTTAGAAATGGAGGAATTCAAGCTTTTAATGGAAAAAAACGATAGAAAAAATTAAAAGTATAGAAAATAAAGTGATTGAAACTAAAAAAAGAAAACTCAAAAGAGATCGAGACGACTACATAAAAGGACAAATTAAACCGCAAAAAAAGAAATATGTTAACAATAGCAAACAAGACAATTACAAAAGAAACTTTACAAAACAAGACGATAGATTACCACAGCAATCTTATAGAAAACCCTATAGAGAAAGGTCCTCTCAAAATTTAATTCAACAAAGAGAGGAACAAAACCAAGGGTGGATTCAAGTTAAATCTAGAACAAGAGACAGAAATAACTCATTTCAAAAGAATAATTATGAAAGAGCCCCCCAAAAATATTCGCCAGATAGGAACTATAGAAAAGAGATACAAGTTTCAAACAGATATAGTCACCTACAACAAATAAATGATGATGACCTTTTTTTAGGCCAAACTATGGCCAGAACAAAGGGGGGAACAGTAGCACAGACTCCAACAAAAAGGAGACGACAAGAAGAGGGAATAGAAATAAGAAAGGAAGAAAAAAGGAGGAGGGAGGAGACACTCCCAAAAAAACAACGGACATAAGAATTTTTAATTTATCAGATGTAGTTTTAGAAGAATCACATAAAAAGGTTTTAAATTATGGTTTTAAATTTGCACCAAGTTGTGACATAGATAAATTTGAAGCATTTTTAGATATTAATAGATTTATACGAAAATTATGTTTGAAAAAATTCTTTGATCAGAAACCGATGTACAATGGGGAAACAAAAGAAGAAGACAACAAATTTAAACATACTACCCTTAAAAATAAATCAAAATTCTTCCCAAGCCACTTAAAATCAGATGCCATGAGAGTCTTTGAAAAGGCATGTACTAGTGAGTTAAGAAAAATTGAATCTAATAAAGGACAACAGAATAATTTAACTAAAAGTGAAAGAAAGGCCCTACAGGACTTGAAGAAAAATTCCTCTATTGTGATCAAACCCGCAGATAAGGGCGGGGGGGTTGTAATATGGAAAAAAGAACAATACTTAAAAGTGATTTTTGAACAACTACAAGATAAAGAGACATATCTATTATTACCGAATAACCCGTTAGAGGACATAAAAGAAAAATTGAGTATTTTTATAAGTCAAGGACTAGAGTCAGGACTTTTAACCCCTTAAGGACACATGACGTGTGTGACACGTCATGATTCCCTTTTATTCCAGAAGTTTGGTCCTTAAGGGGTTAAATCAAAAGGAATACGACTTTTTAGATGTTAAATTTCCCAGGATCCCGGTTTTATATGTTTTACCAAAAATTCATAAAAACACAGAAAATCCCCCGGGAAGACCCATTGTTTCGGGAATCGGTTCTTTGTTATCACCTCTGTCACAGTTTTTAGACCAATTTTTACAAGATCCAGTTAAGAGATGCCCTTCATACCTCAAGGATACCATGTCCCTTTTACAGATTTTAAATAGTTTTAATTGGGAAGAGGATTTTTTTATGGTGACTTGTGATGTCAGCAGCCTCTACACTATTATTGAGCATGATAGGGGGTGTGAGGCTGCTAGACATTTTTTAAGAAAGGACACAGATATAAACCTTGAACAGATTGATTTTATTATAGAGGGCATACAACTGATCCTTTTAAATAATTTTTTCTGGTTCGAGGGCAATTTTTATCTGCAGACTAAGGGTACGGCCATGGGGACCAGATTTGCCCCGAGCTATGCTAATTTATTTATGGCCTTTTGGGAGGAATTGGAAATTTTCTCAAGGCCAGAGCTCGGGACAAATCTGGTCCTCTACAAGAGGTACATTGATGACATCTTTTTAATATGGAGAGGCACACAGGAATCTTTGAATAATTTTTTAAACAACTTGAATGCTAACAATTGGAATATTAACTTAACATGGGAAATTAGCTCCGTAAATGTCAATTTTTTAGATTTAAGTATTTATATTGAAGACAAGAAAATAAAAAGTAAAACTTATTTTAAGACTGTAGACGTGAACAGTTTTATTAATCTTAAAAGTTGCCATTTTAAACCTTGGTTAACAAATATACCAAAGGGCCAATTTTTAAGACTGAGACGCAACTGTACAGAGGATGAACAATATGAAGAGCAAACAAAGATACTTATTAATCAACTAATTGAGAAAGGATACAACCAAGATTCCCTGAATAATATTAAAAATCAAGTAGGACAAGAGAAAAGAGAAAATATTCTAATATATAAGAAAAAAGAACAAAAGGAGACTAATAAGATTGTACCGGCGATTTTTAATTTTAGTTCCCATAGTAAAAAGTTACAAAAAATTATGAAGACAAACTGGCATATTCTTGAACAAGATGAGATCCTACAACAATATTTAGGGACACAACCAAAATTGATATTTAGAGGAGCGAAGAATATCAAACAAACTTTGACCTCAAGTTTTCTGGATAAAGAAAAAATTTCGCAAGGTGTATCCATGTTTAAAAGGGAAAAAGGTTTCTACTATTGTGGAAGATGTAGAGGGTGTGCCCTAAGAAAAAATAAGAATAAAAAAGTCACCCATTTTACCTCGTTTCAGAACAAAAAAACACATGAGATTAAATCATTTATTACATGTAACTCAAAAAATGTGATATATATGATAATATGTCCTTGTGGCATACAATATATTGGGAAGACGTCGAGATTACTGAAGATAAGAATGAGGGAGCATGTGTATAATATAAATAGGAAATTCACTTTGCACAATGTCTCTAAACATTTTCTAGAGGTACATGGAGGGAATATAAATGGTTTTGAATTTATAGGAATAGAGGCCGTAAAAATCCATTGGAGAGGGGGAGATATAGATAGTCTCCTCAGCAGAAATGAGATGAAATGGATTTTTAATTTGGAATCATTATCCCCCCATGGCCTCAATATCGACTTCGAGATTAATTCATGTATATAATTTTAAAAAAAATTTTTTTAAAAAACTTTTAGATGTGCTTTTTTAGTATATATGTTTTTTTAGCATATATGCTTTTAAATGTTTAAAAACATTAAAAACCCTGATTTCCTTCCTTTCTTAATAGGTATTAATCTATTGCTACATGTGGAAAATAAGTATGTATTCTTTTTCTTTTTTCCCCTTAAATATCATATACTATTGTCTTGTAATGTGGAGTTTAACGGACTGGCAAATTTGCATGTTAGAGGACTTTGAAAAATGGCGCCGGTACTACTTCCGGGTCCGGCGCCCATAAGACGTCATGACGTAAGCTGACGCCTGGACGAGGACCAATGACGTAGGCGCCAAACGTCATGACGCAACGTAATTGATGGACGCTTGGAAATGACGAAAGCGGAAGAGACAGAAGACGCCGACGAAAGGGCGCCAAATTTCAGAGCATTTAAAGAAGATCTAGGAGATGAGAAGACCAGACTACTTGAGAAAGGCTGAGAGTGCCGAAACGCGTCGTGGTATTGCGCTTTTAAGGACGTTTTTACCTGTATTGGATAAAGTTATATGATACTATTTTTTTATAATCAAGTTATTTTACAATAAAGAAATTTTATATTGGATCTTGCTTCCTGGAGTAATTTGAAGAAACACTTCCCAGTGCAGACCAAGTATAACCGGTACAGGACGTCTAAAGCTGAAGAATTCTCATCTCCACAAAAGCCCTAAGTCTGAGTCAGCTTTTAAAGTGACTCAGCAATATATATTCCCATTTTAACCAAGTTTGGTAATATATTTTTTATTTCTGCATGTTCTGAGTGCTCTCACCACAATTTTATCTTTCACTGTATTGTTTTTTTGTGTGTTGGAGTGATTCACACTTGGTGATAGTAGCACCAAATTATACTTTGTTCCCCAAATACTATTTACTTGTTTAGACTACCCAGTCTACTCTTTTACTATTAGAACCACTTAGCATTCCAATCTGCCACCAGCAATTCTGAATACCATCCATTCTAGATGAGCTGTTCTACCTGCCGTTAGAAGGAGCATCTTCCTCCAGCAAAGCAATTCCTGAGCTGATACTCCAATCAACTTCACTCAAGTGGGCAATGGTGTACACACAATCCATGGGGCCCGGTACGAAACTGATCCGTGCCCCCCCCCCTACCCTCTCTTCTCAGTTCCGTGCTCCCCTCTCTACCCTGATCCGTGCCCCCCATCCCGTCGACAGACACATACATACAGACACACACACTATAAAAACGTAAAACTCCCTTAATTCCAGCGCTGTGCGGGTCCGCTGGCGCTAGCTCCACCCCCTTGTGACATCATCAAAATGGACGATTTGTAGCCAATCCAATGCTTTCACATAGGAGCATGAAAATGCCTTAACGTAACTATTATACTCACCAGAACAACTACATTAAGCTGTAGTTGTTCTGGTGACTATAGTGTCCCTTTAACCTGGAGTATTGCAGTCTGTATGTATGTAGTATTTTGTTTCATTTTGTGGAGCCAATTGTTAAACTCAGCAAATATTGTGTACATACCTCATACAAATGTTTTGCTTGCAGAGAGAGTATCCACAAGGGATTGGAAGAATGAGCAAGTGTTAATGATGTTAAAAAACATAGGTGGTAATAGAAACATTGGCGTGCTGGTTATCCCCATTGCAAAAAAAAAAAAAAAAAGAGACCAAAGTCATCTACATTCTTTTTTTTTTTTTTAATTCTTTCAAATTTAGCTGGGGGTTTAGAACAGATTTAGTTTTTCTGCCATATTTATGCACCTTCATTCAAATTGTTCGTTATCTGATCTTATGCTCACTATTTTGCAACCATTGCTTTTAAAATCATGTGCTTATTGTGTCTGCAGCATTTTCTGTCAGCCAATTTTGAAAAGCAAGGGACAGATGCAAAATTATAAGAACTGGGTTCGATGACTGACAATCTGACCGAAGATATTCAGTGTTTCTTAAAGTTTCGTTCAGGTACTTGTTCCTGATTTTTTTTTTTTTTTTAAATGTTAACTTTGCAAACGCGATATGTATATAAATAGTGTTCAATTAAATTACAAAGACCTGTGAGAATACATAGACTATTTTTATACTTTAACAGGTTAGTTTTGTTTATATTTATTTTTAAGAATACATTTATACAATTTAAATTGTACAGCGATAGCCACCTTGAATAGAATGAGATTGTGCACCTAGTGCTGTAGATGTGCCCATCATGTGATATGTTTTAAGCTTGTCGACCTATATTTATTTATTAGTCACAAACTCCCCATACAGCTAAACTAATGTCATTTGGCTGACCCCTGTCCTTTCCTATTGCAATGATCTTGTTTTTGAACCTGTACTGAATGTTTACAGATCCAATCCTAAAATAGAAGGGTAACTTTCCTACAGCACATAAAATAAGGCAAGTATTTACTTTTTCCATGCCTATGCCAGGGACTATAAACTAACCCTGGGATAAAATCACTGCCAAGTTATAAAGGTGAGATCTCAGTAGACAACCAAAAGATTCTTCCTTCAATACCCTATTTATTTCAAATTCGATTTCCCCCACCGCTAGCAATTTTTTTTTTCTAAGAGAATTATTCTTATCTGCACGTGATTTAAACTCTAAGGTTTACTGAAGATTTAAAGAGTGTGAACACAGTTGGAATGTTTTAAACTAACAGTACAAGTTGCATTTTAAGAAAATAATTAACTCCCAAGGGAGGTGTGGTTCTTGGATCTGTGACAAATTCAAGTCTGGCTTTCCCTATATGGAGTTTCCAAATAATAAAATATAGTTGATTCCCTACTGGTGTCAGTTGAGAAGCTGTTAGTTGCTAGTGGACTGTCATTTTTAGTGCACCCATTTGTGTGTTAAAGACACAATATAGTGAAGGTAATCGTACGTGAAAAGCTTTGCCACTGAGAAATTTCTTTATTTACAGATTTTTGGGTGTGACAAAATATTTTAATATTTGATTTCCTCTTGCAAATAAACACATCAATGGCTGTACGCATTAATTATGCTTGCACTTTTAACTACTTTTGAAATTTGTTAACTAAAAAAACTTGGACATTCAGGTCACAATCATTTGGGAAAATGTTCTGATATTTTATTTTGCAAATGTTTAATTCATCAATATTAATACTTTAGTTAATAGGCATTTTCAGTAAACTGAAAAACGTCAAAATGTAAGAATGCAGAAATAAATATGACTGGTTAAATTTATTTAAATACTTGTTAAACAAGGATAAAAACCTCCCTCTTTCATAGTGACAAAGCTGTGTTAGGATTTTGCCATTTGCAGTTACTAAGTGTGACGGTAGTCACCATCACCTGGGCCTTCAGACAGACTATTTATGAAGGTTGCTGTACTTTTCTTATGTTTTAGTCACCCTGTACCCATTATAGGTGCAGGGTGCAGGGCTGTATTTGCCACAAGGCAAATAAAGCATTTGCCTAGGACGGCACTTTCAGGGGCGGCAAAAAACGCCGCCCTAAGTGCAAATGCAAGTGCTTTGTTTGTCTCAGGTCCTGGGGGGGAGAAAGAGGTGGCCGGTTGGCTAGTAGTGTAGATGGGCGGCAAGGGAGCGCAGTCCTCTGAGCTCTTCCTACTCCCTAGCGCGCCCTTCTATAATGCCGGGAGCCGGAATATGACGTCATTCTGGCCACAGCGGTGCATGAGGGAGCAGAACAGGAAGAGCTCAGTTTCCTCGCCACCTTTATTAAGCGCCTGTCGTGCGCAACCAGCCAGCAAGCCGAGCCCACAGAAGCCAGCAGCCCCAGGAGTCTGTCCACCAAGCCAGCAGCCCCAGCAAGCAGCCCAGCAACGGTGAGTGATTGAGAAAGTGTGTGTGTGTGGCTGTCAGTGTGTGTGTGTGTGTGTCTGTCAGTGAGTATGTCTGTGTCTATCAGTGAGTATGTCTGTGTCTTCCAGTGAGTGTCTGACAGTGAGTCTGTCTGTCAGTGAGTATGTCTGTGCCTGTCACTGTGTCTTTCTGTCAGTAAGTGTGTCTGTCAGTGAGTGTGTGTTTCTGTTAGTGAATGTGTCTGTGTCTGTGTCTGTCAGTGTGTGTGTCTATGTCTTTAAGTGAGTACGTCTGTGTCTGTCAGTTAGTGTGTATGTGTCTGTCAGTGAGTATGTCTGAGTCTGTCACTGTGTCTGTCAGTGAGTATGTCTGTGTCTGTCATTGTGTCTATCTATCAGTGTGTGTCTGTCTGTCAGTGAGTGTGTGTCTGTCAGGGAGTGTGTGTGTGTGTGTGTCTGTCACTAAGTTGTGTGTGTGTGTGTGTCTGCCAGGGAGTGTATGAGTATGTGTGTGTAGCTGTCAGTGTGTGTGTAGCTGTCAGTGTGTGTATGTCTGTGAGTGAGTGTGTGTGTCTGTCAGAGTGTGTCAAATCAGTGAGGATGTTTGTGTCAGTGTGTGTCTTTCAGTGAGTGTATGTCGGTATACGTGTACCTGAGAGTGTGTGCCTGTCAGTGAGTGGGTGCGTCAGTGTGTGTGTCTGTCAGTGAAAGTGTGGGTTGTATAAACAGTGTGTGTGCCAATGACTGTGTATCTGTCAGTGAGTGTATGTCAGTGCATGTGACAATGAGTGCGTGCGTCTGTCAGTCAAAAAAGTGGCCTTGACACAAAGTGGTGGTGGTGCAAATTTAGATTATGGGGGTGCCTGAATTTAGTCATGCCTAGGGCAGCACAAATCCAAGATGCCCCACTGGCAGGGTGTGTGTAATGTAATTGTTTATAATGTGTGTGTGTATACTGTTAAATGTTTTGCCTGCTCTCCTGTACTGCTGAGGATTGTTACCAACTAAGTGGGTTTTGCTATGGAGTCTGTGTAGTGTCCTCTATTGGTAGCAACAGCAATATGCACTATCTGAATAACAAGGTTGTTTAATTTGCATATCAGTTAGATTTGCATATTGCTAATTCTGCAGGCAGGAGAGATATTTTCTGTTAATTATTGTCTTCCCCACCCCTTTCTAAATATGAGTCATTGTCATTGTGTTATAATAAGTTGCTGTATGTTGTCTGCTATGATTTGACTGTTTGTATCTTTATTGAGTTGTCACAGCAATCTTTATGTAATAATCATCTGTGTTAGTCCCATGAAAAAATAAAGTTTTGACGTCAGTTCCTTTTGGAACTTGTGTCCTGTGGGCATAAATGAAAAGGGCTAGGCCTGAAAGCCGCAAGTGATGCAAGCACTAAGCAGAGCTCCAGATGAATAGGCAGATGAGACGATACCTGCCTGGAAGGAAAGTTGCCGAGGAATAGGCAGTAGGGAAGATCCCTGCCTGGTCAGGTGGAAGAACTCTGGAGAGACCCCAGTCAAGCTTCGGCAACTGGGGCTGAAGCGTTCCAGGGTCCCTGCAAGTGGCTAGGAAGCGGACTGGGCGGAGGTACTTGGTCGGAGTATAGGAGCTCCGTCACACTAAGTATTAATTATTGTAAATTGGAATTTTTTGGTAAAATTTTTGTAATATTTTGTGGAGCCAATTTTTAGGCTCACTAAATATTGCATGCATACCTTACATAAAAAAATGGGTGGTGATGGAAGGAATGCCTAACTTGAATGAGCAGTGTACATTTTGGACTGGTAGATTAACAAAGAATGGAGGGATTTTAAAATGGAATGAACAGAGTATGTCCTAGACCAGTAAGTTATCATTAGTCTTGAATCTACTCCTACATCTGCCAATAATGGGTTGATGAATGGCTGAAACCCATGTGTTTAATTGTCAATACATCTATTGACCAAGCCACAATAAATTTGCAGATGGAGCTACATAGGGTGTCACATATATTCATAAAAAAGTTGTCCTATTTTTCGACATCACTGCTGTAGGCATTACCGCCTCATCCCATCAAGTACTCCAGGTGCGACGCTGGAATCATCATTTGGAAGGTAGAGGGCCTGTGGGCAAAAGAGGCAAACAAACACATGGCCAGTGTCAGGCGTTTCTACAGCAATCTCTTCCTGGTATGGAAGAAGAGCAGCACGTTCAAACCGGTTAAAAACCTACGGGTTTTAAATCTTATGTGGTATAATGATTTTGAAGATGGAGAATATCAATCTCTTCAGAGACCTGATTCAAGCAAAGGATTGGTTTACCTGCTTGAATATCAAGCATGTGTATCTCTCCGTTCTGATTAATCAGAAGTGTCGATGTTTTCTGTGTTTCTGTTGGAGGGCTCTCCCCTGCCAGGTTATCTGTCTGCCAGTTTATCTGTCTGCCAGTTCAGCCAGTGAGAGTTTCACCAAGCTGCTGTAACCCATGGTAAGTCACTTGAAAGTACGAGGTATTCGCTGTAATGTCTACTTAGACAATCTTTTACTGTTTTGCTCTGAAGTGTTGGTTTGTGGTGTGCTTCATTGTGAATTGGTCCAAGTCCATGCTGGTTCTTTCCCGGTCAACACTATTGGCTAGGAATACAATTTTGTATTCATGGCCTATAATTTTCCTTTAAATGAAAAAAGTTCTAGAGTTCTAGTGTTCCTATTTTGCTATTTTGCTAAGTAGTTATTTTGGCCTCTATTTTGCAACTCGACTGACACGAAATTCTAACTTACTTTTAGAGATCACACGCTCTTTTGTATATTTTCAAATATTATTAGATTCCTCATTTAAACTGTATATTCTTAAAAGCTGGTATATTCTTTCTACTTATAAATATCTGTTGGGAGCAGCCTATTAATACAGATAGGGTTGGTTATTCACTAAAATGAGAACTCAAAGTGAATTCTAAATGCATTTTAAATTCAAGCGGTAGCCGAAATGGAAAGACAACAATGCTTCGAGTTTGGCTTCTATAGTATTAAAATTTAAGATTTCTTTGAATTCACTATAAATTCTCACTTTAGTGAACAGCCCTTTAAAAATGTTGTAAGGAAAAAGTGGATACACATCTAACATGTTAGATGCGATACAGGTTGATCATAATAAAATGGGGGAGTGCAGATCCCTTCCTACTTCCCCAAATCTCTGGTCTTTAGCTTCTAATAGAAAAACACATAATCCCCTGCACCGCAGTTTAACCAGGGATGATCACTCAAATTACCAAACCCTATAAGCATCAGGACATGCTTTAAAATGTACTTGTAGTAAAGAGACAGCAGCTAAATTATAGACCAGGAATCCCAATCACCTGTCTCTTATATACCTCAATGCTCACACCCCAATCAGCCAGGCCCATTCCTACTTGGCACTGATGATGCATCTCTTCCTCCTAAATTAATTGTAAAAAGTACTGCCCAAACACCTCAATATTGTTAGTTGCCCAAAGAAAACCCCTTCAATATTCTGTATCTTTTTTCTATTCATTCCTCCACCCCGCAAACCACAGCGCAGAGTTTATAATTATAGAAAAGGCATGTGCTAGTAGGCATTCAACAAAAAAACATGGTTTTAATTTTTGTAAACCTTTACTGCCAATGTATGCTATGGGCAATAGAGAGGCAGCCAGCCAGCTGCCTCAAAGTTTACAGGGATTATTGATATCCCTTAATTATTTTCCTTATTTCCTTATTATTATTAATGTCTGGTTGTTGGGCTATCAAGAGCACGCATGTGCAGTTTATAAAAATATTTTATTTAGCGTAATTTTATATATTCTTTTATTTCATATACATCTAGTATTTACTTTTAAACATGTATTTTATATGTATCATAAACTAAACTATAGTGAATACATTGTATATATTTTCTAGGCAATTGTTATTCTATTATCTGTTATTTTATGTCATATAATAATATAATTAAAGATTTACTAATATTAATATAAAATTATGTTTGAAAACCTATAGCTATAGGACAACCTACGTTCTGTAATTCCACAATATCTCTCTGGTGCCACCTAGTGTTGTACTATCTTTCTGTTACTTGACACATTATTGATTGCAAAGTCCTGCAATACCATTTCTCTTAATCTCATGAAACAGGAACTTTATTTTTTTTTCATTTACTTTACCTGTAGTATCTATGTGGTTTAAGTAATAAGTACAAACCTAGATATTGATGACTTAGAAGCTGTAGAGGAAAATGTTGATGATGACCTTTCTCTGTTTTGATGGTCAGTTTTTATACGCCTTTTGCAATGCTGCAAAGATAAATAAATCAATAAACATATACTGAATTTTAAAGGTCACGATTAGGCAACATACAGACGTAATTCACTGGCAATGCAGAGTAGGATTCATATTCTGCAAAAAAAAAAAAAAAAAAAAAGGCAAAAAACTATTTAATAATCTTACAATAAGTGTAAGATGATACATCCTGTTGGGATGCTTCCATTCTATATATGAGAATCTTTTTATAGAGTGTGAGTGAGATGAATTGAAGTTTGTCATATAGGAAATCATGGTGTGTCTGGATATCTATGCTAGTGAGATATTTATTTACAGCCAAAAAAACAGATCGGTGTCTTACGTGTGGTCTTTTATTTAAGAGAAGTGCGGATAAATTTTGCAGAAATATATCTTTTTTTTTTTTTTACTGCATGTACGATACTATTTATACAGTGAATTTGACAATGCACATTCTCTTAAAATTGATTAAAATCCAAGCCTTTCTCCACCCTTTATGTCTCTTCCCGATGTTTAGAGAGAAACTATTGGGAAATTAGACATCTTCTTCTTTAACTGGAACATTAAGGTCGAATAATTAGATACAGTCCTGTGATTTATCAAATACATACATTTGTACACATGCTCATAAAGAGATATTCCTTTCTTGTTGGCAATCTGAAGACTATTTTATTACTTTTTGATTTTTTTTTTCCATTCTGATAATACAAAACATCTGCATTATACTTTGCAATTTATACGTTACACTTGTCGAATGTTGCTTGTTCTGGCACACTGGCCATCTTTGAAGGAATTAGTTACAAATTATTCTTGTTTTTAAGATGTCTTTTACAAGTATTGCTCTATTGATGCATTATTACTCATTTTTACAAATCACATACTTGAAAGATGTACTGCATCAATGTAATGGTATGTGATATAAAACAATACTTCTGAAAACACCAATGAACAGAATAGGGTTTTTTTTTTATCAGTGGAGAGAAAATTGGAGTAGGCAGGTAAAAGAGTAGCAAAGGCTGATAGCATATATCCCCCAACAAGCTTTGACATAGACTAGATTACAAGGACTTTCTTATTTATTTTTTTGTAAATATTTGTTTATTGTAAAATTTTTGTTTTTTGAGTTTAGCAATATTCAGAATATGGACGCGCAGCTCCAATCATATTACGATGAGTGTTAAAATGTATATGTATTGGTATATCAGAGACACGCAGGTCTTACATTGACATCATGGTAATCATAAACCAGATGGCTGTGCAGGGCCTAGGTAACATACATTTGAAATCTGCAATCAAGTATTGAATCAGTATTTTGAATTGTCTTACTGCTTCAGTGTCTCATAATTGTTTGTCTCCCTGCCATTTCATCTGAGATACATTTCCCCACCTAGGGAATATTCCCCCGATTTGGGGTGGTACATCTTGTATGGTTTGGTTAGGGATAAGCGGCTTATTTCAGATGGTCAGTGTTCGGCTGTCCCAGTTCCACTTTCGATCTGTGTATGTCACATTAATCTACCCTAGCATGAGGGGTGTATCCCCTTGTCTGTGGGGGTGCAATTCAACATGGAGTAAAAGGTGGGGGTAAGAAGAAGTAAGGAATAAAGGGATTGTCAGAGGAATATGGGATTATGTCATGGGGCTGAGGGATTCAGAGACATACAGAAGTCTCTTTGTCCATCCGGTCCGGTCAATACTCGAGTCTAGAGGCAGTAGTCAGTAGCCAGTGAGACCAGATCTCTAAGTATGTGTTTAAGGCATTAGCCGCACTCATGTTAAGGTCCTCTACTGCCCTGAGTTCCTTTATCTGAGAAAACCAAGTCGTAAGTGGGGGAGTAGTTGCCTGTTTCCAGAATTGAGGGAGAACCTGCTTGTCGACACTTAGTATTCTTATGGATATTGATTTTTTTCTATGTGGATCTAGGGGTTTTCGTGTTAAGTAGGAGCATTATGGCCGGGTCGAAGGGAGGTGGCATGTCTGAGAATGTTACCAGCATTCTATGGATCCCCGTGCAATAGGGTTGAATTTTCTCACAATCCCACCATAAGTGTATCATGGTACCCACCCCTTTCCGCATCTCCAGCAGGGATTAGTGTGATCCGTTAAGTTGTACCCATGTACGGTACCAATTGGTCAGCAGTTTGAAGGCTGTTTCCTAGACATGTGCAGTTTGTTTCGGTCCAAATTTGAAATCGTGCGAATTTTCGAAGTGCCGAATTTCGGCAGTGCCAAACCGAAAATGAATTGCAGAAGTCCCAGATTGACAAAGTGCCGAATTTTGGAAGTGCAGAAGTGCTTCGGATTTCAGAAAAGTGGCAAAACAGGAGAGGGATGGGAAATTAAGGGAATGATGACAGGAATCTAACCCTACCCCTAACCCTAACCCTACCCTTAACACTAACCCTAACACTAATCCTAAACTTTTATGAGGACATTTTGGGCAACTGTTAAAAAGAAGGCAAGTTTTATCCTTGGTTTGACTTAGTTCCTCAAACTGTGAACTATCTCATACTTTAATACACTTAAATATCTTACTATTAGTATAGTGTCTTAGTTTTAAATGAACATCCACAAGTTAATCATGACTTGATTAGTAAGAAATAAATAATTATGTAGTAAATATTACATGAAATTAAATATAATGTAATATATACCGGGCTACCATGGGTGCTTCCAATCTAAGGACATTTAAGGTACAGGGGTGACATATTAGGGTATGTTGTTCATTACTAGAGGTGCTAAAATGATGATTGCTCTGGGGATGGATAAGTTGTTGAGAATCGACACTATGGATGTTGGAGGACTGTCTAATGTATCAAGACAATGAATTCTACAGAAAGAGAGAAGCAGATAATTTTGATGACAGTAGTAAGGAGGCTATGAAAAAGAGGAAGATTTTTCCTCAATTAACATTAGGAAGTTAAAATAAGGGGACATCACATGAATGCAGGGGTGTTGCTAGAAACAGGACTAATTTAGCCGGCATGATGTGGGGTTAATACAGAAAGTGTGGAGTTTATAAATATAGGTTTATATAATACTCTGAATTAAATTATTGATTTGGTACTACAACATGATTTACAGAAGATGGTGTACACCATCAATCCATATCCTTAACATCTTCTGTAAATCATGTTATGGTACCAAATTAATTATTAATAAATAGGTTTTAGGAGGGGATTCAGTTTATATATATGAAAGGGGTCATAATATTTTCTTTAACATTAAGCTGCTGGTGGTTCTTTGAAAACAAAAACCTCCTAAGTCATACACAGATTATGCTACTTGTGTGTTTATGTTCATGTTACTTGTCTTTGCAAGCATTATATATTCAAACTATATATAGCCAAAGGTAGATGTAAACATTGTCCTGCCCATGCCTTTTTGACTGCATGGTATAATAATTTAGAACCCATGCAACCAAAGAAATATGCATGTAATCAATTTAACTAATCATGAAATAACCTGTTCTTCCCTTTGCTATGAAAACTTTAATATACATAGAGATATAACCAAGAAAATGAAAAACATACATACACATTTTCTCTTTTTAATCTTTCTTTTTCAATATATAACACAATAAATGATCTGCCGGTTTTTTGAACAGTTAGGTCATGTTTTACAATGTACTACTGCCCAATTCCTCATAAAAGATGACCTCTTTGTAGCACTGTACTTGCTTCATCACATTGTAGTGGTTATAGTGTCTAGAGTCCTCTGGTGCTTTCCTAAGTGAGCGCTAATAAATGAGAGTCTACAGCAGTCTATTCTCTCTGTGCTTCTTGGACTAATGAGGAGGCATTAACCTGAGCAACAATGGGTGGCTGTGATTGGCTGAGGGTGTCAGCTGACTGTTTTAAGCCCATCACAGTGCCCATTGTTGGTATGAATTGGTATAGCTAGAATGAATTTTCCTTAGCCAAACCTCCAGTAGGGGACAGGTTGTAGGTGACCAGGGATGTTAATGTTATAATGTTATACTGCTTCAAAAATAGTTTAACACTGACTGGATGGACAGCTTCAAAGGCAATGGTTATAACTTGTACAGGGTCCGTTTAAGCTTGGACTGGGATAGTCTGACTGAGTTTAATGTGAATTACACTCCTTAGTAGCAGCTGTTGCCATTTTAATTCAGCTCATTCCCGAGTTGAATTAACGTCAGCAGCTGGAATAGCTGTCATCCGGCACTGCAACTCCCACTAATTTCAGGCATCACTAAGACATACATAATATTTCCCAGTGATGTTCTAAACATCTACCTTTAATCTCTAAATTAGTGAATCAAACTACCCTTTCCCTAACCTTACCACTACCACTAACTTTAACACTAACCCTAACCTGAACCTCTGAACCTTAGGCCAAATATATATTCTTAACCTTATATATATTGTTTAAAAAAAATAATATATGTTTAAAAAAAATAATATATATATATATATATTCACTTAAGCATTCTAAATTGACCATGAAAAAATCTGTATTAGTAAGGTAGAAATTAAAAATAATTGCTGTTTATACTTTTCAAATTCTAAAAAAGTCAATTTTCCATTTTATAGAACAATAAAAGTTAATCATTTCCTCAATGACAAGATAACTCAAATCATTACAAAACAAAGGATTTGTGTTTCAAAGTGTGTGGATTATTATAATGTAGGCTGTAGACAAATTGAACACTTCCAGATACTGGACTGGCTGACATTCTTTTGATGTTTCCATGAACAAGACTATAACAAAACAGGTTACTCTGTGACACTGTCCATGGGTGGAGTGTAGATGTACCATCCGATACATTTCTCATTAAATTGCACTTGCATTTTTTTTAACTATACTGGAAGAATAATATGTATTAGTTGGACAATAGTTTGGCTATATAATAGTTTACTCCAGCACCTTAAACAAGTAAAAAAACAACTTTGCTCAGAACAAATCAGAAGAACATGCCTTAAGGACTTGGCACCTTTTAGGACCTTTGGCTTTTTTTTCTTTTAATTATTATATACAATTCAAAGAGTAGATAAAATATTGCAAGTTATTGAAAAGGTTAGAATTCATATACTTTTTGCACCTGTGATGCTTTCTTCATACATACATTTTGTTTTGTCTTTTTAATTTTTTTTAAATATTGTCTATTTTATTTTTTTGTATTTATTGCATTGTTTTTTTCAGTTTATTTATCCGAACTCTGCTTGTGTCATGATATGCCTTTTATAAATGCTGAATAATTACTCTCACTTATATCTTTTGAACTCCTCTTCTCTCCTTTTTTCTCACTCTGAAGTTATCAGAACAAATTAACTACCATGAGTTAAATTATTTCGGAACAATAACATTATAAATCTAAATCTAAACAAAATCTCATACTGATGCCCAATGAAAAAGAATAAGAAAAAATTAAAAACACTAAAACCACCAAAACTACTACATTTGAATGTTTTGGCGCATCTATGCTGGTCTTTTCTCTGGTAATGTGAAATTTTCGTATCTGACAAATGGCAATATTTACATTTGCCAGAGAACATGCCTCTAGTGGCTGTCAAGACAGAGAAACACTCGAGGAACTTCATTGTTAAAGGATGACTCCAAGCACCATAAACACTATTTCTCACTGTAGTGGATATTGTGCGAGGAGTGCTAAGGTGCCTGCTCCATTGCACAGGTGATACTCAAAAAATTAGAATATCGTGCAAAAGTTCATTTATTTCAGTAATGCAACGTAAAAGGGGAAACTAATATATGAGATAGACGCATTACATGCAAAGCAAGATAGTTCAAGCCGTGATTTGTCATAAGTACAATGATAATGGCTTACAGCTCATGAAAACCCCAAATCCACAATTTCAGTAAATTAGAATATTACATGCAATCAATAGAACAAGGAGTGTACATAAAACAATATCGGACCTCTGAAAAGTATAAGCATGCATATGGACTCAGTACTTGGTTTGGGCCCCTTTTGCAGCAATTACTGCCTCAATGCAGCATGCCATGGAATCTATCAGCCTGTGGCACTGTTGCGGTGTTATGGAAGACCAGGATGCTTCAATAGTGGCCTTCAGCTCTTCTGCATTGTTCGGTCTCATGTCTCTCATCTTTTCCTCGGCAATGCCCCATAGATTCTCTATGGGGTTCAGGTCAGACGAGTTTGCTGGCCAATCAAGCACAGTAATCCCACGGTCATTGAACCAGGCTTTGGTGCTTTTGGCAGTGTGGAAAATGCTGGAAAATGAAGTCAGTATCCCCATAAAGTTCGTCTGTGGAAGGAAGCATGAAGTGATCCTGGTAGACGGCTGCGTTGACCCTGGACTTAATAAAGCACAGTGGACCGACACCAGCAGATGACATGGCTCCCCAGATCAACACAGACTGGAAACTTCACACTGGACTTCAAGCATCTTGCAGTGTGTGCCTCTTCATTCTTCCTCCAGACTCTGGGTCCTTGGTTTCTAAATGAGATGCATAGGTTGCTCTCATCAGAGCAGAGGACTTTGGGCTACTGAGCAACAGACCAGGTCTGTTTTTCTTTAGCCCAGGTAAGACGCTTCTGACGTTGTTTGTTGTTCAGGAGAGGCTTGACAAGAGGAACATGACATCTGAAGCCCATGTCCAGGATCCCTCTGTGGTGGTGGCTCTCCAGCCTTAGTCCACTCCTTGTGAAAGTCCCCAACACTTTTGAATGGCCTTTTCCTGACAATCCTCTCCAGGCTGCTTGTGCTTCCATACTTTTTTCTTCCACATAACTTTCTATTAATGTGCTTAGATACAGCACTTTGGGACAATCTAACTTCCTTCAAAATTACCTTTTGAGGCTTTCTCTCCTTAAGGAGGGTGTCAATTATGGTTTTCTGCACAACTGTCAGGTCAGTAGTCTTCCCCATGACTGTGATTCCTACTAAACCAGACTGAGAGACCATTTGAAGGCTCAGAAACCCTTTGCAGGTGTTATGGATTACTTAGCTGATTAGAGTTGGAAAATTTGTGAGCCTAGAATATTGCACCTTTTCACAATATTCTAATTTGCTGAGATTGTGGATTTGGGGTTTTCATGAGCTGTAAGCCATAATCATCGCACTTATGACAAATCACGGCTTGAACTATCTTGCTTTGCATGTAATGCGTCTATCTCATATATTAGTTTCCCCTTTTACGTTGCATTACTGAAATAAATTAACTTTTGCACGATATTCTGATTTTTTTGAGTATCAACTGTATGTAGTAAAAAAAATGTGATGCTTGGACTTCTTATCCGGGGTCTGTTGGACACCACTCCCTCCCTTTACTACTAATACTGAAGAACCAGACGTTCCTAATCAGGAACTTCTTTTAGCTCTCCAGTGCTAAGCTCTGCAGCACAGGCATAGCTCATTGGCTGAGATTACCAACCAATAAGCTAAGCAGTTTTTACTCATTAATCTTATATGACCTTCCCCCCAGCTGTTATGAAAAAAAAAATCTGTCTTGCTGTACCTTAGACATTGGACATTACTGACCTAGACATACATTCTATTAAATGTTACTGTCTCTTTAATTTTATTGGTGAACTATGAATTGCTTTTACGTGTTATATTATTAAGAGGTGAGGCAGTGTACATTGTGTCTAGGCAATGAGCAAATATTTACCACTGCAACAATATATCATAAGTAGATATGTATTTCTTGAATGTCTTTATCAATTTCTTTGATCCATGTGCAAGCTTCCTTGTACTGAGCAAATATTGTGATGACAAGCTTATTTATGGAATAAAGCGTCCAAAACATTATTCTTATTTTTGTTTACCACAGAGTTCACACATTCGTCAAGATTTCAGAGGAAAATATGGCATGAATTATTGTATAATCATGTGACAAGAGACAATTGCATCATCTTCTTATCCTTAAAGGAACACAGTCCAAATGTAAAAAGAAAAACATTATCAATTTTTAGTATGTATAGACCCAATGAATATATGCACAAGTTTATGCATAGATTTTTTGTTATTGTGGGTATATCTAAATATCTAACCATTTGCAAAAGCTGCAGATCTTTTGTCTGCAGCCTTTGCAAACCCTCCCCTTCTAGCCCCACCCAAACTTTCTGTGACTCTCCAATCACAGACTTCCTAATGTAGCTCAATGAGAAGTCTTTGCAAGACAGGTACTCTGAGCAATTTCTGCCTCTTGAGTTTAGCTCCACTGAGCTAGCCAAACCAGTAAGTAAATGATCATCTGATTGACAGCTAGGGGGGTGAAACAAGGTTAATTTATAAAAGTATCAATTTCTATTGAAATCAAATCTTTTTGTAAAAGGAGAAAAAAAAAGTACACACTCTTCACACATAAAGCACTTCAGCAAGCTAAAGTTATTTGGGGGTCAGGTATGTCCCTTTAACTCACTTATAATAAGAATCATGCCATGATCATGACAGAAACATTACCTAGGAGCATAGAATAGATTTAGTGGCATGCCAGTATGCATACTGCTATAAATGAGTAAACACAGATTGATTCGGGTACAGAGCAGTTAATATTAGCAGTACCTTAGTGGCATTTTCTATTATGTAATGACAGTCATTATTCTCAGAGTGAAAAGCAAGCAAGGAAATCATCCGTAGGCAGAGTTGCCATTAGAAATGGCTCATGTTGTTGCCTAACTCACCAGTTGCACAAAAATGACCACTCCCCATAAAATAATGATTGGACCATTGTCATTGATCTAATTAGTGATCAAGGTGATGACATTCGCTGCTGAGTGAGAGGGAGTTTTATTTTATTTGTGTTTTACTTATTTTGCTTATGTGCCCAACCAAGTCTATCTATAGTTTTTTGGAGGGTGGGTTTTGGTGTCAAATTTAAATTGCTATTTATTGCACTTGTTCACAGTGACAAAGACATTGAGCTGAATCATTGTTTTGAAAAATGAAATTTCATTTGGGAAACTCTCATTCAAGTAATGGTTTAGATATCGTCCATGAAAAAGATTTGGGAAAATTATTTGGACTCATAAAAGTATGCGAAAATAGGCCTGTGCAATGTAAAATAAACACGTTATTTAAATATAATTTTTCCAGTACACTCATCGGCTTATTTTATCGCTCTTTGATTCTCATATCAAGTGTGAAGAAGTAACCGATAGGGGGGAAAAAGGGAGAAACATATAATCTCTATATATTACATATAAATATATAGTTTTTTTTTTTTTTTTTTACTACTTTTCCTTTTTTTCCCCCATTGATAACTTCTGGTTCACAGATCTATTGAGAAAAAACAATAGTGGGAAAAGAGAAGGAGCACTAAAAACCGTTTTTCTAAAAAATGTGCTGAAACACTATGTTTGGTGTATCCCCTCCATATGTTTCCCATGTGCTCCATAATGCAGGTCTTCAAACTTCTGGTGGTCATGCCCACATACTAGAGCTCACAGGGAAACGAGAGGAGATACACCACATTAGTAGAGTGACACGTCACAATGTCAATCTGATTAAAACGATCTCCTGTAACATTGGACTGAAACAGTTTGTGTATCTTTTTTAAAATGGGTATTTTTACATGGCAAGCACATCTTATAAGGTTAAAAACCAGGATACTGACTAAAGACATTTTTTTCACTCTGTTTAGGTTTAAGAAAACTTCTAATCAGGCTATCCTTAACATTTTTAGCACCTTTAAAAACATTATTTGGTCTCTCACCTATTCCTTTTAATTCCTCATCCGCTTTTAAAATGTGCCAATGCTTGTTAATTATGTATTTAATTTGTTTAGAATTTTATTAAAATCTAAAACCATTGGAATATCTCCATATTCCATTGGTTGTTTATCTTTTTTATTTTTATATTTTAGAGCTTTAATTTTTTTTTATTGCTCTTCTTTTTCCCTCTATAGGTTACTATTCCTCACTTGATCTGTGAATGAAATGCTGGAAAATATGCGAATGCTTATATTACGTACATATTTTGCAGTACACTGATTCACCCATTTTTGTTCCTGTTTGCTTTGTCTGATTTGACCGCAAAAGTCAAATGGAATAATAGAGACCCACTAATCCACATCATTGATGTGCAAAGTGCAGTAGTGGAGACTTCAGCATTAGTGAAATCTGAGGAGTGGATTGCTGTGATAAATGCCAGAGTTGTCTACCTTCCATGCACCATCAAGTTTGATGCAGCACAAACTTACGCTGACAAAGGGTCATGTCTTTTGTATCCCATTATTGAGGTGATACAAAGTGTTTTCACGGATCATGAAGGTTTACATCTTCTCTGAGTCATTAATTACGTGATTTGGAGCACCCATATGAATCCCAATGATCGGTGGCATCTTTTTGTCATCAATGGTGATGTGAGGCCTGCTTAATGTTTCTCATGTACCTTTTGATGCACTGGAATTATACAAACTAATAGACATTTACTCTTTGATTTTGAATCACATTTCTTGACTTGTTCTGATATTGTGGTTTTAACCTAGGCTTGCTTACCTGTTCATCCTGATCTCTGTGTTCACAATCTTTGGCTTGATTTTTTTAGTTTATTCTGTCCTCCCCTTACTTGCTTGACTTTGGGCTTTTGCTGTGACTATTATTACCATTAAGCAAGACTACTCTAAGGACCGGTAAAAAAAGATTATACCTGATGTCTGTTCCTACTTGAGTTTGGGTTTTTGCATGGTAGGGTCCTCCCCTGACATGACAGTTGGACTGGAGGAACTTGGAGGAATTATGAAAAAATTTAATTAATTCTCATAAAACAAATTCTTTTTGGCTTACTATGACTCTGTAGATTGGATATGATTTTTTTAAAGCGGGAGTAACACAAATGTATCAAATTATGTAGCCTAGTAGCCTACTTTTAAATGACAAGTGCTTCAAGCACTAATGGAGGATTATATATGTTCCGTGGTATCATTTGATATTTATTGTGGTTATAACTGGTAACAATGCCATTTTAAGTTGGTTACCATCTTCTAAATATATAAAGTTGTATGTCGCAAAGCTAGCAATTAGGCCTCATTTTGATGGCTGTTGGTTGTCGCCAAAGTCTGGAAAGGTGAAGTCACAAATGTATGATATTGTCTATCACTTTACAGCAGCCACACGTGGGCAGAAGGAAATGTGAGTTGAAGGCTACTAATGGCTGTTGACCAAGATGATGCAATAAAACAGCAGATGTTCATTGATGCAGGGTGCCGACCTTAGTTTAGAAAAAAACTTTGTCACATCAGCTGTTGTGGACTACATCTACCATAATGCTCTTACATCCATTATGCTGGCAAAGCATCAGGGAATATGAAGTGCACAGCATCTGGAGTGCCTAAGCACCTGTTGTAGAACATGTTCACTCCGACTAATGATGTCCAATGCCATCTAAAGGCATGTAGAAGTAAATAAATGACTTGGATATGTAGGCAAATTCGAAATTATAACCAAAGCCCCCCCCCCCCCCCAAAAAAAAAACAGAAAAATAAAAACTGGTGGTTTCACAATATCTGGAGAGCTACCAGGGTGATGATAACCCTGAATCTAAAGCTGAGAATCCAAAATCACTTTAGTTTTTAGGTATATGTCCATTTCGAACAAGATTGGACACTTTCTGAACCCCACATTCTTGCAGGTGCATAAGAAGAGGGAACCAGTGACCCAGAATTTTGCCATTTAAAATATCTTAAAACTAGAAAAGATACAATGGTCAATAATACATTAATACCTTCATCATGTGTTAATGAAGACAAATGAATATATATATATATATTAATCTTACCTGTAGTTGTAAAAGAAAATAGTGACTATTCTGTTAGGCCACCAAATCATTACAACACAATACCACATATTCATTACTTTTCTTGAAAAATTGTGTTCTTTGTCTGAATAGCAGGAAGTGGGCTATAAATCTTTACTTTAAAAGCCATCTGAAGCTTGTGGACCAGATATGTTCTCAATCAGTAGTCAGGCAGTAAATAAACATTTATATACAGCAACTCCTCTCAAACAGTGTGACCTCCGGCTATTACAGGGCACACGAAAAGGAAATTTGTTTAGTTCCATAAAAGCAAGTGCAATATATCAATAGATTATTAAAAATGGAGACAATCTTAGCTAATGGGTTATATTGATTTTAATAAGTGTAAGTATAAGGACTAGAAGATAAGGGTTTTTTTCCGGATGACATCTCTGCATAATCAGCAATTTAACCCTTTTGGAAACAGGGTGAATCATATATAGATATATTTGATCTTTGCATTCAATGACCAGGAAATATGTGATGCACAACTATAGACCAAACCCGAGCAACATAAAAGAGAGATGGGCTCTAATAAAAGTGTTCCATTCTGCAATAAAGAGTCAAACTGACATAATGTGTGTGTGTGTATATGTATGTTGATTTTAATTTTTAATAAGATTTTTTATATATATATATATATATATATATATATATATATATATATATATATATATATATGTATATATATATATATATATATATATATATATATATAACTGGTTATAGTCTGTCGCTATGCAAGATAAATAAATTAAGTGAGAGGGGAGAGAGTAGCTCCTATCATCCTATCATTGTCAGTCATTTGAGACACATATATGATGACAATATAATATTATTATTATTATTATGATTATTTATGGATATAGCGCCAGCTTATTTCACAGCGATTTACAATAAGAGGGGAATTTACCAAATGAGACTATAACAAAATGTAATAGGAACAATAGGTAGTTGAGGACCCTGCTCAAACGAGCTTACAATATAGATGAGGTGGGGTATAAAAACACAATAGGAAGGTTATTGAGGGAGACTGCAAAAATACATGGTGGGAAAGTAGCAGAACTGGAGGTGAGAGTGGAGAGTGGCCCTTTAGGAGAGAGTAAGATGAAGGTTTGAGAGACAGAAGTTACTCTTGGAGGCAATAAGCATGTATATACTATAATATACATGTTATACCTGTATAATAATGAATGGAGTTATATTCCAGAGTTGTTTACACTCTCAAGAGTCAGTAACTGCTGAACCTGTGACATCTCTAGAGCCAGCAACTATTTGACCCCAATTACTCATAGAGATGGGGCTTTACAGTTTTTCTTGCTCCTGAATGACAGAATCTAGTTTAGAAGACTAAAAAAACAAAACAAAAAAAAAAACTGACTGAAGTTGCCTCCTCTCCCTGGGCATTGGAGAGCACAGAGAGTGGGGCAAGGAGCAACATCTCATTATTACCTTGATGACTGGGGGCTGTGCATAATATCCAGCCAAAAGACAAACAAACTTTCTGAGGAAAGTATACTTAAGTTGAAATAAAAAACACTAAAAAAATAGCCACACAAATGTAGCTGTTATCTTTTGTTTACTAGACTTGTAAATTTTGCTTCAAATACATTTTTGTTTGAATTTCTCAATGTGTCCACATTTTGGGTTATTGGCTATTCATCCGAAATCCCAAACCCTGAATAACCTTATGGACGAATCACAGGAGAGATGAATCGGTCAATGAACAAGCTGTTTCTTTTGTTTTGTTGGTTTTATGATTCAGAGTTCCATGTGTGGCACAAAAAAGATGGTTGATAGAAAAAAAAATGATCGATAGTTGGGGGGCGGCCACTAAATGTTAATTATATACACAAAAGTGACTAATAGGGTAAAACAAGGAGGAGAGGTAACAAAAATAAATAAAAAAATAAATAAATATATATATATATATATATATATATATATTGTAATGGAACGCCTGCACCCCGACTGGGTACCTTCCATTGACGGATGCTCCTAGTGCTTCCCGAGGGCTCCAAGCACTCCACCAGACACCATAACCACCGCAGACCCCACGAACCACTGCAGCTTGGTTGGGGTCTCGCCGTCTTCCACCCACTCTGGACCCATACCAGGATCCAGCTTCCAGTAGGCAGACCTCTCTTAGAATCCAGAGAGCAGGAACAGGAACAAGAACAAGAACAGCTCTTACAAGAGCTAGTGATTATACTCTGGGGAGTATAGTGATTATAGCAATCCCCAGAGCAATCCCCAGAGTGTAGTTTTCCAATCCCCAAAACATGAACAAAACATGAGCCAAGACTTCATGAAAGGGTTAAGCAGGTCTGTTTAATGCAAGCCAGCACTCACAATTTATACAATTACTCAGGCCAGAGGCACATCCCCTGGGCCTGATGGAACACAGGCACACAAACCAATCAGAACAATACAACAATGTCCAACACTCCTACATACAGCACACAAGCCCTCCCCTCTGCCTGAGATACAATTAACTAAGACAATGGACTAACTCAATTAACTCTAAGCAGAAAAAAAACATACATTTTTACAAACCCCAAAAAGTACCCCAAAATACAACATATCCCCCCAAAGTCACATCCACTGATAGCCCCAATCTGGGTGAACAACATATCCAAAAATCACCCAGATCAGTTCAGGGGTTCAGGAATTTCCTGGAAGTCTTATTTTTGCCCCACTGTGCACATGGTCCCATGCCCAAAACAGTTCCATACACTCAACGGCAAAACACTGCTGGACAATTTAAGATGGCCGCTGCCACATGTTGGAATCTGTTCGAGTTAAAAGCCCAAGGGGCAGAAACAGTGCCTTTAAAATCCAATATGCCCAAATAGTGGTTTCTAAAGGGCAATATATCCCAGGGGCCATAGTCACAGGGCAAGAGGCTGGCAAGCAGGCCTCTCCAAGTCCCAGTGACGAAGGTGCTTTCGTCACATATATTTATATATATATGTTTATTATATTTATACATTATATGTTTAATAAATGTGTAATATATATAGATTTTTGTGTTGTTCTTTTTTCCCTCTCTTGGTTATTTCTTCACGTTTGATCTGTGAATCAAATGGCGAAAAAATGCACCTAACAGTATACTCCAAAACATATAGGTAATATTTATATTATGTATATATTTTGCAGTACACTAATAGATGAATTTTTATACCAATATGGTTCATCTGAATTGTTGGGTGAGAACTTTACATTAAAAAAGGGGGAGGACAGATCCACTCCCTGTCATCTGCCCCCTGTTATTAAATAAAAAAACTGGGACGGGGGCATTCTAATGTACCACCTGCACCGACCCATTGACCGTGGGTGGGTGCAGTTGGTACATTAGAATGCCCCCGTCCCAGTTTTTTTATTTAATAACAAATTTGTAGAGAAAGGGTACAACAAAGAACATCTGCAGACAGAAGTTCAGAGAATTGGAATATCAACAGAGGAGATCTCCTTGTAGATAAACCCAAATATACATCTAACTCTAATACCCAATTCGAATTTTCGTTCAACATGCAATATAATTCTAAGGCCTTTTCCATTAATCGAATCCTTAAGAAATATTGGGCAATTCTCCAACATGATGAATATCTAGGATGCAAACTACCAGACATCCCAAAGGTTATCTGCAGGAAGGGAAGGAATATCTCGACCCACCTTACACGTAGTCTATTTCAGGATAAGAATATGAGTTAGAAATAGGCATGTGCATGGGAAAAAAATTCGGTTCGGTTCGGCATTCCGAAATTCGGGATTTTCACAATTCAGGACTTCGGCAATTTGGCACTTCAAGACTTCGGAACTTCGTCAACTTCGGAACTTCGGCACTTCAGAACTTCGGAACT
Organism: Pelobates fuscus; assembly: GCF_036172605.1. Lineage (NCBI taxonomy): Eukaryota > Metazoa > Chordata > Amphibia > Anura > Pelobatidae > Pelobates > Pelobates fuscus. The sequence goes on along the minus strand of NC_086327.1, from coordinate 86,877,335 downwards.
TCGGCACTTCAACACTTCGGAAATTTGTCAAATTCTGAACTTCGGCACTTCAGCACTTCGGAACTTCGACACTTCGGAACTTCGGCAACTTCGGCACTTCGACACTTCGGAACTTCGGCATTTCGGAATATCGGGACTTCGGCACCTCGGGACTTCTCTTGCAGCCGCTTGGTAGATAACTCCCTAATTCCCACGGTATCAGGGAGTTATCTACCAAAAGGCTGAAAGACCTAAATTGGTGGGGGGGCCCTAAATACTAATAAGGGGGGACCTAATGTCCTCCCCCCTGGCCCCCACCCCTGAGCAATGGGTGGGGGCCCTAAACTAGAATAAGGGGGGGACCTAGTGTCCTCCCCCTGCCCCCACCCCTGAGCGGTAGGTGGGGGCCCTAAACACGAATAAGGGGGGACCTAGTGTCCTCCCCCCTGGCCCCCACCCCTGGCCCCCACCCCTGGCCCCCACCCCTCAGCAACGGGTGGGGGCCCTAAATTGTAATAAGGGGGGACCTAGTGTCCTCCCCCGTGGCCCCCACCCCTCAGCGGCAGATGGGGGCCCTAAATACTAATAAGGGGGGACCTAAGGTCCTCCCCCCTGGCCCCCACCCCTGAGCGACGGGTGGGGGCCCTAAAAATATATCCCCCCCAGGTGACTAGGGGTCCTCAACCACCGCTCAGGGGTGGGGGCAAGGGGGCAGGACATTAGGTCCCCCACCTTTTATAATTTAGGGCCCCCACCCACCGCTCAGGGGTGGGGGCCAGAGGGGGGGACATTAGGTTGCCCCCTTATTTTGATTTAGGGCCCCCACCCACCGCTCAGGGGTGGGGGCAAGGGGGAGGACATTAGGTCCCCCCCTTATTCTGATTTAGGGCCCCCACCCACCGCTCAGGGGTGGGGGCCAGGGGGAGGACATTAGGTCCCCCCTTTATTCTGATTTAGGGCCCCCACCCACCGCTCAGGGGTGGGGGCCGGGGAGGACATTAGGTCCCCCCCTTATTCTGATTTAGGGCCCACACCCACCGCTCAGGGGTGGAGGCCCAGGGGGAGGACAATAGGTCCCCAAAAAATTATTTTACATTAGGGCCCCCACCCGCCGCACAGAGGTGGGGGCCGGGGAGGGGGGCTTATTTATTTTTTGGTTACATTGAGCAGCCACAGGCTGCTCACTGTTTAATAGACATGCCCCTACTCGCGCTATAGCGAGTAGGGGCATAAGTTACTAATACTAAGTAATCTTTACTTAGTATTAGTAAATTTGGTTGAAAGACCAATTTTGGTCTTTCAGCCTTTTAGTAGATAGCTCCCTAATACCGTGGGAATTATGGAGTTATCTACTTATTCATTCCTGTCATTAAACTGACTGGTCAAGTAACTTACATTTTATATGAATGTATGTTACTTGATTGTTGTAAGCATTGCAAATGCTTGCAGGTGAATCCTGGCTATGTTTGTAAACTTTTTATTTCAAATTGTATACAATGTAACATTCTTCTTCTTTCACTGGGTAAGTATATTAGTACTTAGGCAATACTGTGCTTTGGAACTTTGGCACTTCGGCACTTTGACACTACGGAACTTCGGCAACTTCGGAACTTCGGCACTTCAGCACTTCGGAACTTCGGCACTTCGACACTTCGGCACTTCGGTAATTTCGGAACTTCGGGGCATCGGCAATTCGGCAATTCGGCACTTCGGACATTCGGAAGTACCCAAATGTCTGAATTTTCCGAAATTCGTCCGAATTCGGACCGAAACGAATTGCACATGTCTATTAAGAAAATCAACATGAGGAAGGGATTCCATACCTGTGGATACTGCAATGCTTGTAGGTGTGTGCCATCATATACACATTATTTCTCCAGTACAACTACTAGAGAAATATTTAAGATCCAGGGAGGTGTCACCTGTTCCTCCACACATGTAGTGTACCTCCTCACGTGTGGATGTGGTGCACAATATGTGGGGAGGACAGGTATAAAAGCCAAAACCCGTTTTTTGGAACATTTAAATAATATCAGGAAGGGTATACAAAGCCACTCTATTCCTGTGCATTGTAATTCCTGAATTGTTATTGAACAGGGTTCCCTTGATGTGAGGGGAGGTGATATCACAATGAATCTGAGACAAAGAGAGGGATTCTGGATACATAAACTGAGAACACTTCAACCATTAGGGTTGAATGTGGATTTTGATTTAATTTGTTTTTTATAATTTATTCAGTATATACTTTTTACATTTTTCAAATTTTTTACTTCTACACATTTTTAATTTTTTCACTTTTATATATATATATATTTTTATTTTTTCATATAGTATTGATTTCTTATAATTTATTTCTTATTGCTTCAGTTTTGTGTCTCCAGGTCCCTCCCTCCTCTCAACCTTATAGTCCTCTATACTCCTCTACACTCTTCTCTATTATATCTGGGTTCTATAGAGCACCTAATGTGATGCATGATATACACGGCCGTCTATAATATGATTTGGACCCTGGGCAATGCATTTTCTTGGGCCCCCAGGGCCCTGCCCCTCCCACCGCCTCACCCCTCAATTACGCCCAACCCGCAATCACACTGACAGACGTACTGGCACATACACACACACAGACAGAAAAATAATCACAGATACATACGGACACACACAGTCACTGACACACAAATATATACTGGCAGACATACTGACACACACACATACATACATACGCTGACAGATACATAGATAGTGGCAGGCTGAGGCAGATGGGAGTTCTCCTCTGGAACTCCCCTCCATGCCTTTCTCCTCCCGCGTGGCTATTATCTCCGGTGGGTCACTTCCTCCCAGCCGGCTGCAGAACAGGAAGGGGCCTGGTCGCGCTGTTTAAGTGCCACAGCGCCCGACCGGGCCCCTTCCTGTTCTGCAGCCGGCCACCCAGGGAGCCTCCTCAGTGTGCGGGAGCCGCACTGCCCGGTCCATAGGGGCTGTGCAAATCGCGGGGCCCACGGAGCAGCTGCTCTGGGCCCCCCAGGAGCAACTGGGCCCGGGGCAGCTGCCCCGTTTGCCCCGCGTTAAAGACGGCCCTGATGATATAAGTTGGAATACATAATTGACTCATATGTATTTGATTGTACATACCGTATATACTCGAGTATAAGCATTTTATACTCGAGTATAAGCATGTTTTGTGCTGAAAAACCCAAATTCGGCTTATACTCGAGTCAGTGTCTGTATTATGGCAATTTACATTGCCAAGCGAGACTTACAGTGTGAGCTGACAGAGGAGCTGCACGGACTGGTGCGGAGGAGAAGGGAGCTGACAGGAGCTGCAGGAGAGGTAAGTAAACTCTCTGCCAGCCCCCCTCCTACACAGTGCCCATCCACTGGACCACCAGGGAGTGAGAGCCCCCCTCCCTGCCATGTATCAAGCAGGGAGGGGGGACGAAAAAAAAATACATAATAATAAAATATTAAAAATAATAATAATTAAAAAAATAACAATATAACAAAAAATGAAAATAATAATTAATAAAATAAATAATAATATAACAAAAAAATGATTAAAATAATGATTAAAAAATAACAATAATCAAAATACCCACCCCCCACCAACACATACACAAACACACACTGTATCACACACACTCACACTTCATTCATATACACACACTGCATTCATACACACACACTGCACACACACACACACTGTACTCATACACACACTGCACTCATACACACACTGCATTCATACACACACACTGCATTCATACACACGCACTGCATTCATACACACACACTGCACTCATACACACACTGCACTCATACACACACACTGCACTCATACACACACACACTGCACTCATACACACACACTGCACTCACACTGCACTCATACACACACACTGCACTCATACACACGCACTGCACTCATACACATGCACTGCACTCATACACACACTGCACTCATACGCTGCATTCATTATATACACACACTGTAAATAAATATTCAATTAATATAATTTTTTAGGATCTAATTTTATTTAGAAATTTACCACTAGCTGCTGCATTTCCCACCCTAGTCTTATACTCGAGTCAATAAGTTTTCCCAGTTTTTGGGGGTAAAATTAGGGGCCTCGGCTTATATTCGGGTCGGCTTATACTTGAGTATATACGGTACTTTGTTTTTTTTTTGCTCTTGCTATATACATTCAATCTATTGAAATACAGGCTGAATACACAACTGTATATAATTAATTATTAACTCTCTAATACATCTTTATTTGCATTGTATAATGGGGACTGATTGTATAATGCCTGTGAAGAGACCCATGAAAAAGACGGACTACTTCCTGATCAGTCAACCGCACGTGCGTTCCATGGACATCCGCCGGAACTCCATATAAGGACGAAAAAGAACGATCAACTTGAAGCAGGTGATTTGAAGACAGTGGATTGGCCAAACGGACTTTAACACATGTAGGAGGGACTTTTAAATACAACTCCGATCTTCAGATTGATAACAGCACCTTATCTGTGCACTACCTAATTTTATTTCTCCTGAGGAAGTCTATTATAGTAGACGAAATGCGTAGAGTTTATTTATATTTTTATTTTTTATTTCATTTTTAATCTTTTATATATTAACCTTTTGCCTGAAACTCCTGTGAAAATTCTTCTACCCCACATCGTTTGGACTGAGGGAACGCAGAGATGTATTGATGGGTTTTTTAACTCCCTGCATACTATACTGTAAGTGTACCCAATAAAGCGTATGATTTCTACTTTACAAACAGCGCTGTACTATGTCCATTTATATATTTATTTCATGCATCCATGGACATCTGAGAGTTGGTGAATACGTGAAAGTCTAAGCAATACTGATGAGCCTGAAAATGCTTTCAGTCTGTGAGTGCAATAACGTAACAAGGGGCCAATTGTTGTTTTATGTTATTGCCCTATGAGTTTTTCTCTTTCTGTGTTTATATATCTAGGTATATCTTACTTTTTCATTTATCTTGACGATTGAGAAGAATCCTTTGCTATACCATATCAAAATGGAAGTAATTATCTTTTTTATTTATTGTACATACACTGCACCTGGGTGGTCTAAATTTGTTTGTCAACTTACCAACAAACCAGTAAGATCCCAAGGTGGGGTGAACAACATCCTGAGTCACCATACCTCGGTGGAGTTGCTCTGCATGTAAGCACTTTAAAGAAGACACAGAATATCTCCAGACGGGGATTTACCGCCCAAGCACATTTAGAGAGAGCTACATTTGCTCTACAAACTGTAATAGCAATTCTATTTATTTTCTTACTCTACATAAGATATACTAGACTCTGTTCTGCTGTATTGTTCTGTTTTGACAAATCCCACTACCTCTGAGACTACACCTGCCTCAAGAAATTCATCAAGGTAGTACACCCTCTACTTATTTTATGTACTTTCTACTGGACCGGAATTGAGAGACTCTGGTTTGGGTGTTTTTAAGCTGCCTTTTTACCTCAGGCTTACGTGCTAGAAACCAAGTTTCTATATATTTGTGTTACACTATAAAAAAGCCTGCACTTGCAACCAATGGGTGCGGATAAGGGTGGAACACTTAAGCACCCCCTTTGTATTATAATAAACTCCACCCCATAATAGACCACAGGTGGGGACAGGGGGAACATCAGCATGTCCCTCCATTTACTTTTATTTAATAGCCCCAACCAGCTGACCACCGGTGGGGAAGGGGGTGGCCAGTGTCTGTCCACCCTCTATTATTTTTTTTTAAAGTCTTGCACCCAATGCCTATGTAAATATATTTAGTAGACGTGTCTCACCTGCCACATGCAGATGGGGGCTGTTATGTTTCTTATGGATTTTGGAGTGGAACTCAACTGCAGAAATATAATTAGGAGAACCCTTAGGGTTTTTAGAATAGTAATTAGAATTTAGATGAAACAATTCCTCATTAAGGAGTTTTATGAGAAGGAGGATTGCAGAGAACAGTTCTTGTAATTTAAAGGAATACAATACGAAGATAATTTGATTATAACAGTTCATGAATCTTTACTGAACACAATATGAAGATAGTTTGAAGATAACAGTTCATGTAACCTTAATGAATACAGTATGAAGGTATATTGATGAGAAGAGTTCATGTAGCTTAAGGAATACAATATGAAGATAGATTGTTGAGAAGAGTTCCTGTAGCTTTAAGGAATACAATATGTAGAGTGTTTGATGAGAAGAGTTCATGTAGCTTTAAGGCAGTGTTTCCCAACCCAGTCCTCAAGGCACACCTACCAGTCCAGGATTTAAGGATTACCCAGTTTTGTCTAAGGTGTTTTTTCTTTTTTTTCTAAAAACACCTTAGGCAAAACTGGGTAATCCTTAAATCCTGGACTGGTAGGTGTGCCTTGAGGACTGGGTTGGGAAACACTGCTTTAAGGAATACAATCTGTAGAGTGTTTGATGAAAAGAGTTCCTGTAGCATTAAGGAATGCAATATGTAGAGGGTTTGATGAGAAGAGTTCCTGTAGCTTTAAGGAATACAATATGTAGAGAGTTTGATGAGAGAGTTAATGTAGCTTTAGGGAATACAATATGTAGATAGTTTGATGAAAAGAGTTAATGTAGCTTTAAGGAATACAATGTGTAGATAGCTTGTCCACTAAGTGAACTAAGGAGGCACGGAAAATAATTAAGCAGTAAGTATTGACGTGCCAGTAGGAGGATTAATCCAAATCTATAACTTGCAGTTACTTGGAAGGTTTCACAAAGCAAGAAGAATTCCAAAGGTAATCCAAGGTCAATAGAAGGAGGATGGAGATCCACGGTATGAACAGTCCAGGTTCGGTACACGTTCAGAAGTTTAGCGAGAGATTGTTTGTAGCCGGTCAGAAATTCAGGAAGCTTCAAAATAACCAAGCACTTTGAATCTGGCGTGGTTCCTCTAAGTAGCGTGAGGAAGCCGCGTCAGAGAAGAGGGCGTGTTACTGGTCCGTGAACCCGGAAGTGTCAGATCATCGGCGAAGCTGATAGTTTAATTCTGACAGAGGCATATGAACGGTTAAAACCTTCCTTAAAGTAATATGTTATTTTTTGTCACCCATATGCTTATTTATTTTTTCCTTTTTTGTTATGTGGAGGCTGGCTATTATGTTTGCCAGACCCCACATAATTGCCCCCCACAGTGCCAAGGGTTATTTAACTATGAGCACTAGCAGCCAGCGGGTAGGTAGTGCAATTTTTTTTAAATCTAAGCCTAGATTTGAAACATTTGGTTCCAGATTCCAGCCATCTGCTTCGAGACGGACACATTCTGGACCTTATACAAGCTCATTCAAAGTTTGAATTGAAAAATCTGGACATTGTTAAATTGCATTAAACAATGTCCAAGTGAATAACCCTGTATGTCTCAATTGTTATAGTGTACTTCTAGTTTATGCCTCTAGATGATTTGTTTTAATATTGTGAAGTATAATTGAATATATGCATGTAGCCATAGGAAAGACAACCCCTAATGTATGTGAGTACATTTAAATATGTAATCAATTAAATACTAGTAAAATGTGCAGTATACCATTGACATTGTGGGAGGGAAATACATTTGATGACTTTGACTACAACGTTAATCCCATGATTAATTTTTGTTGGGCTGAATTTAGTAACTCCAGATAGAAGTTAATGCTCGAGGCACTTAGGAGAAAAATAAGACTCACTTTGGAATGCAGCGTCTTCGTGACTGGATGTTAAAATACATGCTGCAAAATCAGCGTGCTGATGGTTTGTTACTAAATGCTACCACCCAAACACTGAAAACATTCAAGAGTAGAAAATGTAACTGTTTAAAAAATCATACTAGTATGTCAGTTTTTTTATATTTTTCTTCCCCTTTCAAAATACAGTGGAACCTCGGAACTCGAACGGTCCCGTTCTCGAACAATTCGGAAGTCGAACAACATTTTTTTTGTAAAAAGTGTCTCGGTATGCGAACAATCTCCGTAACCCGAACAAATCATGCCACAAACTTATTCAATTAGACCATCTTTAGACACACTTAAATGCCAGAAGAACAGTTCCGTATCCCCATTCAAACAATGATATTTCTTCTCCTTTCCACTTATGCCATCAACTCTCATCATTATTATACTATAAAATTTAAAATAAAATGCTGTAATTTTGGGAGTCTGGAACGGATTCATCAAATTTACATTAATTCTTATGGGAAATGTTGATTCGGTTCATGAATAAATCGGAACTCGAATAGCCTTCTGGAACAGATTAAGTTCAAGTTCCGAGGTTCCACTGTATGTAGAAATACATTCATAAGCTGAATGGATTGGAGTACATAATAAATTAAGGCTTCATTGGGGCTATATACATTGGACTGTGACTCTAAACAAAGTTTTCAAATGTGAAAATCTTTTTTATGATTAGTTTTTTATATGATGATTTTGTTATCACAATTCCTTGTGTGTATATGTTTGTCTAAATAACTTTATTGTTAATGCTGCAAACTTAAATTAAACAGATTGAATGCTCTCCCTGTTTTGTTTGACATGTGACAAAAAAAATCATAATTAAACCCTATAACTTTGTTATTAGTGCTGCAAACTTACATTATAAAGATTGAATGCTCTCCTTGTTTCATGTGACCTATGACTGAAAAAAACACAATAAGACCTTATGCATATATTGTAGTCCTAAATCAAGCCTATTTGTTGCAGCTACTATAATGAGAAACAAATGGATGAACGAAGGTCTCTTCTAACTCTACAGTATAATGTTGTTAAGTTGTTCTGATTGAAATAGCTACAATTTTATCAATAATAAGAGCAGGACCAGCTTAACATAGGGCTATTGGAGCTGAAGCTCCAGGCTCATACATTGTAATAGTCCCAAGCTGCCTGATGTTTTGTGTTTGAGATCTGTTGCAAAATGCTGGGTGTACGGCCAGGAAGTTACAGATATGCTCATTGTGATTAAATATCACTGCAGTATAAACCATGGGTGATGTGTGATCTTTAGAGCAAAAGCATAGCTTCCTGGACTTGAAAGCTACTACCAACATGTGTACATCCAGATCTCCTCTTCTACTCCATACTCTGACTCAGAGAAAATGATAACTAAATGAAAGCACAGGTACTCAACATGGAATTTTGGGGGCGCAATTGACCTATTTCCCACGACCCCAATTCTCTTTGTATCCACGCTTGCTGTAAAGTCTAGTTGTAGATTGAAGTACAAGCTATTGTAAGTACAAGGGACTGAAAATTCCCTATTTTTTTTAAAGTAGGCACACTTGAATTTTCAGCTCCAGAACAATGAAGCCTCTACTCCTGATGTGATTAAGAGGCACTTTTCCTTTGGTTACTTAAGTAGCACCACAATTAAAGTTAGAATGTCCAGGTTTTGTTTATTAATCCATTTGTTTGTAGTAAAGGCATGGTTATCTGCATTTAGTACTCTTCCTTTTAAACACTAAGGACTACAAGAGTCCTGAAAGCATATGCATGTAGGACAGTGTCACAGAGCAGATACACAATTCAGATGTTCAAGTCAATCAATAAGTTGATTAAAGGAACACTATAGGGTCAAGAACACAAACATGTATTCCTGACCCTATAGTGTTAAACCCATCATTTAGGAGCCTTTCCCCTCCCCCTCAACCCCTTTAGAAGGAATTAAAACATACCTTATTTCCAACTCTGTACGGGTCCGCCGGCGCTGGCCCCACCCCGATCTGCCTCCTTGGTGACATAATCAGAATTGCCATTTTTTGCCATAGGGAAAGCATTGGATTGGCTAAAATCGACAAGGAAGCAGGATGGGTGGTCCAAACGCCATTTTGGCCAATCAGCACCTCCTCATAGAGATGCATTGGATCAATGCATCTCTATGTAGAAAATTCAGCATCCCCATGCAGAGCCCCTGTGCAACACTACCCCAGGAAGCACCTCCAGTGGCCATGTAAGGAGTGGACACTTGGAGGTGTCCCTAGGGGGATGTAAACACTGCCTTTTCTCTGCAAAGGCAGTGTTTGCATGAAAATGCCTGCATATAATGATTATACTCACCAGAACAACTACATAAAGCTGGAGTTGTTCTCGTGACTATAGTGTCTCTTTAAAGGGAGTCACTAGTAATGTGGCACAAGGATAAGTGGTGAAAAATCGCTTGATAACGCCACATGGTTTGTTTAAACCCCACATTTCTAATTTGGAGTGACAGTGCTTACATAACCTGTTAGATTTTGTAACTGTAGTACTTTGTATATACATTGATTGTAAGCTATTAAAGCTGAAATATATGGTATATCAGTGTAAATAGTGTGACATTGATTGCAAGTGTATCTGTTATCACTTCCATAATTGCCCTTCTTTGGACACTTGGAATGTTGGTAGCAAGATGACGTATTAGAATTAATCACAATCCTTTTGGCTGGGTTGTTTTGACAAGTTTAAATTACTTATGGTGCATTTTTTTTTTCTAAACAAACAGGAAGATAAATTACCTGTCTTTTTTGTTATGGGTTTGAAAAGTCTGATTTAGTAAACTCAAAAATTGCTTGGCTTAAAGGAGAACCATCACTAAAAAAAAGAAATAAATAATAATTTTATTAAATTTAGTCCAAAGTTTCTATTGCGGAAAATTATTGCAAATTTATAAATCCACCTATAGAATGGGACTACTGGTGGTTTCTAGAATAATGGTTAATGTCTCAATTATTATATATAGAAAAAGTATTTTGATGTCCTGCAATTATTCATTCATTATATTTCATGTTTTACCTTGGAAAACACAGCATGAATAACATAAGAGATAATATACACTCTCTACCAAAGTTTTATTAAGAGATATTGTTTTTTCTTAAAAAGTTGAGGAAAAAATGTAATCCTTTTGGGAGAAGATCTATAAAATTATCCAGAAATTCTTTAGTAACCCCACCCTTCCAGACAACCTAATTTTGCTAAATCGCACGACCACCAGTCCATCAACATACAAATAAATCCCTGACTATTTTAATCTTGAATGGGGCCAAATGATTAATACCTTTATTTTGGAAACAAATATCTCGCTTGCCATTGGGGATTTGATTAGAGCATATGGAAGAGATCCATAATACAGAGGAGCTGAAATTCAGCTCCTCTTGGTGTAACCAAACTTATCAAAACATTTTAACACCTTGGATACTCTCTACAGAGGTGCCAGTCTTCCACACTCTTACTACAATAAGGTACATTTGGGAACATGTGTAAATGGGAAGGAGGCTTCCTTTGAACCAGCTAAACTTGGTAAATCCTTGGCACACTTGCGCATGGTGACTGGCCTCAGTAGTGGATTCTTTGGGCTAAAACACTAGTGTGGGTATTTCTAGCTCTTTGACTGGTAACCTACACAAGCTTACCCCCTTTCAATGTAATGGCAAGATTTTTCAATAATTTGACTTGCTGCTGACAAAGTATTCTTTTTCCTTTGGTTGATACTGTCTTTGCTATTTTTCATTAGTAATTTAAACATTACAGAATTTGTATTGACTTGATCCAGTAAAATATAGGAATGTGTTTCAGACTGGAAATGTACCTGTTTGACAAAACCTCAATAAATGTAATTTGCAAAAAAAAAAAAATGTAAATTACTCTATAAACCAAAATGTAAAATATACTAGAGTGAATTCTCTATAATTAAGAAAATGCATAAACATTTGCTTTAGCTTTCTCAAATCAGTTAATATATGGCCACCGAGTAAAAGGCATACAAGTCAGAATTATTACAAGTAATGCTTGGTTTTGGTCATAAAATGACTTACGTAGATTGAAATTGGACTTTTGAGCAATCTTCTTGGCAAACTGCTATGGAATATTTTTCTTTACCATGAGCTTTGTTATTTTTGTGTATTAATTGTTTTCCACAAAAATGTAAGAGCCAGAAAATTGCATTTCTCTAATACCATATGAAGATTGGAAACCAGGTGTTCTCGAAGAACGTAAGACCAAAAGTCTTTCGAAAACAAGAAGTCTGGAATGCTGTAGTTAAAATCAAATTAATAACAGGCTTATTACTAGTTATATGTGGTATGAGAGCTATAAAGTATACAGAGATCCAACGTTTTAGTGGGGAAAACACGTATACTTTAGTTTATTTTTAGTGCATATGGAGACATTATTAGACTTGTCTTTGACGAAACACAAATGCACTCAAAGTGATGGTCTAGATTTAAAAACCACCAAAGACAATTAAGAAAAGGATCTAAGCAGATTTATAAGGTTGTTGTCAAAGACATTTATTACTATTTAGATTGCAGTTGTACAGATGTTATGTTTGTGTTTTGCAAATTAAATCAATGTCTTATTTTTATTGATAGGGCAAAGTGTGTCATTGGTTCTAATGCCCAATTGTGTTTTTTTTTTTTTTTAGTGCAGCACTTTACTTAAATGACAGCTTTATATCCAAAACAGTAATTAACCCATTCACTCTTCAACTTTTTTTTTTTTTTTTTTACTTACAAAGAAATGGTTTTGTTTATTTCAAATCATAGACACATATATTCAAATATTTGATGCATCTAAACCTAGGTGAAAATAGCAAATTTGTGTATAAATTGCTGTTCAGTGATGCCAAAATAAAAAGGTTACACAATTCCAGTATGTATAGAAGCATTGAGTGGATAACATATTTTGGCTATAATTCAGTATACCAAATCTTGCAATATTTCAATCCGTGATTAACATTTTAGCATAGAAGCAAAAGTACATAACAATATAATTTTTTTTTTCCAACACAAAGGATGTATGAAAAAGGATAAATAGAAATGGTCAAATACCTAATTTTGTATTTGTTCAGAGCCTGTTGGTATTTTTGTGAACATCTTTTCCCAAAACCACCACCTGATTGTAGAACTAATGTCTCTATAATAATAATGGAGTAATACTCCAAACAATTAATTCTATTTCCCATATAAATTAGTTTTTCTGTATTGCATAGAGGGGGGAATATTGACCATGTCAGTGCAGGAGGAGTGCAAGAGTGGTTTTCATAGTCCTACTGCACAATGCAGAGGGGGTCCCAGTGGAGAAATTCATTTTTTTTTTTGCCATGTGGAGGATACCATTGCAGGAGAAATTAAGAGCCAAACACACATACATGTACTAGTATTTACATTGGGTGGAGATAGAAGATAGAAGAAGTAACATTTACAATTTGCAATAGTTGCCTTATTACCTGATGGAATGAGGTCTAGTCTATAAATCATACCAGCATTTTTGTATAGGAATAGTTTCCATTTTGGCTGTGCATCATATTTTTTGGGTTAAAAGAAACACTCCAGACACATGAAGCACTTCATCTTGTCGTAGTCCTTTGTTGTCTGTAGCCTTTCAGTTTTTGAAGGTTTATAAAAGTGCTTGAGTGAAAGCCAGAGAGGTGTTTCTGACCTCAATTATAAGAGCTCCGCAAAGCTAACCAAAGTATCAGGCCTTCTGGTCTAGATCTTTCCTGCCTCTCCCCATTCTAAATGAGCTGTACTACAAGCCTTTGATTGGTCAATTCTTTAGTACAGATTGAAAATCTGTCAGTGAAAGAGGGGTGGGCTTACAAAGGCTTCACATTGCAGGTATACAGCTTTTGCAATATATATATATATATTTTCAACTATCAATTATCTTTTTTTCCATGTAAAAAGCGGGAGGGGTTCCAAAAATAAATGAATACATATACAAAATACATATATCATGAGGTCAATTCTGAAGTAGATTTATTTATTTTGGACAAATTTGGTCTACAATAAGTGTATAGGATTTCCAGTATTTAAAATAAAATTTATTCAAATGGTTCTTATTTTGAGTTACTAACCAGTCCAGTCTTAATTCAAAGGCAAGTATGTCTTTAAATAATAATAGAGAAGATGAAATGGGCTGTATCCAAATGTGAAGTTCGTTTTGTGTGCTGCTGCTGCTGCTGCTACGATAGTGAATAGGAAAATGTGAGGAGAAGTCTTACAACGGGAGTAAGACTGCTATTGGGTGGCAACATTCAGGAACAATTGGGTAGCATAAAACCAGAATCATTCCCTGGGGTTTATCTCTTCTAAATGATGTAGGTTTGAAGAACTATTAGAACATGTGGGAAGGTAGCATCTGGTGTCAGAATTGACACACGAATGACACTTAAAATGTGAACTTGTGATGCAAGAAGAGCAAACGGTACTGTGACAGAGTTAAAGGTTAATGGCTATACACTAAATATTGCGTGGTGTATGATGTTGATGTAAGTATGTTGAATAATGATGGCTTGTAAAAAACTTGATGCAGATGTATTGGTTACCACTGTTGGATGGGTTGGAATTATTGTCGCAGCTATTTAGGTTTATGCCACTCAGTTAATGATATACTTTATTTAGACCTGCGATGTTTGAGTTTGACACTGTTCATGGAGCAGAGATAATCTCTGAACTCATGACACTAAAGAGTAGGTTGAGGGTGGCTGTTAATTTGCAGTGATAATTGTTTACAAGTTATTTAAGTTTGGTCATCATTGCATTTAGACTACTATACACACAGACCTTGAAAAACATGGATCATGATTTACAATCGCAAAAGAAATATTAAAAGCTTTGGGTCATAAACCGATTCAGTTAAAAAAAATAATAATAATTCAATTGAGGGTACTTAAAGCAACCATGCAGATGAAATGTATAAATGGACAAAATATTAACATGGATTGAAAGCTATTAGTATTAAAATTCTACAAATAACTGACTTAGACCCTTGATTACCAAGGTTGTTATCAATTAAAGAACACATTAACGATCTGCTGCTTTTTAAGAAAACAAATAATGATTCTATGGTAACAGGCACTTCAGAATAGTGACATTTCTCTATTTAAGAGCAGGCTAATTAGATATGCCTAATTGGACAGCAAATTGACTATCACAGACTTGAATCATCTATGATAATGGTAAACAGGTTAATAGATCAGTAATGGAGGAGAGAATATACAGACAGATTAATGGCCAATAAGCAAATGAGCTATCAAGCAGCTTTTCCTCTGCTTATCTTGAATTATGGACAGAGTGATCCTCAAAATAAAGGTAAATCTATATGTTCGAAGAGGCTGTTCATCCTTTTAATGAGGGGTTTAAGCTGACAATGCCCCGAGGATTATATCCAAGTTTAAAAAACGAATTCTGATCTGATGTTCACACGGATCTTATACTGATACTTTAAAAAAAACAAAAATAAATACATGATATGGATTTTTTTCTTTATATAAAATTATACAATATAATATATAAAAAAAATCATAATTTCAATATTAATTTAAAAATATTGTTGTATATATTTAAAAATACAGTTCTATTTCCCTTACAAGTCCTGCAATAATTGCATTTTTTCTTAACTGAAAGTTTAATTTGGCTAAGCATATTTATAATTTAGATGGCTAAAGTGTACATGTTGTGATACATAGCATTTATACAGCATACAATTTAATCAATATATTGTTTTCTCATAAACAATCTTCTCTGTCTGTGTAAAGATATGAAGCAAAAATTATCCCGCCTTTCACTACTAGTGAATCACTAGTAAATTAATTCTAGGTATAAAGGAGTATGATACAGAGATTGCAAACAGAGAATTAGCAGTGTAGCAGGATAATCCTCTAGTAGGCCTTATTCTGTAGTTCCTGTGAATGTTCCTATATTACTTTCCCTTTGCCATATGCATGTCAGAATATCATAAGATTCTGAAAAGGAAGAGGAAGTGGACCAATATCATTAAAATAGCCCTAGCCCTACCTGGTAATACAGAACAATATCCCTTGTTGAAAAATAGCTAGGTAAAACAGATCACAGTGGTAACTCAATATATACAAAGTAACAGTTTAGTTTACCATATGTTATTATCATTGGCATTTATATAGTGCCAACATATTCTGCAGTGCTTTATAATATTCTAAAGGGGGACATTTAACAATAAATTAGACAATTGCAAAATGTCACAGGAACAATTACTTGACGAGTACTCTGCTCAAACTAGTTTACAGTCTAGAGGTGAAACAATTATACTGTCTGTTAAGATACAAACTATTAGGGCCAATAAAACAACAAATCAGACGAAGAAAAGGTCCAAAATGGTACAAAGCAAACCTAACCCCCGGAGAGGCTCACAGCCCAGGGGACCAGTCCCCCTGCCCCCCCTCCCCTCCCCACACACACCCTGACCTACCCAAGTTTCCCACCCCAAGGTTTAGTTTAGAAAAGCCACAACATGTAATGAACAAATGAAAAGCGCAATGGGCTTGCACCCTAAACACCGAGTTACAACAGATAATTGTTATCAATTGACGCACCCCAACTGTCTTATTCAATGTACATGTCATGCATGATTATGTATAAAAATTGCTTAATAAAAAAAAAAAAGATACAAACTATTACTGATCAGTGAGATTGTAACGGATCCCCTATACTCCGGCTCAGTATATCCATTGTAAGTCTCCCAACTCCCAAGTAAATCAGTGATCAGAGCCTTGGTTAGCCAAACATCAGCCAAGACTTAATGAAGGGTAAAATAGGAATATACATGTTTATTTGGTTACATATGACTTTTATGCACAGACCCCTGTATTTACAGCAATACAAAACATAAGCCCACCCCGGCGTTGCTGTGTCTGGGAGATAATGGTATCTCCCGGACACAGGAAGCTGAACACACAAAAAAGAAAAAAAGGCACACCATACAGTAACGCACCCCCACATGCCATACATCCTCGAATAGTCCCTGGTCCTAGCTATAATCCCTGCAAATAGCGGAGCGATCGGATGTACAGAGCCCGAGAAATCATCATATAAAATGTGAGCTTGAGGCTCTGTACATACCCGAAAACAGTTCCAGAGAATCACTTGGTTTAGACCCAGGGTCGGCGCTTTCTATAGGTGACTTAGGTAGTCGCCCCTTAGGAAGGGGCGCTGCTAGGAGCGCTGGCCCCTCAAATGCTGCAGCCAACTGAGTGCTCTATAGAGAGCCTCAGGTGGCTGCAGCACTGCCGGGTCGGTGCATCCATGAGGGCGCACCGGCCTGGGTGCGCAAAAAAAGAGGGATCGGCAGAAGGGGACCTCACAGCGCTCCCTCCTACCAGTCCCTCGGTGTAGAGTGGTTGAGCTGCCGTCTGCCGTACAGGAACATCTGTTTCCTGTACCCGGCCAGGCTGACAGGAAGTGCTCTTTCAGTGAGCACTTCCTGTCAGTCTGGCCGGGTACAGGAAACAGAAGCTCCTGTACCGCAGACAGGACCAGAGCTCGACCACGCAGAGGTAGGGGAGGGGGGGGGATGAGGAGAACAGGGGGGAGAGATCACTGAAGGAGGGGAGTGGAGAAGAGGCCACTAAGGGAGGTGGGTGGGGTGAGACCACCAGGGGAGGGGGGTGAAGGAGAGACCACTAAGGGTGGGGAGGGAGAGACAACAAGGGGAAGAGGAGAGACAAGGGTAGGAGGGGGGCAGAGGAGAGACCACTAATGGAAAGGGGGGGAGACCACTAATGGAAAGGGGGAGAGGAGAGAAGACTAATGGAAAGGGGGGGAGAAGAGGAGAGTACACAAAGGGAGGCGGGGAGGAGAGTAAAGACCACTGAAGGGGGGTCAGGAGAGAACCACTATTGGGGTGGGGAAAAGGAGAGACCCCTAAGGGACAGGGGAGGAAAGAAGAGACCATTAAGGGATGGGGGAGCACTAAGGGACAGGATGGGAGAGCTCTATGGGAAATTAAGGGACAGTGGGGCAGGGGAGAGCACTAGGGGACAGCAGGGGAGAGCTCTAAAGGAAAGGAGAGCAGTATGGGACAAGAGGGGAGATAGGCTGAGGAATAGAGAAGCACAAATGGGCTGGTAGGCCTCCCCTATCCCCTATCCTACCCCAAAAACTCTCTCTTTGACACTACACACAATGCTTCCCTATACATACACAGAAACACCCAATGCATCCCTACACACACAGAAACACACCATGCTTCCCTTACACATAGAGAAACATACAATGCATACATTACACACAAAGACAATACATCCCTTGCACACATACACAGAAACACACAATGCATCCTTTACACACATAAACACACAATGCATCTCTTACACACACACACACACACAAACACACACACAAACACACACTGCTTCTCTTACACCCACACAGAAACACAATGCATCTCTTACACAAACACTCAATGCCCCCCTTACACACACGCAATGCACCCCTTACAGACACACACACTGCATCCCTTACATACACAGAAAAACACCTTGCATCCCTTACACATGCAAACACAGATTCACTCAAGGCATCCCTTAAACACAACCAGAAACACACAAAACATCCCTTACACACAAACACACACTGCTTTCTATCCCTTACACAAAAACACACTGCATCACCTACACAAACTGGTATCCCTATACACTACATCCCATAAGCACACACTTTAGATCCTCTACACTATCAAATAACACATCCCCTACACACTCCACTCCCTGTGAGCGAACTTATGTGTGGAACATGTAGGTGGACTTATGGGTGGGCCTTATGAGCATACTCACTGTCAGGCCCTGGGGACCCAGACCTTGAGATGTGCAAGAGGCCCAAAAAATGGAGCTGCTTCACGTTCTCCTAGAACATTGACTTTTGTGACCACAGTTACAAACAGCCGCTATATAGTCTGTTCTACACCAGACCAGTGGAGCCAGACTGCAGCCTAAGGCAGCAAAAATCCTTGCACCGACCCTGTTTAGACCGGTAGATTCAAACTTTGTGCCTAAACCACGTGGCGCCAATCAGGGCAAAGGGGCGCAAATCAATTTGCACCAATCGGCGCTCAGGGAGGAGAGGTGTTTCATGGCCAATCGGGGGAAATGCCGCAAAACCAACCTGCACCAATCGGCACTCAGGGAGGGAAGGTATTTCGCCAAACATTCGGGAGAAAGGACTCAAAACCAGTTTGGATGGTAGCCCTTCTTCTATTGGCTGCAAGGATTTCCAGTGGGACTCTGCAGCTTGTGATGCCGACTCACAGTTCCAGGGATTCTGCAGGGGATTGCGTCTCTCTCCCGTGGATATCTCCATGTAGGTAGCACCGGAAAAAGCGCTTGAAGTGGTATTCAGAGACAGCGTTCCATCACAGAAATTATCTTTAATATAGCAATGCCTGTGGGATCACTACAGCTACCTAGCTATAGTGTACATTACATTATTGTCACCAAAGACTACTACTAAATAAATCAAGGGGATGTTGGGATCTGGAGTGACAGGAAATGAATGTAGGTCTAAAACAATGATAGATCTTTATCTGCGGAAATATCTACATAATGCAGACAGAGTTGAAACCTTCCTCATAATTAAGATTACTCTTATGTTCTGTGTTACCAGGTAGGACTATACAATTTGTCTAATAGGACTGGTCCACTTCATCTTCTTTTCGTGTTTCTCTAATGAGGAGCCTTAGAGTGGACAGACTAATTCAGAGACAAACCCAAGTCAGAAAGAAAAAAGTAATACACAAAGTCAGTAGGTTGGACCAGGAGAAAATGGACAACATGTACAAACTAAGGTAAAAACCAGAGCTCACCAAACAAATAATAAATACACAATTATTTATTTATTTATAAAATATTTTACCAGGAAAGATACATTGAGATTTCTCTCGTTTTCAAGTATGTCCTGGGTCCACAAATCATTGCATTGTTACAGTTAGTGTACAATAAAATACAAAACAACAATATTAATATACAATATATACAAAATTTAACATAAAACAGGTAGGAAATATATAATCAACTATGACAGGTGCATTCTGTTTTGAGGTATGTAGAGAGGGATCTCTTAAAGGACTTTAAGCTTAGGGAATATTTTAATAATCAGGCCAAACAGGAACCACAGAAGGGTTTCATAGTTCTGTAGGCAAAGGGGTCATTTCTGGGTCTCGAAAACATAGAAATGCATCAGAATTGTCCATCAGCATCCCGTCACTCTCATAATGACACTAGTAGGTGGATTATTAAATTGAACTAGTGGGATAGCATCCGATGCCAGTTGAAGGATAGACTGCGACAAGGATATTATCACTGCTAGTTAAAAAAATGATGCTGCTTTGGTCAAGGTTTTGCCTGATATCACAGAAATTATTCTTGTTATTTGACTTTTGTGACAGGTAATATTGCAGTGAATACAGGACTCGAGTAACAAATATCACTCTGTTCAGATAGCATAATGCACTGGACATGAAACCAGGACGTTGGAGTCATAGCAGTGTCCAGCTCTGGGAAGGGTTATTATGCTACCCATGGTGTGTGCTTGTGCATCATTTACTTGTGGATGAGATGGCAGCAGGATGCACTATGGGAAGAGACAGATACAGGTTCTATTTCCCTTTGGCCAATGCAATGTTCTGCTGGGAAACCTTGGGTCCTGAGATTCATGTGGATATTAGTGGATATTACTTTGACACAAAGCACATACCTAGAGATTGTTGCAGACTACGTACACCCATTCATGGCAATGGTGTTCCCTGATAGCAGTTGCATCTTTCTGCAGGATAATGCACCCTGACATGCTGGAAAAATTGCTCAGGAATGATTTGAGGAACATGACAAGGATGTTTTCCAAAACCCTTAATCTAATTGAGATTCAGTGGGATGTGCAAGATATTAGGCAAGTGGTTTTAATGTTGTGGCTGATAAGTGTACATGAGCAATGTGTAGATAATAAAAGCAGGAGCGGACTGTGTAAACCCATCATTAAAATGGAGCCATAAGGGAGTTGCATTTGAAACTATCATTGAATGAATCCATTAACAAAAGGAACAGGTAGCTTATTCATGAGTATTTCCGTGTGTGTGTGTGTGTGTGTGGGTGTATATATATATATGTGTGTGTGTATAGAAGCAGAGGGTTAGATATCTGCATAACGAGTATGGAAACAGTGGATTACACAGATTAGAATTAAATGAGGAAATATCCCACGAGTGTATTAGACCTCAAAAATAGTATATAGTATAATATAATAATAGTATAATAGTATTTACTTACTTTAATGAGGTACTGTTTGAGATCAAAATGTCAGACCTCAAGAAAAGAAAAATCTATTTATTTAACTTAGTCAAGTTAACCATTTAAATCACTTTATTAGTTTAATACAAAAAAATATGTAATAAAAATGTGAAGTGAAAGTGGGTTACACAGGTTGCTGTCTGTATACAGAGCTTTTGTTGTATGGGACCTGCAATTTGAACACAGAGTATATGTGTATGGAAAAAATGGGAAACACGGTTTGCTATATACACACATAATATACTATGCTTTATATACAGTCTTGGAGCCATTTTGATGCTGTAAGTTCACTGGTGGCCAACATCAGGGACATCAGTAAAAATGTTCCTAATCACCATAGCACAAGCACATCAAAAGACATGCCAATGCTATCCGCAGTGAAGCCCAAAGTGCTTTAAAAGACCTTCATACACATGCTGTACTGAGTGTAAGGTCAGCCTGACAGGCTGTCAGCTAGTAGGAAGAATGTATTCACTTTATCAAAAATATGTTGTTAGAAAACCAGGAGGTCCCTGGCTCTGGCTTACATTTAGTAGTTGACCTGCTCAGGGCCGCCATCATGGGGTGACAACCATAACGGTTGTCACGGGCCCGGCGGCCCTGGGGGTCCGGCCGCCCGGGCCCCACGTGTAGCGGCGGAATTGCACTTAGGGAATTGCACTTAGGGCCACCCAATGGGCCCCATATCTTCAGGGGCCCGGTCAGCGCTGCGGCCATGGTATAGCGCGACATGGTATAGCCATGGTATATCCCCTTTAAAAAAAAAAAGTCCGCCGCAGCGCAAGTGCTGCTGGGAGGAAGTGGTCACTTCCTCCCAGCTTACTCCGCGCGGGAGGAGCGCCCGCCCGAGAATGAAAAGGGAGAGCCAGCCGACTGCCAGTCCCATCATCCCCAGCCACCCTCCTGCAAAGCCAAGGTAAGAAACAGGAGGGTGGCTGGAAAATGAGCTCTGTGTGTGTGTGTTTGTCTGTCTGTATGTCTGTCTGTCTGTCTGTGTGTATGTATGTCTGTGTGTATGTCTGTCTGTGTGTGTATGTATGTCTGTCTGTCTGTCTGTCTGTGTGTATGTATGTCTGTGTGTATGTCTGTCTGTGTGTGTGTGTATGTATGTCTGTCTGTGTGTATGTCTGTCTGTTTGTGTGTATGCCTGTCTGTCTGTGTGTGTGTGTGTATGTCTGTCTGTCTGTCTGTTTGTGTGTATGTATGTCTGTCTGTGTGTATGTCTGTCTGTATGTGTGTATGTATGTCTGTCTGTCTGTATGTCTGTTTGTGTGTATGTATGTGTGTATGTCTGTGTGTATGTCTTTCTGTATGTCTGTCTGTATGTCTGTGTCTATGTATGTCTGTATGTCTGTCTGAATGTCTGTTTGTGTATGTATGTCTGTCTGTGTGTATGTCTGCGTGTATGTGTGTCTGTCTGTCTGTCTGTATGTCTGTCTGTGTGCATGTCTGTGTGTATGTCTGTCTGTATGTCTGTCTGTATGTCTGTTTGTGTCTATGCATGTCTGTATGTCTGTCTGTATGTCTGTTTGTGTATGTATGTCTGTCTGCGTGTATGTCTGTGTGTATGTGTTTCTGTCTGTCTGTCTGTATGTCTGTCTGTGTGCATGTCTGTGTGTATGTCTGTCTGTATGTCTGTCTGTATGTCTGTTTGTGTCTATGCATGTCTGTATGTCTGTCTGTATGTCTGTTTGTGTATGTATGTCTGTCTGTGTGTATGTCTGTATGTCTGTCTTTGTGTATGTGTGTATGTATGTCTGTATGTCTGTCTATGTGTATGTCTGTCTGTATTTGTGTATGTCTGTCTGTATGTCTGTTTGTGTGTATGTATGTGTGTATGTGTGTATGTATGTCTGTCTGTATGTCTGTATGTCTGTTGTGTCTATGTATGTCTGTATGTCTGTCTGTATGACTGTTTGTGTCTATGTATGTCTGTATGTCTGGCTGTGTGTATGTCTGTCTGTGTGTATGTATGTCTGTCTCTCTATATGTCTGTGTGTATGTCTGTCTGTGTGTCTGTCTGTGTGTATGTCTGTCTGTATGAATGTCTGTATGTCTGTATGCATGCATGTCTATCTGTATGCATGTCATTATGTGTGTATGAATGTCAGTGTATGCATGTCTGTATGTCATCATGCATGTGTGTATGTATGGATGTCAGTGTCTGTATGAATGTATGTATGCCAGTATGAATGTATGCCAGTATGAATGTATGCCTGGATGCATGTATGTCTATCTGTATGCATGTCATTATGTGTGTATGAATGTTAGTGTATGTATGTCTGCATGTCAGTATGAATGTGTGTATGTATGTCTGTCCATCTGTCTGTATGAATGTATGTATGCCAGTATGAATGTATGTCTGTATGTCATCATGAATGTGTGTATGTATGGATGTCAGTGTCTGTATGAATGTATGTATGCCAGTATGAATGTATGCCAGTATGAATGTATGTCTGTATGCATGTATGTCTATCTGTATGCATGTCATTATGTGTGTATGAATGTCAGTGTATATATGTCTGCATGTCAGTATGAATGTGTGTATGTCAGTATGAATGTCTGTCTGTATTTCATTATGAATGTGTCTGTGTCTGTATGTCCTTATGCATGTGTGTCTGTATCTATGTTAGTATGTGTCTGTCACTATGTACGCCTGTGTATCTGTATATGTGTGTATGTCTCAGTATGTGTGTGTCAGTATGTTTGCCTATATGTGTGTCTGTTAGTATGTATCAGTGTGTGGTTGTGTGTGTGTGTGTGTATCTGTGTCCTTTTGTATCAGTGAATGTGTTTGTGCCTGTGTGTGTATTCCTGTGGGCGGGATTTGGAGGCAGTCTCTGTGGGCGGTTTTGGAGGCGGGCCCCCAGGGGCCCAGACCCTGAGCTCAGTTAGGGGCCCCAAAATTTCTGGTGGCGGCCCTGAACCTGCTCATGAACGGCATAATCCCAAAGGTTCCTTGAGACTTCACTTTGCCTCCCCAACATCCGCTTTCTCAAAATCTACAAAATCTACAAAATGGAAACCTTGGACTGTTGTATTGGCTTAGAGCAGTCCGCTGATGTTTTTTTTTTTTTATATAAATGGAGAGCTACTGATAAGCTTAGAGCCTTTCTAAAAAAAACATCAGAAAGTGGATTTTGGAAGGGACAGAGCAAAACGAAGCTGATGAGGAGGCTTTGTATTAAACCACTCATGAACAAATCAACCCCTATACGTAAGAAAGCGCCATTTACCTTCTGTCACCATAACAACTTCCTATTGATGAAGTTGTTATGGTGCCCAGAATATTCCCTTAATTTATTCATCAAATCCAATCATTAATAATTGGCAAAATTACACACCCCAGCATGCAATAAAATTGTTTCTGTGTGATCCACTACATCCCAGTCACCATTACTCCGCAACCTGTTAGCTGAGTCCACATTTAATCCCATTACAATTGTTAAAGTTTTATGGTATCTGATTACATTGTCCACAAACTGTGATTAGACTGTGTTAGCTATTGCATTAGAGTCACACTTGACAATATCTGACATCTAGTTAGTGTCATAAACTGAACCATATTGAAATGTTCCTAAATCTCTTGATGCCTTTCAATTAGCTGATTATACAGAGCTAAATAAGGGAAATAGAGCTGTAAATGGTGCTTTTTCAAAACCATTGATTGATTTAATTGATGACTGTTCTTTCCTATTCAACAGGTTCCTCTTTAGTAGATCAGCTACTAAGGAAATCTCTGCATATCCCATTACCGTCATCGCCAAGTAACTGCAAACAACAGGCAGATGCTCACTAGGTTATCACAACTACAAGCAAACAATGATAGCCTAATAAACTGTGTGCTTCGTTACAGATAATGAACAGTATGTACGTCCACATAGCATAAACGGTATTAAACATTCAAAGATAGTATACAGCAAGAATGGACAGAAACACATTCATATATATTACACTGATTTCAGAAAACAAACTATTAGTTTAGAAGAAAACTATTAGAGTTACTTACTAATAGATTTATTCACTAAAATGTGAAATATTGATTTCAGAGTGAATTCACAATACATTTTAAATTTTAGGTCAAACTAACAGGCCTAAAAACATAGCTGCATTGGAGAATTTTGCTATTCTGGCCTAAAATGTGAAATTCACTTTGAATTCATCTGAATTCCTGACAATTAATATTTAGTGAGCAACCCTATAATGTGTGAAATGCTGGGATTTAAAGTAAATATTACATTTTAGGACAGAGATGGACAAACTGGAAGCATTTTTCGAATCAGCTGTGCTTTGAGTGACTATTTTAGCATAAATTATAAAATATACTTTAAATTCACTTGAGTTACAAACAGTCCGCACATAAGTGAATATCCTTCAAGCCTACTTTCCAACATATAGAGGTATAAGATTGAGACGGTGTGCGGCCTTGAACGGGATGTTGCTAGTGACACAAGTTCATTTTGCTGATGATGTATATAGGATTTTTTTTGGATATTTTTTTTAGATTTTTTTGGGATATATTTTTTATGATTTCATCTTTTTGTGAGAATTGTTTTCTGCGAGGATATTTTGAATTTTTTATAAAGATTTTTTACATTTTTTTTCTCATTAATGATCCATGTATTTAGAATCATAGATAATATGGCACAATTGATCAAGTATATTGATAACATTTTGAGTTTTTTGTGGCTCATCTTCACTTTATATATTCCATATATATATATATATATATATATGTATATTTATATATTTTTATTTTTTAATTATGTTTGTATTATTTTTTTATTATTTATTTTTTTAACATCAGAGCTAGGTATGAGTATCTCCATCTTTCAATATTAGATTTTGCTTTCATACCATATTCATCAATCTTTATTCTTTTTTTTAACCTTTACGTCACTTTATTATTGCAATGTTCTATTTCTACCGGAACCACAAATTATCTCTCACTCACTCATATACACCCAGACAATAACATAAACCTAAACACACACACACACAAAAAAAGTCTCTAACTATATTTAATTTCCTGTTCTATTTCATATCTCCTGCTTCACACAGTGAGGAATAAGAGCTACATTTACTCTTTTTCTCCTTGTCATTTCCAGTTTCTATACCATCTTACTTGCTCCTTTCACTGTCCCCTTATCCCCCTTTCTCCTTCCTTTCCTATTTTTCCTCTTGCTCTTCCTTGCCCTCTTAGTTGTGTTAATACTTATTTAGCCAAGGACTCCATAGGATATTATATTTATCCAATGTATTATAATTCAGATAAAATCCACTTTCCATATCTCCTTGAAGCTTTACCTGATTTCTAACCATATTCCAACATATTTTTTCTTTTGATTTCCAATTTCGCGCTATAGAAATTTTCATAGGTAAAAGGATTTGTATAATCATATACCGTATATACTTGAGTATAAGCCGAGTTTTTCAGCACATTTTTTGTGCTGAAAAAACCCAACTCGGCTTATACTCGAGTCAGAGTCTGTATTATGGCAATTTGCATTGCCATAATACAGACTGGGGGAGAGGGGGGCTGGCAGAGCTGTAACTTACCTGTCCTGCAGCTCCTGTCAGCTCTCTCCTCCTCCGCGCCGTCCGTTCAGCACCTCGGTCAGCTCCCAGTGTAAGTCTCGCGAGAGCCGCGGCTCTTGCGAGACTTACACTGGGAGCTGACAGAGGGAGCTGCACAGACCGCGCGGAGGAGGAGGGAGCTGACAGGAGCTGCAGGACAGGTAAGTTACAGCTCTGCCAGCCCCCTCTCCCCCCACTGAACTGCCAATGACACTGGACAACCAGGGAAGGAGCCCCCCTCCCTGCCATATATCAAGCAGGGAGGGGGGACAAAAAAAAATATAAAAAAAAATAAAAAAAAATAATAATAATTCAATTAAATAATAAATAATAATAATAAAAAAAATATAATAATATTAAAAAATAAAGTAATAATTAATAAAATAAATAATAATATATCAAAATGCCCACCCCCACCAACACATACACAAACACACACTGCATCACACACACTCACACTTCATTCATATACACACTGCACTCACACACACTGCACTCACACACACACTGCACTCACACACACACTGCACTCACACACACACTGCACTCATACACACTGCACTCATACACACTGCACTCATACACACGCACTGCACTCATACATACACGCACTGCACTCATAAACACTGCACTCATACACGCACTGCACTCATACACACACTGGAAATAAATATTCAATTAATATATACGCACACACACTGCACTCATACGCACACACACTGCACTCATACGCACACACTGCACTCATACGCACACACTGCACTCATACACACACACACACTGCACTCATACACACACACACACTGCATTCATACACGCACTGCATTCATACACGCACTGCATTCATACACGCACTGCACTCATACGCACACACTGCACTCATACGCACACACTGCATTCATTATATACACACACTGTAAATAAATATTCAATAATATCATTTTTTTAGGATCTAATTTTATTTAGAAATTTACCAGTAGCTGCTGCATTTCCCACCCTAGTGTTATACTCGAGTCAATAAGTTTTCCCAGTTTTTTGGGGTAAAATTAGGGGCCTCGGCTTATATTCGGGTCGGCTTATACTCGAGTATATACGGTATCTATCCTTAAATTCAAATTCTCCCAAATCCATATGTAGCAATGCCCTCTTTGCAGTTGGAGCTATCTTTATTTTCAATATATCAGAGATAACAACAAAAATAGTTTTTCAGACATCAATTATCTGACTACAATCCCACCATATATGCAAATAACTACCATTTTGATCCCCACATCTCCAGCATAATATATTCTCTGTGCTCTTGAATTTTGCTAATATGGTAGGTACTAAATACCATCTATAATTAGTTTAGATGCTCATGTACTCCATTTTCATCCTCTCTGTATAAGTGCACTCTGATTTAGTTATTTATTCTTAACCAAGAAAAATACTGAGGATTTGAAAGATCCAATTCTTTACATAATGTGCTAATAGTCTTGAGTTTGTCCTCTATTAATAAATCTCTAATTTTGGTTATATATTTATCATGTGGAGTTTAGATGTATTTTTAATAACTTTATCTTTTATTAAAAGTTTTTTCTTAAGTATTTTTTATTTTTTTTATTTCTCATAACATTTTTTCATATAATGTTTAATTTTTTTTATTTACATTAATGTTACATAGTTACATAGTTGAAAAGAGACTTGCGTCCATCAAGTTCAGCCTCCCTTACATTTGTTTTTTGCTGTTAATCCAAAAGAAGGCAAAAAAAAAAAAAAAAAACAGTTTGAAGCACTTCCAATTTTGCAACAAACTAGGAAAAAACCCTTCTTGACCCCAGAATGGCAGTCAGATTTATCCTTGGATCAAGAAGCTATTAACCTACATTGAAGGGGCGTGTCCGACTTCCGGCGAGCACAGTCGCATGGTGTGAGAGCTCCGTCGTTAACCTAACCTGAGTAGCGACAACATAAGCGTAACTGCACTCCATTTAAACACCTCTAAGCTTCTTACCTCCCTTTAAAGGCTGCCTTCAACGATGTCACCCTCAAAACAACTAAAATTGTCAGAAGCGCCAAAAAATAAGAGGAAAGACCGAAGGCGGGAAAAACAAGATGGCAACGAAACAACCACCATGTCGGATGCCGCATCGGACAATGAATCTATATCCTCTAAATACTCAGAAGCCGCAATTACAGAACGCAGTCTCCATAAAATGCTGCAGGATCTGCGAGCCACTATCAGAAATGACTTTCTCAAAATCTATAGCGACCTGAGGAGGGAAATTTCGGCCTTAGGTGAGAGAACCAGTCAACTGGAGAATAGATCGGATGAATTGTGCACAGCCCACAATGAAGTGGTTGATAAATTACAGAAGATTTCCGAAGAAAACATCACTCTAAAATTTAAGTTAGCCGACTTAGAAGATAGATCAAGGAGGCAAAACATTTGTTTTAGAGGCATACCGGACGATGTGTCCCACGATGCTCTGCCTGCTTACATATTATCGATTTGTCAATCCCTAGTTCCGGAACTACCGGATTCTGCCTGGTCGTGTAACCGTATGCATAGGCTCCCACGCCCGGCCCGTATGGCGAGCAACACTCCCAAGGATGTCATCGTGAAGTTCCATTACTACACGCATAAGGACACTTTACTAAACGCAGCCCGAAAGGCAAGCACGCTCCCGGATCCGTTTCAACAAATCTCCTTATACGCTGATCTTTCGGCCATCACTATGGCAAGAAGAAAAGAATTCATAAATATTACGAAAACTTTACGCAACAACAACGTCTCCTACAAATGGGGCTACCCGACGAAACTTCTGGTATGGCGACAAGGAAAGACTCTAAGCATCAATGAACCAGAGGAAGGGATGAAACTTTTAAAATCCTGGGGCCTATGGATCACATCTGACTCAACCTCGAAAGAACTCCCCTCCGCAGGCAGCTCCCTTAAACGTCTACAACCAGAGTGGATTATGGCGGGATCGTCAGCTAAAGATGCATGAACTTTTCCTTCACTCCTCTAAGTGGCATTACGATGAGTATATTATACTTGCCTGGGCTTTCACTGTGCATCATAGGGGTTATGTTTCATGTTCTATGTTTTTTTTTTTTTTTTTTTTTCTCTTTTGTTGTTATTCATATGACTCACATTCATTGTTTAAAATGGTGCTCCTGTCCCACCCTCTGCATACAGCTACTTTATTAGCCCGCAGTCCCTATATCTTTTAGTTGCCTAAGGTGGTTTTAATTTAACTAACATACCATTAAGCCCGTATTAATAGCTAAAAACCCGTACACGGGCATTAAGAGCAACGAGCTTCATCACACGACACATCACCGCTTTAATTATGACTAGCGGTCGAGTTTTACTTGTACTTTCTCCCTGCCATAATGTTCGTTGCTCCACAATCATAGTCATATAAACCGATGTGGTATTTTTTATTTATTTTTTATTTATTCTTCCTGTACATCCAATACGCTAATTTACAAGGCATCCACAGGCGCTTCACTAAACTGTAAACTTTAATGATTTGAGGGGTTAAGATGGCCATTACGGTTGTACATCATCAGCCCAGAATAAATTCTCCTTTGCCAATCAGTTTTATGTTATGTCAGCTATCTCGATGACAGAGACAACTGCTTGTTAATTATTATTTTCTCAATATTACTCTCGCCTTTGTATAAATCTCGTATTTCAGTTGCATTCAACGTATGTGTTTACGTTATGTATCAGGTCTTAAATGTCCTTTAACCCCGCACATACGTTTAGGTGTATAATGTACCTTCGATGCACTGGTTTACTCCAGTGCACCGTGTTTGCTTGTTTGCTTGCATCATCTCCCTCCACTACCATTGTTTATTTAAATATGCTCTTAGACCCTTATCGACATTGCAAATGCTAAACTACGACCTCTATAGTAAGCCACCATAGATATCCGTGAGTCTATTACATTACTTTGTTTTTATGCAAGGTTTAACCCTCCCATAGGGAATCACTTAGTCCCCCAATTTAACAATTTATGATAAGGCATTTATGCAGCAAATTTTGGGCTCATTCGCCACTTTACCGATTTGGCTGCCCTAGGAATTTCCCCAGCCTACATGCAGTTCTTAACCATAAATATAAAAGACAAAAAACAATTAAAAGACAAAACAAAGGATAAAAAAAAGGGAAAAAATATTAATAAAGGAAAAAAAAATTGTTTGTTACTCATTCAGGTTTTAGGTAATTCATCCCCCCCGGGTCATCACTTGTGGCACCCACAGTGCCTCAGTATGACTGGATCATATTTTCCTTTCGAAGTGAAAGGACTTGTATATAGTTATTCTTGTTCTGTTGTTCCCCTCTCCTTCTCTCCTTTCCCCTATCTTATTCCTAAACTCATACCTACCTCCAAGAAGCCACTACTCACTCCTATACACCTGCCACTAGGTCTCAACAGAGTATGCCCTCATTTCTCTCGGTATATACCAATAGCTTGTGCATTTAGACCAAATTTAAGGAAATTAATACTCCCACTTTGCTTGAATAAATACTACAATGACTAACACATTGAAAATCTTATCTCTAAACGTAAAGGGTCTCAATAGCCCGTATCAAAGAAGACAGGTATTGAAGGACATGCACGACTCCGGTGCGGCTATAGTTTGCCTTCAAGAGACCCATTTTTGCAAAAACAACCCACCTCAATTACGTTCCACCAAATACCCTGTAGCATATCATGCATATGCACCCAATAAATCCAAAGGTGTAGCTATTTTAATACATGCAGACTGGGTATTCACCCCCCACACACAGTATGCAGATCCAACTGGCAGATTGCTTATCCTAGTGGGCGAACTCAACGGAATTCAAGTGACGATTTCATCCTTATATGCTCCAAATGATGCCCAGTTCTCATTTCTCAATAAGGCTATTAAAAAAATCTCCACTCTAAAACAAGGCCACGTCATAATTTGTGGCGATTGTAATTGTATACTTGACCCCTCATTAGACATACAACACACCAAAAATCAAACACCTAACAAACTCACTGTCCACAACAGCAAATTATTCTCAAACCTCATCTTCGCGCATGATCTCTATGACACATGGAGGAATCTATATCCTAATGCCAAAGATTTTACATACTTCTCCCCAGTTCACTTAACATACACGCGAATTGATCTATGCATGATAGATAAACTAACATTACCCCATCTTTTAGACCATACAATAGGCCAGAGGACATGGTCCGATCATGCTCCGATAATCATCACATTAGCAGTGCCCTACCCTGCAAAGGGCCGTGGCACGTGGCGGTTAAACGAGTCTATCCTTGACTCACCCGAAGAATCATGCACAGTTGCTCTG
Source organism: Pelobates fuscus (assembly GCF_036172605.1). Lineage (NCBI taxonomy): Eukaryota > Metazoa > Chordata > Amphibia > Anura > Pelobatidae > Pelobates > Pelobates fuscus. The sequence goes on along the minus strand of NC_086327.1, from coordinate 86,845,362 downwards.
GAATTACAAAACTGCTTTTCCAACAACAACACGGCTGGCACGTCTATGGAAAACCATTGGCTAGCTCACAAGGCGGTGATTAGGGGTACATTCATAAAAATAGGCTCAACTATCAAAAAAAAATTTTGCAAACTCAAAGATTCACTTCACCAACAGCTCATGTCCTTAGAAAACGCTAATAAATCGTCCCCCTCTAGATCCACGACGAAACAAATAACGATAATAAGAGAGAAAATCCTAAACCTTAAAATCCGAGAATACGCTAACCATGCAACTAAACTTCAACAGAAATATTACGGCCTAAGCAACAAAGCCGGCAAACTATTAGCCAGCCAATTGAAATCCAAGTACCTTCAAACAAAAATACCATATATCCTCTATAAATCAGAAACAAAAATTTTTAACCCCATCGATATCGTCAACGAATTATCATCGTATTATGAGAATCTTTATAACCTGGACAAAAATGGGGACATACTCACTCCGAACAACGAAGAAATTCTAGCATTCCTACAGAAGATATCATTACCGCAAGTCACGCAACAACAAAATGCAATACTAGATGCACCATTTACAGAATATGAAGTGGCTGCAACCATTCGTTCCCTTCCCAAGCACAAAGCCCCTGGCCCTGATGGACTTTCTAATTATTATTATATCAAAATGATATCACAATTAACCCCACATATTACAAATCTTTTTAATACTATAAAAGAAAAAGGCAGCTTTCCGAAAGAAATGTTGGAAGCATACATTATCACTCTGCCCAAACCGAACAAACCACCCACATCCGGTAGTAACTTACGACCAATATCTTTACTTAACGCTGACACGAAGTTATATGCTAAACTTATTGCTAATAGATTGAAACTTATATTAACTAATTTAGTATCTGAAGAACAGGCTGGCTTCGTGCCTGGTAAACAAGTGGGTGACAACACAAGATTTTGCTTGGATCTAATTGAGTGGGCTACTCGTCAACGACAATCCGGGGTCCTTATGGCTCTTGATGCCGAAAAGGCCTTTGATCGTCTCAATTGGGGTTACATGAAGGCCACCTTAAAAGCATTTGGCTTTTCAGATCTATTCATCACAAGCATTCTGGCTCTATACTCCTCACCCTCTGCGAAAGTTTTCAATACAGGCTTCGCATCCACTAACTTTATTATATCTAATGGTACGAGACAAGGATGTCCCCTGTCCCCCTTGATTTTTATTCTTTGCTTGGAACCACTCATCCGTTCAATTAAAAAAGACCCATTGCTTCCAGGCCTGAACACCCCCGCAGGAGAGAAAAAGCTTGCTGTCTTCGCGGATGATATCATTCTTTTCCTGGGAAATCCGACTTCTTCCATACCCCATCTTTTACAAGTCCTAAGCTCATATGGTAGTGTTTCTTTTTACAAAAATAATGTTAACAAAACTCAAATACTTCCTTTAAACATAAAATCCCACATTGTGGATTCTCTGAAGTCACAATTTCTTTTCGATTGGCGCAAAACATCTATTACATATCTAGGTATAAAACTTACCCAATCTAAAGCTCAAACTATAAAAGAAAACCACGAGGCAATCCTATCTAAAATCACCAACCAACTTGATTCATGGGATAAACTAAACACCTCATGGATTGGGAGAATTCATTCTGTAAAAATGATGGCGGTACCTCATATACTCTACTTATTCAGGACATTGCCCATTACCCTCCCAAGTTCACTCCTCACAAAATTCCAATCTGCAATAAACGCACATATCTGGAAAAGGAAACCCCCGAGAACCACATTTCACTCTCTATGGCGTCCCTTCCACCAAGGAGGTCTGAGCATCCCTAATATTGGCAATTATTACAAAGCTTCTACGTTGGCTCAATGCCTGGACATTATGACTTAGAAAACCATTCCGTTATGGCTCAAACTAGAACAATCCTGTGGCAACATCCACTCTTTGGTGAATATACTGTGGTCCAAACATTTTCATGATATTTCGTCCCTACTATCGAGCACAAAGTTTATGTTAAACTCATGGAAATTATGGAGCACGAAACTTTGTCCGAAAGAAGAAATGCTCTATCTAGCTCAGTTACGAGCCCTCTCAACGCTTTCCCCAGACCTTGCAATACAGCACTGGTCATTACATGGTCTGACCCATGTATTCTCTCTATATGATGTCAATGGCCTTCGGACCTTCCCTGATTTGCAATTAGCTTACAATCTCCCGCATCGAGATATCTTTCTTTACCTACGAGTTAAACATATTTTAAATACCGCTGCAATTACTTTTTTAGACACATCTACACTTAGCATGATTGGCCACAAGTGCTACTTATCAACCAAAACCAGTCAACCATCAAAGTTTCTCACAGCATGCTATTTGGCACAATCAGCGAACCTCACTGATGGTAAACAACCCTACATGACAAAATGGGAAAAATACCTAGGTGTAGAATTTCATATTAAAGATTGGTTATACGCTATATCATCCACAAAAAAATCCACCAAGTGCGTCACCCTCTGGGAAGCATATTTCAAAGTATTTATGAGATGGTACCTAGTACCCAGCAGACTGAGTAGAATTTATCCCGACACTAAATCCATATGTTGGAGATGCAACAGTGAAAATGGTTCTATTCTACATGTATTCTGGGACTGCCCGAAACTCCGCACTTTCTGGATTTATGTGAATAACATTATACAATCGCTTTCTGACTCACATATTTCTCTTAGCCCGGCAGGTTTTTTACTCCATTTAATACCAGACCTGCACCGTTTACCCTCGAGAGCAGCAATCCTTAATGTTTTAATAGCAGCAAAACTCTGCATAGCATCGCATTGGAAGAGTAATATGTGAACTACTTAGTAGAGTTAACACCATATATTGCCATGAAAGAGAATGGTCCAAAAGAAGCATAGCACCCAAATTCAGCGAACAATGGGAAAATTGGGATACCACCTACAACAAGTTCATGAACTTGATATGACCAATCATAACAGCCCAGGTCTCCATGACATATTCGGACCCATTTGGCTCAAGTGGCTTCCGTATAATGCCGCACCTCCCCCCTACCTTCCTCTCCATCTTCCACCCTCCTCCTCCCCATCTTCCTTAATCTTTACTTCTTTTCCCTTTGTCTTGTAAATACTTAATTCCTCTTCTCTACCTATACTCAACTTATACCGCCTAGCACACAAATGACAGTTATAGTATCTAGCACTTAATACAAAGCGACTGTCGACCTACACATTCCAATAGAGACATCAAGGATCTCTTTCTTGCATTATGGCTTAACTTGAGCAGAGGTACTTGTTATTTGTCCATCTTTTAAGTCTCATGTATGATTTGCCGTCATTCATTTATCACCATACTACTGTGTGCTGTAATGTGCAATTGTGTTGTACTATGCGTACCATACTATATCAATTGTATAATTGTGATTACCAATGTGCTGTTTATATACACGTTGTGTTTTCGTACCCTCACCCTTCTTCCTTTCTGTACCCCGAACGTTATTTTCTATCTGAAAAATGGACAATAAAAATTAAACATTGAAAAAAACAAAAAACCTACATTGAAAAATGATATCCTTGAATATTCTGTTTTTGCAAGTATGCATCTAGTAGCTGTTTGAACATCCATATGGACTCTGATAAAACAACTTCTTCAGGCAGAGAATTCCACATCCTTATTGTTCTTACTGTAAAACAACCTTTCCTTCTTTCTTCCAGTCTAAACGCATGACCTTGTGTCCTATGTAAAGTTCGGTTTGTGAATAGATTTCCACACAATGGTTTGTATTGGCCCAGATTATATTTGTATAATGTTATCTTATCCCCTCTCAGGCGACGTCTTTGTCCTCTCATATATTATTTTTTTTCATTAGTGAATGGTACCCAATTTGTCTATGACATTTTAGTTATAATATCTCGTCAGAGAATATTTCACTGGAGAAAGTGCATAACATGAGTACACCGGTATAGTATCTCATTCAACCTTGAGATAAAGCCAACACGTATACTGGGGTAACTGTTTCCTTGGTAGGCACACTTATTTAAATTGATGGGCACATCTCTGAGATAGTTGTCACACATTTCGCTGTTCCATGACTTGTCTAGTTCCTCCAATTGATATCTCCTGATCTCGACCATAGGTAGCTATTTCGGTAACATTGTAATCCCTACACATTTATATTGCACAGCATTTCATTTACCAGTTTTGGAGCCCTATTTGGTAGTCACTCTCTTATCCTTATGCCCTTATCTATGTGTGACTTCTGGTCTGTACATTTATTTTTCAATCAGAGATTTAAAAACATTATTGACTACATGTAGTTCCAATGCCAGCTTTGCTCTCTATTTATATGTATGCACATGTTTCAGGAAAAACTCGCCCTTTGTATTTACCGTATATACGCAAGTATAAGCCACATTTTTCAGCACAGTTTTTGTGCTGAAAAACCCCAACTCGGCTTATACTCGAGTCAAAGTCTGTATTATGGCAATTTACATTGCCATAATACAGACAATGGGGCTGTTTACTTACCTTTCCTGCAGCTCCTGTCAGCTCCCGTCTCCTCCGCGCCGGTCCGGTCAGCACCTCTCTCAGCTCCAAGTGTAAGTCTTGCGAGAGCCGCGGGGTCATAGTGTGGCTCTCGCGAGACTTACAGTGTGAGCTGACAGGGGAGCTGACCGGACCGGCACGGAGGAGACGGGAGCTGACAAGAACTGCAGGAGAGGTAAGTGCTTCCTGCCAGCCCCCTCCACTGAACTGCCAATGCCACTGGACCACCAGAGAGTGAGAGCCCCCCTCCCTGCCATGTATCAAGCAGGGAAGGGGGATGAAAAATATATATATAATAATAAAATAAAATAAAATAAAAAATAATAATAAAAAATAATAATACTATTTTTTTTTAAATTAAAATAATAATAAAATTGCCCACCCCCCACCAAGGCTCTGAAACACACACACACACTGCACTCATACACACACTGCACTCATACACACACACTGCATGCATACACACACACACACACTGCATTCATACACACACTGCACTCATACACACACTGCACTCATATACACACACTGCACTCATATACACACACTGCACTCATACACACACACTGCACTCATACACACACACTGCACTCATACACACACTGCACTCATATACACACACTGCACTCATACACATACTGCACTCATATACACACACACTGCACTCATACACACACTGCACCCATATACACACACACTGCACCCATTTACACACACACTGCACTCATACACACACGCTGCACTCATACACACACGCTGCACTCATACACACACGCTGCGCTCATATACACACACTGCACTCATACACATACTGCACTCATATACACACACGCTGCACTCATACACACACGCTGCACTCATACACACACGCTGCACTCATACACACACGCTGCACTCATACACACACGCTGCACTCATACACACACTGCATTCATACACACACACTGCATTCATACACACACACTGCATTCATTATATACACACACTGCATTCATTATATACACACACTGCATTCATTATATACACACACTGTAAATAAATATTCAATTAATATAATTTTTTTTTAGGATCTAATTTTATTTAGAAATTTACCAGTAGCTGCTGCATTTCCCACCCTAGTCTTATACTCGAGTCACGAGTAATACGTTTTCCCAGTTTTTGGGGGTAAAATTAGGGGCCTTGGCTTATATTCGGGTCGGCTTAAACTCGGGTATATACGGTATATAAAAAAAAAATCTATATAGATAGTACATTATATAGTATCTTCTTATTTCCTTATTTCTTTGTTTAACAGATGATAGCAGGATTACTGTTTTTCTGCATTAGATGACATATATATTTTGTTTAATTGTGATTGTACCTGCCTTTGCATGATGGGAAAGTAGTTCATGTTTCTCAGTGTTTCTCACTAACTTCACTCTTTTTTTGTCACTGTGTGTTCACGCGTGTGCATTATTTCACGCTTTTTCTCTCCCATCTACCGAGGCGGCATTTGTCACTATCTTAGTCCTTGTCTATCTTTATCTTATACTACATTCATTTAGTCCTTCATTTTCTTGTTTCTATATATATATATATATATATATATATATATATACATATATATATATATATATATATATATATGTATATATCACATACTTATGCACATTAAGATCACATATAACAGTCAGTCATCACTCGCTGGTTGTTTACACATTCCTAGCAACCGACTGCACGCAGTACGGCGTTACATGCCTTTCATTACAGGGAGTCACGTGTCCCACGTGAACACTTCCGGGTTCGAGCACACACAGGAGTTTTACTTGGATTGGTAAGTCACTTTATTTTATAATGTATATATTGATTGTATGGTCTACTTATTGATCTTGATAAATACCTGTTTTCGGGTCGAAACGTCGATCGAGACAGTGTGTTAATATTTTTGCTTACATGCAATAAAAAATACTAGTTTATTCACCAAAATCCCTTGAGTGCACCAACTTCAATTTCTGTATATATATATATATATATATATATATATATATATATATATATATATATATATATATATATATATACAATAACACACATACATATACACACTAGGACATACATGCAGATACACAAATACACAGATACACATAATGACACTCATAAAGATACACGGATACATATACACACAGGGGCACACATTAACACACATGCAGATGATACACAGACGCACAGATACACACATTCAGATACACATAATGACACTCATACAGATACAAACACTGACACGCATACATATATACAGTCATAGACACACAGAATTACACGCATTCAGATACACAGACTGGCACTCATACAGATACAAGCACTGATACACATGCAGACACACCGATACACACACACACAGATAGACACATAGGCACAGAGATACACACAAATAGACACACATGCAACATCTACATTTTATGCAATTCTCCTGGTTCCTACCTATTGGGTGCAGGAAGGTGGCTTCCCTGGGGTCCAGTCGACTGGCAAATGTTGTTGGGAGTGAGAGACTGTTTGAGTCAGCTGGTTGATTCTGTTGGGAGTCAGAAACTCTCTGTGCTCCACACCTTTCTGCTTTCCTCTCACGTGGCTCTGTGTTATTTGAGAGTAAGTGATCAGCTGTCACATCCTCCCAGTGCTGCCATCATTAAAGGGGCCCAGTCATGTTGTTAAAAGGCTGCAGCGCTGACCGGACCATGAAAACACATTGCTATTAGGTGCCCTTAACTGCATGGGCCACTCAATGGGCCCCCTACACTGGCTGCACAGGCGGTAGTTCCACCAATAACTCAAGCTGCCCTGGTGCCACTGGATGCAGGACATCAGGGAACATAATCAGGACAGCATTACATGCCCCTGAAATTGGGACTTTTGGAAGGCCTGATCTAGTATAGAAAATATGAAAGTTGTTTTCAAAATACTTGCACATGGCTCAATCTGGGACGTTTTCTTTAATATGTGAACATTACTTTTTAGAGTACCGTAATTAAAAAAAAATACTTTATTGCTTTTTTTATATTATATTTTTATACCATATACTGCTAAAAACAGAAAAATTGTACAAATAAAATATATACTTTGGAATCATACCAAACTTGTCATGTCTCACTGCTGAAATCTGTTCTTATGTTGTGATGAATAATCTTTTCTTGTAGTAATTGTGCATTTAAACTCATTTTATGTAAAGATATAAAAATTAAACCATATGCTCCTGTGGTTGTGTTTTATCCTAAGACACACAGTTAATTGACTATTAAATCTTCAGTTTAGAGGATTTACAACATATCCTTTTTTTCTTGATGAATCATATACATTTTGCCCTGGCACCTCTCTCCTCATTGTAAGTAGTAAACCCATTCTAGAACAGCTTGACTTTTTACCTGAGGTCAATCTAGTGCTCCTCCTGCCACACTACAGCTGACAGAGCAACATTTTGTTCATGCAGTGCCGGGCTAGCTCAAGTTTTAAGAGGATTGCATTAGCTGATTGCTCTCAGCCAATGAGCAACACAATGCACTGCCAGAATTAGCTCAGACAGAGAACTACTGACTCTCTGTAGGATATAGTGGAAGCCGTAAGTAAGAAGTCCAAGTATTCTAAAATGGTTTGTCTACTTATGTTGGGGGTCACCAGTGTTCTCCTGGCACCATTCCACCCCCCCCCCCCCCCCACTCCCTTATCTCCCCCCCCTTTATGAATGTGACCTCTCGGAACTGGCTGCACCAACAGTGACTAACTTTTCTCCACCCTTCTTTTTCTTCTCTGTACGTTTTCTCTTACGGCTCCTCCTTGTTGCCTTTTATCCCTTGATGTATCCATGGGATTACAAGTGTGTGGCGACAGTTGCTTATTTGTCTCCCACTGATAATGGCCCATAAGTAAAAATCCCACGGTACTTTTTTCTTTCCTAGTAATGTGATATCTCGGGATGATGTTAAGGGGTCCTATTTTATGTATCTTTCTTTCTTTTAATAATTTAGTAAACTATCTGGCAGTGTGGATACAAGGGCTCACTCTGAGGTTTACCTCGACACAATCAATTTAATATGTTCAATCTGTGTATCGCTAAATATGATGTATCATTTTGCCTCTATTGAGATTTCCTTGAAGTACTGGATTTCTGTATACTGTAACTTTTTTCTACTATCTGTCAGTCAAAAATAATGAATTGAAAAAAATCTAAATTTCGTTAACTCGTTTGCTAACAAATTATGTGACTTCCAGTTTTGTGCACCAGAAAACAATGTGTACATTTATTTTTATATCAGTATACAAAGAAATAACATCCCATTAATGACTCAAGTCTAGGTGTTGATTTTTGTTTATGGATAAGAAAAAAACTCAAGCTTAACCCCTTACCCCCTTAAGGACGGCAGGTGTTCTATGCCGTCCTTTTTAAGGTGACTCTAAACGCCGGAGGGCGGCATGGAACGTCCTGCCGTCCAAGGGACTTACCGAGTCCCCGGCAATCTCACGCCAGAGGTCGCAAAATGGGATCTGCCTGGGAGTTCAGGCAGCCCCCCTCTGCATGATCTGGCCCTCCCAGGCCATGTGATCATGGGGTTCTCGCGATCACATGGCCGGAATAGCTGGCTTATGCAGTGCCTGCTCTCATAGTACGTCCTTAAGGGGGGGGGGGGGGGGGGTGTTAAAAGCCACTAACGGCAAACCATGAAGATAGTGTTGTTACAGTCTAATAATGCTCTCAAGCTACGATTTCACCAGGCAGCAAACTTGGAATGACAGGACAGGACCATGACATTTTGACTGAAGACAATTGGAGGCCTGGTGATCTCCTGTGCATAACTTTTTTGAAGCAGGAGGGTGGTTTCCTTGGGGTCCAGTCGGGTTTGGGCGGTGCTTCAGGTTTAGGACTGTTCACTTCTTTACAGCTTACTTGGAGCTCTAGAAGGAAGTAATTTGATATTATTATTACTAGTAATAAGGCACCAACAAATTCTGCAGTGCTGTACAATAAGGGGACTAACAAATAAGATGCTGCTACAAGACAAGTTGGTCATACAGGAACAGAAGGTTCTGAGGGCCCTGATTAAACAAGCTTACAATCTCATCACTCCCCCATCCTAGTGCTGCCATTTATGTGGAGAATTGGGACTATACACACTGCATACACTATACACACTCCATACACTATACACACACTGCATACACTAAACACACACTCCATACACTATACACATACTGCATACACTAAACACACACTCCATACACTATACACACACTCCATACACTATACACACACTACATACACTATACACATTGCATACACTATACACACTCCATACACTATACACACTGCATACACTATACACACTCCATACACTATACACACACTGCATACACTAAACACACACTCCATACACTATACACACACTGCATACACTAAACACACACTCCATACACTATACACACACTCCATACACTATACACACACTACATACACTATACACATTGCATACACTATACACACTACATACACTATACACACTGCTTACACTATACACACTATTCATACACTATACACACTCCATACACTATACACACTGCATACACTATACACACACTCCATACACTATACACACACTGCATACACTAAACACACACTCCATACACTATACACACACTGCATACACTATACACATTGCATACACTATACACACTTCATACACTATACACACTCCATACACTATACACACTGCTTACACTATACACACTATTCATACACTATACACACTCCATACACTTTACACACTCCATACACTTTACACACTCCATACACTTTACACACTCCATACACTATACAGTATACACACTGCATACACTATACACACTGCATACACTAAACACACACTGCATACACTATATACACTATACACACACTCCATACACTATACACACTCCATACACTATACACACTCCATACACTATACACACTACTTACACTATACACACACTCCATACACTATGCACACTCCATACACTATGCACACTCCATACACTAAACACAATGCATACACTAAACACACACTCCATAAACTATACACACACTGCATACACTTTATACACTATACACACACTCCATACACTATACACACACTCCATACACTATACACACACTGCATACATTATACACACTGCATACACTATACACACTGCATACACTAAACACACACTCCATACACTATATACACTATACACACACTCCATACACTATACACACACTGCATACACTTTACACACTCAATACACTTTACACACTCCATACACTTTACACACTCCATACACTTTACACTATACACACTCCATACACTATACACACTCCATACACTATACACACTGCATACACTATACACACACTCCATACACTATACACACACTCCATACACTATACACACACTGCATACACTAAACACACACTCCATACACTATACACACACTGCATACACTATACACATTGCATACACTATACACACACTCCATACACTATACACACTCCATACACTATACACACTGCTTACACTATACACACTATTCATACACTATACACACTCCATACACTTTACACACTCCATACACTTTACACACTCCATACACTTTACACACTCTATACACTATACACTATACACACTGAATACACTATACACACTGCGTACACTAAACACACACTGCATACACTATATACACTATACACACACTCCATACACTATACACACTCCATACACTATACACACTACTTACACTATACACACACTCCATACACTATGCACACTCCATACACTATGCACACTCCATACACTAAACACAATGCATACACTAAACACACACTCCATAAACTATACACACACTGCATACACTTTATACACTATACACACACTCCATACACTATACACACACTCCATACACTATACACACACTGCATGCACTATACACACTGCATACACTATACACACTGCATACACTAAACACACACTCCATACACTATACACACACTGTATACACTATATACACTATACACACACTCCATACACTATACACACACTGCATACACTTTACCCACTCCATACACTTTACACACTCCATACACTTTACACTATACACACTCCATACACTATACACACTGCATACACTATACACACTGCATACACTAAACACACACTGCATACACTATATACACTATACACACACTCCATACACTATACACACTCCATACACTATACACACTACTTACACTATACACACACTCCATACACTATGCACACTCCATACACTATACACACTACTTACACTATACACACACTCCATACACTATGCACACTCCATACACTAAACACACACTCCATAAACTATACACACACTGCATACACTTTATACACTATACACACACTCCATACACTATACACACTCTATACACTATACACACTCTATACACTATACACACTCTATACACTATACACACACTCCATACACTATATACACTGCATACACTATATACACTGCATACACTATGCACACACTCCATACACTATACACACTATATACACTATACACACTGCATACACTATACACACACTCCATACACTATACACACTGTATACACTATATACACTATACACACACTGCATACACTATACACACACGCCATACACTATACACACACTCCATACACTATACACACTCCATACACTATACACACTGCATACACTATACACACACTCCATACACTATACACACTCTATACACTATACACACTGCATACAATATACACACACTCCATGCACTATATACACTGTATACACTATATACACTGCATACACTATACACACACTCCATACACTATACACACTCCATACACTATACACACTCCATACACTATACACACTCCATACATAATATACACACTCCATACACTATACACACTCCATACACTATATACACTATACACACACTCCATACACTATACACACACTGCATACACTATACACACTCCATACGCCCCCTAAGACTGCAATCCCTGGTATCTAGCAGGGAAGTGAGAGAGAGAGTAAGCCTATATGGCAAAGTGTAGTTTAAAAAAAGAAAAAAAATATATATATATATATATATATATATATTTTTTTTTTTTTTATTTAATATTTAACTTTGTCACATGCCTTCTGCTGCAGTATACTATAGGCAGTCATAAACTAGAGAAGGAGCATCAGTACAGCAAGAAATCTTATCTATGCCCTATAATAAACTCGGGAAAAAATTAATGAAAAATAAAAATTATAATACAGGAGATGAAATTTGGTGCACACATTTCTATTTTCTTAGCTATGAAGACCAATGTTTAACCCCTTAACACCATTGTGGCGTTCAATGCCGTCCCGCATTTAATGGGCTTTAAAGTCGTTGCTGCTGCATAGAACCCCTGGGATTCTTACCTTCCCGGCGCTCCACTTCAGGAGGACAACCTGACAACCCAGGCAGTCCTCCCATGGCAAATCAGGCCCCTGGGGCAAATCAGGCCGCCAGAGCGATCACATGGTTCCAATGGCTGCCCACAGTGCTGACTGCAGTGGGACTACACAATGAAATAATATATACACTATACACACACTCCATACACTATACACACTCCATACACTATACACACTCCATACACTATACACACTACTTACACTATACACACACTCCATACACTATGCACACTCCATACACTATGCACACTCCATACACTAAACACAATGCATACACTAAACACACACTCCATAAACTATACACACACTGCATACACTTTATACACTATACACACACTCCATACACTATACACACACTCCATACACTATACACACACTGCATGCACTATACACACTGCATACACTATACACACTGCATACGCTAAACACACACTCCAAACACTATACACACACTGCATACACTATATACACTATACACACACTCCATACACTATACACACACTGCATACACTTTACACACTCCATACACTTTACACACTCCATACACTTTACACACTCCATACACTATACACACTGCATACACTATACACACTGCATACACTATATACACTATACACACACTCCATACACTATACACACTCCATACACTATACACACTCCATACACTATACACACTACTTACACTATACACACACTCCATACACTATGCACACTCCATACACTAAACACACACTCCATAAACTATACACACACTGCATACACTTTATACACTATACACACACTCCATACACTATACACACACTGCATACACTATACACACACTCCATACACTATACACACTCTATACACTATACACACTCTATACACTATACACACTCTATACACTATACACACACTCCATACACTATATACACTGCATACACTATATACACTGCATACACTATACACACACTCCATACACTATATACACACTCTATACACTATACACACTATATACACTATACACACTGCATACACTATACACACACTCCATACACTATACACACTGTATACACTATATACACTATACACACACTGCATACACTATACACACACGCCATACACTATACACACACTCCATACACTATACACACTCCATACACTATACACACTGCATACACTATACACACACTCCATACACTATACACACTCTATACACTATACACACACTCCATACACTATACACACTCCATACACTATACACACTCTCCATACACTATACACACTCTATACACTATACACACTGCATACACTATACACACACTCCATGCACTATATACACTGTATACACTATATACACTGCATACACTATACACACACTCCATACACTATACACACTCCATACACTATACACACTCCATACACTATACACACTCCATACACAATATACACACTCCATACACTATATACACTATACACAACTCCATACACTATACACACACTGCATACACTATCCACACTCCATACGCCCCCTAAGACTGCAATCCCTGGTATCTAGCAGGGAAGTGAGAGAGAGAGTAAGCCTATATGGCAAAGTGTAGTTTAAAAAAAAAATATATATGTATTTTTTTTTTAATATTTAATTTTGTCACATGCCTTCTGCTGCAGTATACTATAGGCAGTCATAAACTAGAGAAGGAGCATCAGTACAGCAAGAAATCTTATCTATGCCCTATAATAAACTCGGGAAAAAATTAATGAAAAATAAAAATTATAATACAGGAGATGAAATTTGGTGCACACATTTCTATTTTCTTAGCTATGAAGACCAATGTTTAACCCCTTAACACCATTGGGGCGTTCAATGCCGTCCCGCATTTAATGGGCTTTAAAGTCGTTGCTGCTGCATAGAACCCCTGGGATTCTTACCTTCCCGGCGCTCCACTTCAGGAGGACAACCTGACAACCCAGGCAGTCCTCCCATGGCAAATCAGGCCCCTGGGGCAAATCAGGCCGCCAGAGCGATCACATGGTTCCAATGGCTGCCCACAGTGCTGACTGCAGTGGGACTACACAATGAAATAATATATACACTATACACACACTCCATACACTATACACACTCCATACACTATACACACTCCATACACTATACACACTACTTACACTATACACACACTCCATACACTATGCACACTCCATACACTATGCACACTCCATACACTATGCACACTCCATACACTAAACACAATGCATACACTAAACACACACTCCATAAACTATACACACACTGCATACACTTTATACACTATACACACACTCCATACACTATACACACACTCCATACACTATACACACACTGCATGCACTATACACACTGCATACACTATACACACTGCATACACTAAACACACACTCCAAACACTATACACACACTGCATACACTATATACACTATACACACACTCCATACACTATACACACACTGCATACACTTTACACACTCCATACACTTTACACACTCCATACACTTTACACACTCCATACACTTTACACTATACACACTCCATACACTATACACACTGCATACACTATACACACTGCATACACTAAACACACACTGCATACACTATATACACACTCCATACACTATACACACTCCATACACTATACACACTACTTACACTATACACACACTCCATACACTATGCACACTCCATACACTAAACACACACTCCATAAACTATACACACACTGCATACACTTTATACACTATACACACACTCCATACACTATACACACACTGCATACACTAGACACACACTCCATACACTATACACACTCTATACACTATACACACTCTATACACTATACACACTCTATACACTATACACACACTCCATACACTATATACACTGCATACACTATACACACACTCCATACACTATATACACACTCTATACACTATACACACTATATACACTATACACACTGCATACACTATACACACACTCCATACACTATACACACTGCATACACTATACACACACTCCATACACTATACACACTGTATACACTATATACACTATACACACACTGCATACACTATACACACACGCCATACACTATACACACACTCCATACACTATACACACTCCATACACTATACACACTGCATACACTATACACACACTCCATACACTATACACACTCTATACACTATACACACTGCATACACTATACACACTGCATACACTATACACACACTCCATGCACTATATACACTGTATACACTATATACACTGCATACACTATACACACACTCCATACACTATACACACTCCATACACTATACACACTCCATACACTATACACACTCCATACACAATATACACACTCCATACACTATATACACTATACACACACACTCCATACACTATACACACACTGCATACACTATCCACACTCCATACGCCCCCTAAGACTGCAATCCCTGGTATCTAGCAGGGAAGTGAGAGAGAGAGTAAGCCTATATGGCAAAGTGTAGTTTAAAAAAAATATATATATGTATTTTTTTTTTATTATTTATTTTTGTCACATGCCTTCTTCTGCAGTATACTATAGGCAGTCATAAACTAGAGAAGGAGCATCAGTACAGCAAGAAATCTTATCTATGCCCTATAATAAACTCGGGAAAAAATTAATGAAAAATAAAAATTATAATACAGGAGATGAAATTTGGTGCACACATTTCTATTTTCTTAGCTATGAAGACCAATGTTTAACCCCTTAACACCATTGTGGCGTTCAATGCCGTCCCGCATTTAATGGGCTTTAAAGTCGTTGCTGCTGCATAGAACCCCTGGGATTCTTACCTTCCCGGCGCTCCACTTCAGGAGGACAACCTGACAACCCAGGCAGTCCTCCCATGGCAAATCAGGCCCCTGGGGCAAATCAGGCCGCCAGAGCGATCACATGGTTCCAATGGCTGCCCACAGTGCTGACTGCAGTGGGACTACACAATGAAATAATATATAGAAGAAGGGTTCATCTACTAAATGGTCAACTCTTTTGCTTTCCTTTTTTTATACAGTGATCTAATGTTTACACTTCCTTTACTGCAAATTCAGTTTAACCCCTTAAGTCCGGCGGACGTATATTTACGTCCTTTTAAAAGCGGCTCTAAACGCCGCAGGACGTAAATATACGCCCGCCGTTTTTTTTTAACTTACCCGGTCGCCGGTGGTCCCACGCGGGCGATCGCGGTTGGGGGGACTCCCAGGGAGCCCCCCCGAGGCAGATCTGCCTCCTCTGGTCCCTCCCGGTCATGTGAGAGTGAGGTCCTTGCGAGGACCTCACAATCACATGGCCGGTATAGCTGGCTTCTGTATTGCCAGCAGGGGGACCAACTGTAATGACAGTTGGTCCCCCTGCTGGCTGAAAATAAAATAAAATAATGTTAAATAAGTGTAAAAAAAAAAATTTATACTTAGATCATATATATATATATTATATATATATGATCTAAGTATATATATACACATATACATACACACACATACACCGTCTAGGTGTATTTTAATATTAATATATATATAATTATATATATATTAATATCAAATTACACGTAGACTGATACTGATTAAATATATATATATATAATTATTGTTATATATATATTTATAAATAATATAAAAAAAAAAAATATGTAAATACGTAAAAAAATAAAAATAAAAAAAATAATTAAAAATAAAATATTAAAAAATATATAGATGTGTTTTATTTCGTTCTAACTGTATTGTGATATTAATATATATATATTTATATCAAAATACACGTAGAACAAAATAATATATATATCTATATACATAAATATATACGTATATATCACTATATATACCTATATATAAATAAAAATATTAAAAAAAAAATATATATATATATACGTATATATACACATATGTATATATATACATATATTAATTCTACACATATATTTATGTAATAATTTTACATAATTAGGTATCCTAATTAATTACAATTAGCGGGACCTGCCTGACCACCCGAAAGTATAGGGAATTTAATTTGCTAGCACTATATTTAACCCTATAACTTTCCAAGACACCATAAAACCTGTACATGGGGGGTACTGTTTTACTCGGGAGACTTCGCTGAACACAAATATTAGTGTTTCAAAACAGTAAAATGTATTACAACCATGATATCGCCAGTAAAAGTGACGTTTTTTGCATTTTTCACGCTAAAACAGCACTTACAGGGACGATATTATTGCTGCAATACTTTTTACTGTTTTGAAACACAAATATTTGTGTTCAGCGAAGTCTCCTGAGTACAACAGTACCCCTCATGTACAGGTTTTATGGTGTTTTCAAAAATTACAGCGTCAAATATAAGGCTTGTGTTTAATTTTTTTCACATTAAAATTCGCCAGATTGCTTACGTTGCCTTTATGACCCTATGGTAGCCCAAGAATGAAAATTACCTCTATGATGGCATACCATTTGCAATAGTAGACAACCAAAGGTATTGCAAATGGGGTATATCCAGTCTTTTTTAGTAGCCACTTAGTCACAAACACTGGCCAAAATTGGCGTTTTTTGCATTTTTCACACACAACAAATACGAACGCTAACTTTGGCCAGTGTTTGTGACCAAATGGCTACTAAAAAAGACTGGACATCGCTTATTTACAATACCTTGGGTCGTCTACTATTGCAAATGGCATGCCATTATGGTTGTAAATTTATTTCCTGGGCTACTATACAGTCTCAAAGGCAACGTAACCAATCTGGCGAATTTCAATTTCAAATGTAACATGCTATATTTGACCCTGTAACTTCCCAAAACACCATAAAACCTGTACATAGGGGGTACTGTTTTACACGTGAGACTTTGCTGAATACAAATATGTGTATTTTATTGCAGTAAAATCAAACAGTATTATGACATTGACAGTTAAAATGTCATGTAGAACGAAAAAAATAAAAAAAAATCGTATTTTCTCCCATTTTTTTCATATTAAATTATGTTTCATAGCTAAATATTTGATATTAAATGAAAGCCCTGTTTCCCCTGAATAAAATGATATATAATAAGGGGGGGTGCATTTAATATGAAAGAGGTGAATTACGGTTTGACAGACATATAGCGCAAATGCCAGGTTTTGTTTACATTTTGTTTCGTTCACAACTTGTACATTTGGCTGCGGTGTTAAGGGCAGTGGTGTATCTTGGTTTTGTGCTGCCCTAGGCAGGACAAAACTCAGACACCCCCCCCCCCACCGCGCGCGTGCGCCACCCCCACCCAACCCTTCCCCCCTGCCCCGCCTTCTAAATACACACACATTCACTGACAGATACGCATACACTAGCTAACAGACACACACAGTCAGACACACACAGTCGGACACACACACACACTAACAAACACACACAGTCGGACACACACACACTAACAGACACACACAGTGAGACACACTAACAAACACACACAGTCGGACACACACACTAACAAACACACACAGTCGGACACACACACTAACAAACACACACAGTCGGACACACACACACTAACAAACACACACAGTCAGACACACACACTAACAAACACACACAGTCGGACACACACACACTAACAGACACACACAGTGAGACACACACACACTAACAAACACACACAGTCGGACACACACACTAACAAACACACACAGTCGGACACACACACACTAACAAACACACACAGTCAGACACACACACTAACAAACACACACAGTCGGAAACACGCACACTAACAGACACACACAGTGAGACACACACACTAACAAACACACACAGTCTGACACACACACTAACAAACACACACAGTCGGACACACACACTAACAAACACACACAGTCGGACACACACACACACACACAGACACACACAGTGAGACACACACACTAACAAACACACAGTCGGACACACACACACTAACAGACACACACTGTCGGACACACAGTCAGACACACAGAGTCAGACACAGACACTAACAGACACACACACACTAACACACACAGTCACGGACACACACTAACAGACACACACACACACTAACAGACACACACACACACACACACACACACACACTAACAGACACACACACACACACACACACTATCAGACACACACAGTCAGACACACACACACTATCAGACACACACAGTCAGACACACACACACACTCACATTAACACATTTTTTTTATTATTTACTCCCCCCCCTCCCTACCTTTGGGAATGCCTGGGGTGGGGGGGTTCTCCCATTCCCTGGTGGTCCAGTGGCTGCAGGACGGCACTGGCGGGCAGGCTGGGCGGCCGGCGAGGGAGCTCTTCCCCTGAGCTCTCTGCTCAGCTCCCTTGCGCGCCGCCCGCAGAGTGAGGCTGGGAGGCGGAGCCAGAATATGACGTCATATTCCGGCTCCCAGTCTCACTCTGCGGGCGGCGCGCGAGGGAGCTGAGCAGAGAGCTCAGGGGAAGAGCTCCCTCGCCGGCCGCCCAGCAACCAGCCCAGCATGTCTGTTAGCCGCAAGGCTAACAAGACATTTGCCTTGGGCATTTGGGGGCGGCGTTTTTTGCCGCCCCCTGGAAAATGCCGCCCAAGGCAAATGCCTTGTTTGCCTCGCGGCTAATACGCCCCTGGTTAAGGGGTTAATTTATAAGTTATCTCCTGCTCTGTTTATAGCTTCAACCATTTCGTTTTCATGTAGGCTGTGTCAGTTACAGCCAGAGAAGGTGTTGCTGGGGCTGCATAAACAGAAACAAACGTGATTTAACTCCTACATTTCAGTGAATTGAGCAGTGAAACTTCATAGGCATGATCTATACAAAATAAAGCTTAATTGAGCTAAAGTTGCTTTGGTGACTGTGGCAAAAATGATCTCGCCACTGTTTTTTGGAGGGGCCTGTTTGCCAGCCTTCTGCCCTGTAACTATGGCCCTGTGGTGAACTTTGGGCTAAAAACAGGGTCCGTGCCTTTTTCCCTGCTATGGTGCTATGGTGCAGTATATGGGGCTTACCGAATGGATTATGGTGTTCGTTTACCGTACAAACTGTCGAACAGCCGGACCACCTGCAAGTGGAGCGTGCAGCCTGTTAACATCCCAGAAGCTGTGGTCAACCGCAGCTTAATTGACGAACGGCTGGTTGGTCGCCGTTCTTATAGTCAAACACGTGGCGGTGTTTTGTCGTCGAGTGTATGGAACTTTTTTTTGGGCACTCGACCGCATGAACACCGCTGGGACTTCCAGACTTCCAGTAATTTGTCTTTCCCCTATACGAAAGCAGCGGCATTCGGTACATTGAATCATACGAACGAGAGACACTGGGGAATCATAGACACGAACAGTAATCTCGTTACTTTGATGTGTTTTTATACTCTCAAAATAGACAGGCCGACTGTGCTGAATTCATGGAACTATTCTGGGCAGGAGCCTCGTGGGCGGCTCGGCAGAAATGTGACCTCCAGCTAACTTTTGAACCCCTGAACCGATCTGGGTAATTTTTAAGTATGTTGTTCCCCCAGATCGGGGCTATCAGGAAATGTATGTTTTTGGGGTGTTTTCAAAAATGTGTAAAAACGTTTATTTTCTCGTTTGGAGATAATTGAGTTGATACAGTAATTAACTCAATTATCTCCCAAACAGAGGGGAGGGATTGTGTACACTGTATGGGAGTATCTGAATGTAAAACTCTGTTTTTATTGGCTTGTTGATCTTGTGTCCCTGTGCCCAACAAGGTCGACCTGGGTGGCACCCTTGTTGGGAAACTTGTATAAAAGGCCAGTGTGCCCCATTAAACCTCTAGTTCCTGTTTTACACTCAACATAGAGTCTCGTCTCATGTGTGGGGGAAATGGCTGCATCTACCCTGAGGATTGCTATATCACTATACTCCCCAGGGATTATAATCACTAAGCTATTTTAAGAGCTGTTCCTGCTTGACTCTCTGGAGGAAGAGAGGTTCACCCACGGGAACCTGGAGCCTTGTCGTAGGTCCAGGGTGGGTAGGAGATGGCGACTTCCCAGCCAAGCTGTAACGCTGGACGTGGGGACTGCGGTGCTGATGGTGTCTGGTGGAGTGCTTGGAGTCCTCGAGGAGCACTAGGAGCATCCGTCAGCAGAGGTACCCAACTGGGGTACTGGAAGCTCCATTACAGTGACTATTTGTAACGTTACTTACCTTGTCCGGGGGCCGGCCGAGGTCCTCTGTTCCCGGCGCACTTAGAGCACCGATGACAGCGGCCGCTGACCGCGGAATGTGGTCACGTGTCCCGCCTAGCTCTGAGAGCGCGCCGCGCGTCACGAGCACGCTCTTAAAGGGGAAGTGGGAGCCAAAAATCTAAACGGTCTCCCATTGGCCCCTGTCACCCCACACTCCCCATACTCTCACATTTTGGGGGCGTGGATATGACAGGGGCCAATCAAGAATAAGTTGAAGGTATTTAAACTTACCTCTCCCTTTATTCCCTGCCCTATCGTGGTTTCTATTGCAGTTCCCTTTAGCGCTTGTTGTGTTCAGTTGTGTTCCTTCGTATTTAACCTTGGCTTTGTTTCTGACTACGTTTTCTCTTTATCATTATCTGTTCTGTTTGCCGGCTTGCTGTTTACTGTGTACCAGACCCCGGCTAGTCCTAGTTTACGCTGTCTCTTTGTGCCCTTGACCTCAGATCGTTCCTGACTCTGTCTCCTCTCATATACGTCGAGTCCGACCGTTCTAAGGTCTCTCCTCTGTGTTGTCTTTTGTTCAGTTGAATCCTGCGAGTTGGGGTATATTTTCGTTACACTATTGTGTTCCTTTAAGTCTTCACAATCCTAGGATGATAATTATCCATCTGCATGAGATCCAGTGTTTCATGAGTGATGACAGAGGAGTTGTAGAAGAGGGCATGTCACTACACAGCCAATATAAATATTTTTACAGTTAATATCGAAATAAAAATTGGATATTTTCAGAAGAGTCAAGTGAAGTCAGGGCTCCCTAGAACTAAAGATACATGTCATTGAAGTGAAGTGCAAAATGGTGTGATTATACCAGCTAAAGCTATGGGGCTTTCATCAGTCAATGTTGCGCTGAAAATATTTCACTGAGACAGGAAAGGTGCTAATTATATTTGCTTCCTACAGCAAATGTATCTGATTAAAGTGCATGTCAGACTATAAATTTCACTACTCTTGGATAAGCGATATTGGCTAAAATAGATACAATTAGTTTTGAGAATGGCACAGGGTCTAATGGATGGCAGTGAACATGTATTAAAGGCAGACAAGCACGTTTTCTTCCATCACAACTTGAACAACATTTCATGTTTTTTTTAATAAATAGAAGCACATGTAGACCTGCAGTTTGCAGCTGGTACGCTGTATAGGGCTTGGTTTGTTAGCTCAAAAACTGTTATCACAAATTGCCATTGTCTTGGGTTGTTATATAGGTGTTCTAATTCTGTGCATGACACAAGTTACAATCTGTCAAGTCTAAGAATTGCAACCAATCGTAATCGAAAATTTCCAATGAAAGTGGAAGGTGAACTATGTAAGTAGAGACCAATTCCCTTAACTCAACTATATATAAATAAGGTGTTGTGATTTGCACCATTGAGTTCCTGATGTCTTTTGTCTCTCCCTATCTATTACTGAAGGAAGATCTGCCATCAGAAATTTTCGGGCCCCTAACACAGCTCAAGGTCTGGGACCATGGGGTCCTACCCTGAGTTTGCCCACAGTGCCCGCCCCTGCATCCGCCCACAGTGCCTGCCACCGAGTCTGCCCAAAAAGATACAGTGTGTGTAGAGGGGATGCATAGTGTGTGTGTGTAGAGAATACAGTGTGTTTGTGTAGTGAATGCAGTGTATGTGTTTGTATAGAGCATGATGCTTTTCATGCTTTTAGAATCTGTAGTTTCAGAAGCTGTAGTTTTAAAACCAATGGATCTACCTTTAGGGCATCCTTGGTGTACAGTGTGTGTAAAAAGTGGATGTGGTGTGTGTTTCATGGATGGAGTGCGTGTGTGTAGTGGATGCAGAGTGTATGTGTGTGTGTGTGTGTATGAGGGGTAGGATTGGGGCTGCATTGTGTGGGAAAATATTTTTATTTTTATTATTAATTTATTAATTTTATTTCCCCCTCTCTACCTCATATATGTGACCAGGGAGGGTGGACCTGTGGCATTGTGCAGCCTGCCAGGTGCTGTGTAATGAAGAGGAGGCCCAGCCAACATGATCTTCAGCTTCCGGCAGCTCCTCTCTCAAACTCTTGTGAGTCCAGTCTGTGCGTTGTACGAAGTGCTGCCACAGTAACCTGCATCAACACTCTGACAGCCAGGGGATCCCAAGAGTTTGAGAGAGCTTCCGGAAGCTAAAGATTGCATGTGCTGGGCACCCTCTTCACTATACAGGGCCTGAAGGGGTAGTGCTGGAACTAACGTAGAGAGGGCCCTGGTGCAAGATTTTTTTTGTTGGGCCATCCTCTAGCACATGGGAGACAGTACAAGTCCCAGAATGCATTGCTAGCTGGGGATCTACAATTTTCTCATACTTGCAGGGTTGTGTTTAACACTGAGCAGTGTTTGTGTGTTTGAATGTTAGCATGCTTTTCTACTGAATATCTGTGTGTGAATGTTGGCTTTTTAATGCAGGCGTGCATTTGTGTGTAGTGTATAAACTGCCACACACAGATACACACATACACACACACTGATACACAGACACTCACACCAACATATATGCAAATACACATACACACAGATACACACATAAACACATACACAGAGATGCATACATACATACAGACACTGGAACACAGATACACACACTGACAAATACAGACAGACACACACACACACACACAGAGATCCATTGGGAAACATTGATAGGGTTTGGGGAGCAGAGTGAGGGTGGTTGAACATGCCAAAATTAGTGAGTGAGTGTGACAGGGTTAAGGGGGGGAGAGTGTGAGTGTAAGGAGGGGGTGAGTGTGACAGGGTGAGGGTTGGTAAGTGACTGTGGGTGGGGGGTTAGTGTGACAGAGTAAGGGGGTTAGTGTGGGTTAGTGTGACAGAGTAAGGGGGGTTAGTGTGACAGGGTTAGGGGGATAACTGTGACAGGGTTAGGGAGGTTAGTGTGAAAGGGGGTTCGTATGACAGGATTAGGGGGGTTTGGGTGACAGGGTTATGGAGGTTAGTGTGACAGTGTTAGGGGGCTTAGTGTAAAAGTTTTAGGGGACCGTTTAGGGTGTGTTGCAGAGAGAGGGGTGGTGAGTAACTGTGCCAGGGTAGTAAGTGGAGATAATAGTATGTGTGGAGACTGTGTTAAACACAGTCTCCCTGCACTGACTAAAAATGCATTTAGAATATATATTTATTTGCCCCAATCTTGCTTACCTTCTGTTCAGACAGGGGGGCCGGGCAATAATTCATTCCATAGTGTTTCAGTGGGTCCCTGGTGGCCCTAAGGGCTGCTGGTGGAATCCCTGGTGGTCCAGTGTGTTGTTAGTGCAGCCGCACTCCCGCACTCCCTCGCGGTTCTGGTAAACCTGGCGCCTGTGCTCTGACACTCACAGTGCGCCGGAATTGCGTGAGAGTGCGGCTGCACTAACAACACACTGGATAATTTCTAAGAGCCAAGAGCTGGGAGATCTTTTGAGGAAGGGGGCCCAAATCTAATAGAACATCGGCTCAGGCGACCCCTGCACATAACTGGAATATAATAGTTAACTCATTCTGGAAGTTCTCCTTCTTTCTTATTTTTAAGAAAGAAAAGTTTTTTTTTAAGATGTAATTTGCTATATGTATTTTAATGTATATACTAATTTATATGTAGTTATTGATATCAATTTTTTATACTATATAAATTATATATATTGAAAATCCACCTTATATACGATGAGATATTTTGATCTACTATACTATGGTTTTTGATGTCCGTTTTAATATTTTATATTTATTTTCTGTTTTTCTATTATTATATATTTTTCCCTTAATCAATATGGACCTTTTCACTATTTGCCCATACTTTGAGATTTTGTATATCGGACATGATGTTTTCATACTGTGCAACTTCCGGGATACGGACTGATGACGTATCAGACCAAACCAGAGGTGACGTCACAACCAGAACTCCCCTGTAAAGGATTTTGGCGATACAAGGGGTATTTAATCAGGACTGAGAAGAGACAAGTCAGCATTGAAGAAGACCCCTGAGAGGGTCGAAACACGTCCGCTGCTATTTTTTGGGACTTTTATATATTTGTATTTACTATTTTTTTGGTGTATTTGTTTTCTTTTGCGGTGCCATACAATTTATTGTATTTTACATCCCTGTTGGCACTGCTTACTTATTTTATTTTGTCCCTTATATGTGTTCTAGTAAATTTCATCTTGTATTTACCCCTTGGACCATCAATCTCTTTCACATCTACCCTGTAGCCTGTACAGGCACCCTGAAGCCTTTCCTATAGAGCCTGATATGGCGTGTGAGTTTTATTCCACCAGTTTTTATGTATGTTTTTTTTTTTTAGATACAGTGTGCACTATGTATTTTCTTATTTATTTTTTGTAGATCGTTCTACTTGATCTGTGTTCTACCTACTGTGCTAAGTATTTTATGTATGATCACTTTTGGGGTGCATTATCCTTTTATCTATTTGTACCTATTATATAGGCGTATAAGGGGACACACCTAATAATTGTAGATTATACTAGCTTTAGTGTAACTATAATCTTAATTTTATTAATGACAGGAGGCGTATATTTGCTTAAGTCTCTCTTTACTAGAACTCCACAGCAGCACATTAACATAGAGAGAAAAACACCAGAGACAAAAACATAACAAATCATTACAGGATCCTCCCAACCAACTATTTCCGCTTTCATGCTGCGACAAATAAGGTACATAACAAGACCAAATATTCAATAACAGAAACACAAAATATAACATAACGATGAATGCCCTCCAAACAAAAGGCGTGGAACAGAGGCTGGAATCTTGACCTTGATCCTGCAGGATAGTTGGTACCATGATGTGTAGCCGAACCATTAGACTGAAACGAGATAAACAGAGTCGAAAAACACTGATTAGTGTACGAAATGTACTGATAAAAACAGGAAAACCATCATCAAGTACTGATAGTACAAAAACATGAATCCCCTCCAAATTACAGACAGTAAAATCTCCCCAGCAATCTAACCAAACTAGCAACCATAGCCCAGGAGACCGTGTGAACAACAGATGAAACAGTCAAGCCAAGCATACAAAACAGGGGAAGGGAGAACAAAACTGGGAGGGAAATATTCGCCTCCTGTCATTAAGAATATTAAGATTATAGTTACACTAAAGCTAGTATAATCTACAATTTTATAACATGACAGGAGGCTTCATATTTGCTGTTTTAACACTCCGACAGCAAAGCAAAAGAAGCATGGTCCGACGGTGTAAAATAGAATTGACGGAATGTATCTTCACGGGACCAGTCCGCCGAACGCAAAATGTCCTGAAGTGAGGCGCCCGCTATGAAGGCCCCAGAAGCCACTGCGCCTCTAACTGAATGTGCTCCAAAGGACGCCTCTACCCCCGCCAGTGACAGTAACCATCTTATCCATTGAGCCAGGGTAGGAGACGAGACTGGTTTGTGAGGTCTGACATACAAAATCAACAATTGGCCAGAATGAGCAGATCTTAGAGGAGCGGTAATCGCTACAAAACGAGCCAGAGCCTTCGCCACATAGAGTTTTGGCGAATCCCGGAAGCAAGGGTAAGAGACAGCAGTCGCGTCTGACTTGGTACGTCTAACCACTCTGAAGGTGACCCCCACCGGAGAAAAAGAAAAAGCGTCGACATCGAAGGCCCAGATATCCGAAAAATGTCTGAATGAGACCAGACACAGGAAGAGAGCAAATTTTGCCGAGAGCTGTCTTAAGGAAAGGTCCTGATTATCCGGCAAATTCCGAAGAAAACATAAAACCGCGTGTATGTCCCAGAGGATGGAGTACTTGGGCACCGGCGGTCGTGCCAGCCTCATCCCACAAAGAAGTCTGCAGACTAACGGATCCTGGCCAACGGGAAAACCCCTAAGCGGGACATGCACCGCTGAGATAGCCGACCTTGCAACATTAACCGGCCGATATGACCGACCCAGGTCGAAGAGGTGAGACAAAAAAATCAGCACACTAGCTACAGGGCCTGTAAAGGGATCGGTATCCCTTTCCAGGCACCAACGACACCATGATTTCCATGCCGAGAGATAACATCTTCTCGTCCTGGGAGCCCAGGAATCCAAGAGAAGGTCTTTAGCTGACTGCGATAGCGCCTCGACATTCCAGGAACCCCTGAAAGAGTCCAGGCCACCAAGAGCAGGTGGCCGTCCCTCACTAGGGGGTGGGGGTTGCCCCGGGAGTCCGAGAGGAGCATAGGAAGGGATGATAAGAGCAGAGGATCCCGATGGGAGAGATCCAAGAGCTCCGGAAACCAGGCCTGACTCTGCCATAGCAGAGTCAGTAACACCAAGGACACACGCTGATGTCGAACTTGAAGCAAAACCCTGGGAATCATAGCGAACGGAGGAAATGCATACGCTCCCTGTGAAGGCCACACTTGGAGAAAGGCGTCCACCGCTGCGCACGCTGGATCTGGGAGCCAGCTGAAGTACGCCTGGATCTGGTGATTTGTCCTGGAGGCGAATAGATCCACCATGAACGGACTCCTCTGATTCGTGAGTTCGAGGAAGATGGGTCGAAGGAGTTTCCAATTGCTGGCGTCCCTTCAATGTCTGGAGAACCAGTCCGTCGTTAGGTTCGACTCCCTTGGAAGATACTCCGCATGTAAGGTGATGTTGCATTGGAAACAGAAGCTGTAAATCTCTTTCGTCACCTCCGACAGTGTTTGTGACCGACCCCCCCCCCAGCGGTTGATGTACTGCACCGCTGAGACATTGTCCATCCGAAGGAGGACACAGCAGTCAGACTGGTGGTTTGCCAGGCTCCAAATCACAAATGAACCCGCAATCAACTACAGGCAATTGATGTGGAATTCCAATTCCTGGTCCAAACACGGGCCCCGCGTGGACCCGGTCGCGCACATGGCACCCTAGCCCCAAAGACTCACATCTGATTCCAGCACAAAATCCGAGGTTGGTCCGAATATCGCCTTGCCGTTCCAGGCGGTCATATGCAGGAGCCACCAGCGCAGTTCGGTCTTCATGTCCGGAGACAGGGGAATCATCTGGTCGTAAGAGGGTCTCCTGTGCAGAAAATGAGCCTTCAGCCGTTGCATGGCCCTGTAATGCAGAGGGCCTGGGTAGTTTTCCTGTATCGAGGCTGAGAGGAGACCCACCACGCAAGCTAACAATCGAAGGGGAATCCGATCTAGCCGTAAAGTCCTTCTCATCTCCTTCTGAATGGTCGTTATCTTTTCCAATGGCAGGCGGAGAATGCATTCTTTCGCATCGACTTCGAAACCCAAGAACTCCACCGTCTGGGAAGGCTCTAAGGCCGATTTCTCCAGATTCACTACAAACCCCAGCGTGTCTGACACCTGAGCCTGGAGGGGTCCTCGCAGAAGATCAGCAAGTCATCCAGATATATTTTGCAATGGACGCCCTCCGACCTGAGTCGAGCAACCACCGGCTTCAGGAGCTTGGTGAAGCACCATGGGGCCGAGCTGAGGCCGAAGGGAAGGCACGTGAATTGGCATGGATCGCCTTTCCAGACGAAGCGGAGGAATCTGCGACAGTCCTCGTCCACCGGGACGGAGAGGTAAGCGTCCTTCAGGTCCAGCCTTCTGAAACAGTCTCCCGACCGGAGAAGGTCCCGTAGAAGATGGATGCCCTCCATCTTGAAGTGGTGGTAGATCACGAAGGCGTTCAACTCCCACAAATTGATTACTTTCCTGACTTTTTCTTCACTAGAAAGATCGAGCTGAAGAAACCCCCTGAATCCGGGGCCCGTTGGACTGCGCCTTTGGCAAACAGTGCCCGAACTTCCACATCTATCAAGGACTGTTGTTCTCTTGAGATGATGGGGACCCTTGGGGGCCCAACCTGTGTCGGAGGGGAGTGGAAGTCTATGACGTAACCTCGTACCGTCGGAAGGACCCATATATCGGAAGACACCTCCCGCCACCTGCTCCTGCAGTGAAACAGTCTGCCCGCATGCAATAGTGAAGAAGTGAAAGTGGAAGGAGTTGTACTCACCAGCAGAAAATCTTTCCCGTCCTCTTGCACAGTACCCCCAACCTCTATCCGCCCTCTGAATGTAGGGGGTCTGGATTGATACGATGGAAAGAAGGATGGTCCACGGGATCTATGGCGGCCCGAAGACCAGCCGCGGCTGGAGACATGACCCCGTTGTCATCCAGCCCTTCCAAAAACCCGGGATGACTGTGGATGGAATACCTTCTTGGAGGACTGTGCTTTATCCAGGGAGGTAAACAGGTTAACGTGTTTGAAATGAAAGGTTCCCCAAACAGCAGGCCCTTAGCCAGGGGGCACAATTCTTTGGACCCCAGCCCCGACAGTTTGTTGTCCATACGGAACAGAGCGTGCAGAGGGCCACATTGGCATTGCCCAGCAGGCAAATGGAGCGGAGTGCCCAGTCCCGCATGGTGGCCGGTTCCAGAGTCGTACCCTCTGTGTAGGCCTCGTCTGCCAGGGCCAACATCCTGCACAGGGGACCCAGCATATCCAGCTGTTTATCTTGCGCTGAACGGAGGCTGCGCTCCACCCCTTTTTTGGGGTCCCGACCCGTACGGGTGTTGCTGCCACCTTGTCAGGTAGGACGGGTCTGGGGCATTCCGCCCGCAGCTTCTTGCCTCCCCTTCAATGCCTCCCCTTTAAGAGGTCTGCGGACCCAGTTGTGCACGAATTGTGCCAAGTGGTCGGGCAGTGACCATTCTGAGGATTTGGGGTGCCGGATAGACCAAGGGTCAAACAGAGGCTCTCCTGTAGCGTCCAGGAAGGTGTCGTCCCCGATCACCACCATGGGGGCCTCTGTCGCCGGCGCGTCTTCATCCTCCCAGCGCAATCATCTTCTTCCTCCGAGGGGGACTGGTCTGCCCGCCACTCATCCAGCACGGCCATAGTGGGGGGGGTAAGGAGGCCTCCTCCCCTGCGCCCGATATAAGGCGGCGCCTGGCCGGCGAGGTTGATAACCTCGAACCTTGTCGCTTCACCAGAGCCTTGCCTTTCCGGGAGCGTGGTTCAGAGCCTTCACCCTTCCAAAAGCGCATTTGCGCACTTGCCTGCTCTTGCTCCTGAGAGTCTGACTCAGCTGAGTCGTCTGCCAAGTGGGGGGTGTGACAAAACCAATCTCGCCACTGGGCATTGGAGAAGCCTGTTTGCCCACCTCCTGCCTGCTGACTACGGCCCCTGGGAGATTTGGCCCTTTAAATACAGTATTTGGGCATATTGTATTTTATTATGCTGCTGCTGGCCCTTTAACCCCTTAAGGACCAAACTTCTGGAATAAAAGGGAATCATGACGTGTCAGACATGTCATGTGTCCTTAAGGGGTTAAGAACCATCTGGGGATATACTGTGGAGTTACTGGGTGGCCACCATTTCATGTATCAGAGGCACAAAGACATCATGCAGTAGTTTTAAACTATACAACAAGGTACACATTATACAGTAATTATTTTTCATATAGCCTGTAAATGTTTTGCGGAATCTGCATTAAACTGTATCTTCCAAACTACTGAACGGATGTGGGTGAATTTTGGATATGTGGTTCACCCAGATCCCCCGGTTCCGAGGATATATTTATGGGGTTATTGCATGTTTTGGGGTCCCTGTGATATGTTTTATAATACTGTATTTCTCTGCCTGTGATAATTATATTAACCATTGTGTTCAGTAATCATATCACAGGCAGAGGGGAGGATTTTGTGTGGGAGTGTCTGTGTGTATTGTACATATTGATTGGTTGCATTTCAAAACCCTGTGGGCAGTACTATGTTTGTGGATTGTGAATAAAAGAGGCTGTATGTGCCAGTACAGTTTGTTCTGCTTGACCTCAAAACGAAGTGTCGTCTCGTTATTGGGGGAATTGGATTGTATGCTGATTGCCAGGAGTGTAAGCTGATTGTATGCTTTTCCTGTTCAGCTGTTTACAGCATTTATATGCTTGAGAGCATTCGTATGCTTCTCCGGTTCAGTGGTTGTGGTGTCTGCTGCAGTGCTTGGAGTCCTCAGGAAGCACTAGGAGCATCCTTCAACGGAGGTACCCAGTCAGGGTGCCCGTCGATCCGTTAATGGGGGTTCCTCTCGCACCCTGGTCCGGTTATGGTTTAGGGAGGACCCTAGCCAGGGCTTTCTCCACAGAGGCGGCCACAGCCACATTAATCAATGCCTGCAAATTCTGCTCCTGTGCAGAGGCTTTTATAATGCCGGAGGCGATGGTACGTGATACCTAAGGAGATAGAGAACAGGTATCACTAGCAGGCAGTAGGGGCCGCACCCCTAGTATTGGCAGAGGCAAGTAGTAAACGCATGCAGGCTCAACAAACAGGGGTCCAGGGAATGGAGCCACCAGGCCAGTAGCATGCGTAATATGGCACAGACAGTGCAGGCCAAATCATGGGGCACAGACAAAGCAGGCCAATCAAGGGGCACAGAAAAGCAGGCAAATCATAAGGGCACAGACAAAGCCGGCCAGTATATGGGCACCGGTAGCACCGGCCCAGTGATATATGTAGGCAGGAACATAAATCCTTATTGGTGACATGCAGGTATATCTTGACATAGAGGGCGTGCAGGGTAAAGATGTAACAGGGTCCCCAGGTCAGTCCCAGATCAGTGGGAGGGGCAGTGTTACCAAGCAGGGTCCCATGCAGGATACATGCAGATGTAATGCATTAACCAATCCTTTTTTAGTCCAGGCAGCATGTATAGAGTAAGCAGAAAAGGCACAGAATCCATGCACTGAGAATAACTGTAGTTAGCAGTGATACAAACAACATGTTTTTCACTGCAACATGCACTGAGATAGGGGAACAATGCACATAGAAACACAGAATTACATCTGAAAATAATTCCCCCCACTTAGGGGGCTGAGCAGTGAGATTGGGCAGCCTTAAGAGCAAATGGGCCCTGCGCCTTTAAATGCAGAGCGACACACGCAGCAGGCACAGCAGAGAGCAGCGCACCCCCGGGTCCGACCACGCGGTCAAGGGGAGAAGGGCGCTCAGGAGCAATAGCTCCCCGGCAACGGTGAGTCCCCCTGTTCTTTCCGCCACGCCGCCCGTGCAGAGCAGAAGGCGAGCGGAGACGTGGGTGGGACAGGGAGGCAGGTAGCGGATTCCCGCTCGGCGGACAAAGCCGGCGGGCGGGAATCAACACGTGGGGCCGCCTGAGTCCTACTCCGCGGTCCCGACGGTCGTCACGGGAGGCGGTCGGGTGACCGCTTCTCGGCGACCGTCTACAAAAGCAACAACAAGCAGAGGAAAAACCATAAAAATTGAAGATAAAAATACAGTAATCAAAAATTAAACATTTAAACATCTAAACAGATATACCGAAAGCAAGGAAAAAACGGCAGGTAGACAGAACAGCCAAAACAGAAATTGCCCAAGCAACAGAAAAATAGTGGCAAAACAGTAAGGAGTAAGCACAGTTATAAACAACTCCAAAGAAATCGATAATAAAACACACAGCCACCCATATATAACAGGAGGCAATGGTACTCTGTACTGACTGCGGAGCAGCAAAGAAAGAGGAAATAGTTGGTTGGGAGGATCCTTTTATGGATTTGTTATGTTTTTGTCTCTGGTGTTTTTCTCTCTATGTTACTGCTGTGGAGTTCTAGTAAAGAGAGACGTAAGCAAATATGAAGCCTCCTGTCATGTTATAAAATTCACCCCTGCACTTTTTCCTCTTGTAAGAAGCGCCAACACACATTGCCCTACTTTTACTTTATTAAATTTAATCTGACATTTGAGTGCCCTGTCCCCAGTCTATCTAAATCCCTATGCAAAAAAGCAATATTCTGCTCACATTGTATCACATGTAAACATGCCTTTCAATGTCTATTTCAACATCATTTATAAATATAAGTTGTCCTACCACAGAACCCTGAGGGACACCACTTACCACTTTTGTCCAGCTTGAAAATATATAATTAAAGGAACACTATAGTCACCTAAATTACTTTAGCTAAATAAAGCCGTTTTAGTGTATAGGTCATTCCTCTACAATTTCACTGCTCAATTCACTGTCATTTAGGAGTTAAATCACTTTGTTTCTGTTTATGCAGCCCTAGCCACACCTCCCCTGGCTATGATTGACAGAGCCTGCATGAAAAAAAACTGGTTTCACTTTCAAACAGATGTAATTTACCTTAGATAATTGTATCTCAATCTCTAAATTGAACTTGAATCACATACAAGAGGCTCTTGCAGGGTCTAGCAAGATATCAACATAGCAGGGGATAAGAAAACCTTAATTAAACAGAACTTGCAATAAAGAAAGCCTAAATAGGGCTCTCTTTACAGGAAGTGTTTATGGAAGGCTGTGCAAGTCACATGCAGGGAGGTGTGACTAGGGTTCATAAACAAAGGGATTTAACTCCTAAATGGCAGAGGATTGAGCAGTGAGGATGCAGGGGCATGTTCTATACACCAAAACTGCTTCATTAAGCTAAAGTTGTTCAGGTGACTATAGTGTCCCTTTATTAACAACTCTCTTTTCTCTATTTTTAAGAAAATGTTCTACCAATAACAGGAACTTTCATCTAGACTTATTTTGTTTAGTTTGAACACTAACCTATTATGTGGACCACATCCAAGTAGATAACGTCCAGTGCAACACCCTGATCTTTACTTCTACTTACTTCATGACATGTGTGTCAGAAAACCATGCAGATTTTTGCTAATACCAATGTTCTTCCCAATGAATTCCTAGATATTATCCCTTAATAACCCTTTAAATACGTTTACAGCCACATAAGTAAAGTTAGCAAGGCTGTAATTTCCAGGAAAAGAGTTTGAACCCTTTTAAATACAGGAACCACACCTGCCTTCCTCCAATCATCCGGTACAATTCCTGAAAGAAATGAATATTGAAAGATTAAAAGTAAAGGTTCACTTATTTCCACATTTAGCTCCTTAAGTACTTGTGGGTGAATGCAGTCAGACCCTAAAGCTTGGTTTACATTAACTTTCTTTAGTTTCTGCAGTCTTGAGTCATCCAATCACAATATTTCTGTAAGTTTTTTTTTGCAGCAATCATTTGCATATATCTTGCCATAAGAACCTCCTTAATGTATACTGAGGAAATAGAGTTATTTAACCCCTTAAGGACACATAACATGTGTGACATGTCATGATTCCCTTTTATTCCAAAAGTTTGGTCCTTAAGGGGTTAAACTTTCTGCATTTTCCTGGTCTTGTTAACTAACATACCCATCTCTGGGGGTTGGTTTTGAGGTCACTGCCAATACTTTCTCATTTTCTAGATTAGCCAATATAAGTGCCTTTTTGCGTGCATTATTGACTTCCTTATATCTTATATATCATGCCTCTAATTTGTCTGATGTGAATGCTTTAAATGCCATTTTCATTTTCTTATTTTTAATTTTTTGGTTTATTTTCTCACTAAGCCAGATTGATTTCAGTTTCTCTCAGACACTTCCTGAAAAATAACCTTATTTGAAAACGAGAGAAATATCAATGTATCTTTCCTGGTAAAATATTTTATAAATAAATAAATATTAGGTTCCTATATTCCACATCTGTTTACTCTAGAATTTCTTATTTTAGCTTCTGAGACGCTGCATGAAACTCCTGTGTGTAATTAAAGTAACATTTACAGAGCAGGAGATAAAAACTTCTAAAGCAAGGTAACATCTGGTTGAAAATTAAACCTTTGTTTTCCTCCAAACTGTGTCACAGCCAGGTTAGATGTGGCTAGGGCTGCATTAACAGAAACAAATGTGATTTAACTCCTAAATGGCAGAGAATTGAGAAGTGAGACTACACTAAAACTGGTTCATTAATCTAAAGTTGTATTGATGCCAATAGTATCCCTTTAAAACTAGAAACCATCCTAAGAATATTGATGCAAATGGATATGCTTTAAATAATAGTGTGCATTACCTCTCTGTTTGAATAATATACCTAAGGGACAAATGTTAAAATTAAGGAGAAACTGTACCGATAAAGCAGAATGCGAAAAAGAAGCTGAATGGTTACTTGAGAAATTTAGGGAGAAAAGTACTCAGTGGAGATATTGATTTAAGCCAGTAAATAAGTTATATATATTTTCCAAAGAACAATTTTGAAAAAGAAAATAGCAAATACTAGAGATTCAGAAAATGTTGCCGCCTTGGTGTTTGATTTTAATACTGAAAATTAGTCCATGAAAAGAATAATTAGTAATTAGTGTTGGCCAATTTTGACAAGTTTAGTAAAAAGTTTTAAAAGGAAACAAAAGCCACATAATACTTTTTTAGATGAAATAAAAGGAATTTTAGTGTAAAAAAGTGCATGGTTGTAGAAATGGTAATGTATCGCAGGTAAGGGGCATCAAAAAGTTTAAATAATTTACTGCAATATGAGATAAAAGAACATATATCTTGTCATAGTTACAATGTAATATACCTTCTGGCATAAAATAATTTGGGAACATAAATATTACATATATATGTAATATTAAAGTAGATCTTGAAAATCACAGCATGTCAAAACATTTAAAAAAATGATTAGTCCAAAACCCCAGTGGTTTAGAGTTTTAAAAAATTAAGAAAGTAATTAAAAGCTGTAGAGATGGGGATTTTACCAGAGCTTTAGGACATTCACAGATGGAGTGGGTTTATAGATTTGGTGCATTTAGTGGTGTATTCTGGTTTTGTGCTGCCCTAGGCATGAAACTCAGGCACATACCCCTTCTAAATTTCACTTCCTTTTAAAAACCAACACACTCTTTGCCTGACAGACACAAGCCTTTACTGATGCATACACTGACATACACTCACTGACAGATACACAGTCATTGTCAAACACACTGTTTAACCAACACACACTTTCACTGAAACATACACACTCATTGACAGACACTCGCATTCACGACAGACACACACATCCACCAACAAACACACTAACTGACACACGCATTCACTGACAGATACACATGCACACTTACTGACAGACACACATACACACTCACCGATAGACACATATACACACTAACTGACAGACACGCATTCACTGACAGATACACATACACACTCACTGACAGATGCACACTCACTCGGTGTCAGAGACACACATACTGTGATACACATATACTCACTGACAGGCACACACTGACAAACACACATACACACTCACTAAGAGACACATATACACTCAGTGTCAGACAAACACATTCGCTAACAGACATACACACACTGACAGACACACACTGACAGACATACACATTCACTAACAGATATACACACTCTCACTGACACACACTCTTT
The DNA here is from genome assembly GCF_036172605.1 of Pelobates fuscus. Taxonomy (NCBI): domain Eukaryota; kingdom Metazoa; phylum Chordata; class Amphibia; order Anura; family Pelobatidae; genus Pelobates; species Pelobates fuscus. Next base: position 86,807,835 of record NC_086327.1, on the reverse strand, counting down.
GAAACACACACTCACTAACACACACAGACACACAGTTGTAGGTGATGTCAGCGGGACAAGGAGATTAATGAGATGCAAAGAAACAGGGGGTTTGTGAACTGTACTTTATGTTGCAATTTACTGGGCACTATTGTAGCATAGGCATGAGTGAAATGTTCCATTTATGTGAATTGGATACAAGGTTGCACAGCAGCAATAAACCTGGTAGCTCAGTTACCTCTAGTGCTGACTTATCTCTAGTTGGGGTTTAATTTTATGAAGATTGTCCTAAGCACATTTTTAAATATTGTGGGGGCTCTAAACTGACGACTCTGTCATCCTTGTGCAAGTGATTTGTGTTTGAGGATTTGATCCAATGAACTCTAGGGCTTGATCCATTCTTGGCTCTGCTGGTTGAGTGATATATATATATATAGTTATTCATCTTATATGTTTAAATCATAGAGGGGTTTTAGATTATTTAAGGGTTTTTAACACTTGATACAAACAAGACTAGTGCAGTATAATAATTTCATTTTGAAATTGTGATTGTGAGGCATTTTTTTTTGCACATTTTGATCTTTTTTGCACTTTGGATTATGTTTGCACAGTAGGAATAGTGCCAAATGTTTCACATTTTTTCTGCATTATATACATCTGCTACTAGTGCCATAAATAGCACACCCATTGTAATAATGGCCACCACCACCACCCTTTCTATTTACATTAGTCAACTAAGTGTTAGTGGCTAGTGTAGAGGCTAGAGGTTTCACTGCCACCGATGATAATCCACCATATTGCCTCTCTGGCGACAGATGGATCTGTGCTCCCTGAAGTGCTCCCTGAAAGCCGATTTCACCTCATTATAAGCAGAAATCCACACAGACCTCCAATCACTTGGAGGCCGCACTTGCCACTTATACGACAAAACAGGAGAGCGCTTAGAAGCTCACAATCAATGTAGCTACAATACGATGGAGCCTAAACTTTAGTTACTTGAATACAGAATGGCTGGTTAGGAAGACAGAGCCAGACAAAATAATATTCACATAGGAGGAATTGGGATAGACCTTAAGCTTGAAGACCAATTATGAATTGGTGGGCAACCAATCTTTCGACCTATCTAACTGGGGGCTCTTAGTGCACATGCATAAGTTGGCAGAGCCAAAATGCCTCCCACACTCGGTACCAAGAGACTCCATTAGTCGGGTACACTTCTACTAGGTCAAGTAGCGCATTATGCAATTGACAAGATCTTCTGACATCCTTGCACAGACACTATCCTAATATACTGTCTGTTAATGATTGTCTGACTCCACAATTACTAAACAATGCATATTTGCATATTTTATTAAACCTGAAGCTCATATATTGTATAAATGTGGTGCTGCTGGTGAGACAAAATGAGTAAGAAAAGATCATCCTCAATCTCGAAGATGGAATCCAGCTCCTAATACAATAGAGTATTCCTTTCTCATCTGAGACATTTGCTCAGGCTGACAAGAAGAGTTCATCCTCCAGAGTGGCCAAACAATGGCACAAAGTGACAATAACTATCTGAATACTCTGCTGATACCCTCTGACTTACTACTGCATTCCACTTGGGTTTGCTGTTCAGGACGTAATGGTGTGCTGGTTGCTGTCTGGATTGTGGACCGATTGGTGAGATTACAGGAGCCTGGTCATAATGGGCTCTGGCATTGCTTCATGTTCTGCTCAATGTTTCATAAGACTCATATGTTTATGTGAATAGCTTTGTCTCCCTATTACACATGCATGTTATTTTGGGCATGGGGACCTAGGTTAAATTGTTTGCTTGCTATTATTGCACTAATAATAAGACTATTTGGATATAGTGTTTTACTACCTTTACATACCTCTATGCATGATTTTTTATTTTTTATAACAGCCCCATAACTACCATTCCCCAAAGGTTTGAGTAAGCAAAGGCTGTTAGACACTCAGGCCTCATCCCACTTTTATGGCATCACTGCTTTCTCAGATGTCTGTAGATAGTTCTCCTATTTGTTTGTCATTTTTCTGTAGTTAACATGGCATTTTTTCCAACTCCAGCACCACCTTGCCAACCTAATATTAACTCTGAGTGAATGTTTAGAGGCAATAATGTTGAAGTGTGGAGAGTCCACTGTATTTTTCATGGTGCACATCCTAGGAGCAGTAGGCAGAGGTTGCTTGTCCTTCGGGAGCTGTCATCACACGTGGAGTTCACCATTCCTCAGCACCACTTGGTCTAGCAGACTATCAATTTGGAAAAAGGTCATTCACTGGGCACTTAGCATGTCCTCTTCCTCTGGTAGAGTTATGGAGCGGGAGCTTTATGCACACAACGTTCCTTGGAGGACCCAGGTATGTTTCTATCTTACTCCTTTTAGCAATGTCTCAATACTCATCTTATACCATTAACATTCTTCTGCTAAGGAGCTAAATTCCCTGCATAAATGACGGCTAGCTTTACAAGAAGATAAAAAACCAAAAGCTCATATTTTATTTTTATTTTTATTCCCAAGTGCATTACTATGCATGCTACAAATCTAAAAACTGGGACATCTCTATTTTAATAATTAGAGATGTGTATTTTATAATGGTCTCAAAGTAGCAGATAGGAGGGTAAATTTCTTCTTTTGAGCTGTCAAATCGATGAGTCCCCATATATGTTACTTAATATTTATGGCCCTTATGAGGGTCAACTATTCTTTTTTCTTTCCATATTCAATTACAGTATATATAATCCTTCTATGATATTGGTACAGTCTTAATAAGGAAGACTCCAATTCTGTATTAAATCCCCACCTAGATTCTTCATTCTTAGGGATTGAATAACATATTAGTGGGTTATGTTGATCCCTGGTCCTCTTTTCACACTCGTGAAAGGAATTACACATACAACTGTTCTTTACATAAATCAAATTCCTGCATATATTCATTGTAGACTCCTCCAACCATGCCCTCATTTGAGTGTCTCTTCTTGGGTCCTGGAGGTTAAATGAACAACTATTGCTCAATCCTTATGTTGTAACTAATGAAACTGATGAATTACTAGCCTATTTTCAAATCAATGAGGTGGAGAATTTTGACACTGTCTCACTACACTCAAATACCCTGAAACTTACTCACTAGCCTTATTAACACTGACACATTTATGCAATAAACACATGAGCAATCTGATACCTACGAACTACCTACACAAATACTTAAACTCCTACTCACTACCCATAAACACAAACAAGCACTCTGGAATTAAACTCTAGCATTAATACAAATTAAATATATTCAATGCTTTGTGTACATTCTGTATGTCGAAATACGTTTTTGGTCGGCTTATAAGACCTATGATAAGTCGATAAGTCAGCTTGGTTGGCGGATAAGGCCTATGTTAGGTTAATTTTAAAAAATATATATTTGCAAGTTATTTGCACAAACAAAAGAAAAATGTGTATACAGAGTTTCTCCCCCAGTTGACCATGATTCAAAGATCTATAAAGCCTAGTCACTCCTAAGCCTAACAACATAAATTATCTAGATAATTAATTAATAATAATGAATTGATCAATTAAGACATTCATGCAAGAGTTCGAGCTAGATAAAACTATAATAATTATACTCTTTGCAAACTGAAACAAAGATACTTTGCTCAGGGCAATAGAGCAGGTGCATTATTGGCAGCACAACTTAAAAATAAATCTGCCCATCTAGAGAATTAACCTACCTTCAATCTTCTAGTAGCACTAAGATAATGAATCCTCAATTAATAGCAGAAGAATTTACTCATTACTATAAAAAAAATTAACCTTAGGGAGGAACCCACCACACATCTACCAACAAAACCAAAAGTAGAAAGTTTCCTAGCCTCAATCCATTTGCATCCCTGTCTCCCTCTGCATATACTCAAATTAAAAAAGACTCTGAGTCACATGAGATCTTGGACATTATAGATGGGCTGCCCTTCCATAAAACACTCCTAATGGTATTTTTCAATCTATACATCATACAGCCAATCTCCCTTCTCAGGAGTGATACAAATAGCTATACAAACTCAATAGCCTATCTACTCTTCTCTCTTAACTGATACACTATGACCAGTCATGATCCAATGAATCATGGCAGGGTTCTGACAATACAGAGAAAGTGTTTAATATCCTTTACTACTGCCAATGCTCATGGTATTATATGCAGAAAGGGCCTTTGGCCAGTTCAATTAGGAATATATGCAGCAAGTCCTTGTATCCTGTGGGTTTCCAGGGGAGTTTATGACAGGTGTTATGTACAAGAGTTTCTGTCCTCCCCTTTCTCTATAACCAATGGTATGAAACAAGGTTGTCTCTTGCCCCCCCCCCTTTTATTCTATTCCTTTAACTGCTTGTCATTATATCAGATCATACCCGAGTATCTCTAGTATATGGGTGAGTGCACATGCGCACAAAATCTCAATGATGTTTTATTAACATTGTCTAACTCTACAGCAGGTATTTACTGAGCTTCTCTAAGCTTGTGTCCATTCTAAGAGTTCTCATATTCTTTGTTTTTGTTGCAATGCATTAACCTGGCTTTCCTCAAGTTAAAAGGGCAATCCAGATGTGGACCTTGTGCTCACTGTGCATAGAGAGGTATCACCTACACCTCACTGACAAGTCCCACGGAAGGCCCAAATAGTCATCTGGGTTTGCTGTATCTCTTGTGCAGAGAGAACTTGCTGTCATTTGGCTTCTGGAGTGCCGTTATGGGTGGGATCAGTCTAATATGTTTCTAAACTATTTTGAGACCGGAGTGGGTGCTTGCCGAAGGCCAAGCTACAGAGTTTTTCTAAGCTTTTGTCCGATATCCCAAAGACAGAGATTACTACTATGAACCAGAGTTTTACATTTGAATGGAAAACTAAATTTTTAGTTTACCTAGGCATTAGAATTACTAAATCATTATAAGTCAGCTACATCCCCTTGCTACACCAAATTAACCCCTTAAGGACCAAACTTCTGGAATAAAAGGGAATCATGACATGTCAGACATGTCATGTGTCCTTAAGGGGTTAAGCAATCTTTCATTCCTGGCAAAATAATTTCTCATAAGTGTGCAACATACAATCTATTAAAATGATGGGGTTACCAACATTTATGTATTTATTTAGAACCTTCCCAATTCCACTACCTCCCTCTACAGCTGTCCTTTTTATTGAAATTTGGGATAGTTTCATGTACAAATTTAATCCTCCATATCTCCTGGCACCCAAAGCTTCTATGGAGTTGTCCTTGGGGCCATGGGCCTTTAAGGGCATTTGCAATATCCAACAACTTCTTACCCTTTTTAGTTCCTTAAATAAATATAATTTTCCTTTTCAGTTTGTTTCATTTTTATGTTGAAATAAAACGTTATTGCCAAGCATGTTCATGTTTCTTGGTATAAATCTATGTCTCCCCACCAGCTCAAACATGTTTCAAAGGTGTTGGTCCACCCCTACTTAGATTAAGTCCTTATCTATTTGCTACAATACTACCATGATATCTTTGAATGAGACCAGACTCCAGTATATGCAAATGTGGGAGCAGGTTTGTAATGTGTCTGTTTCCAAGTGTGATCAACAGATTGAATGGAGTTATGATAATATAGAGATCATCACAAAAATATATATCATTGGTACCTAACTCAAAACTGATTACATAGGATTTACCAACATGCATTAGCAATCCACATATTCTTTGCTAATAAGAGTTTACTTGCCTTACGTTGGAAAAGTTCATCCAACACAGAACGAGTCATATTCAAAACTCCACAATAAATGTTTGTAGGAAATTATGTCAGCTCTCGCTCCGAATCAAAAAGAAAAGAAGGAAGAAAATCTGTCATCTTTGGAAAATATTTCAAAGCAGGCCCAGCTTTATCTGTGCTTGACTGCTCTCTGGTTGAACACACATGATTCACACAGCCTCAAAGGATCTGTTGATCTGGGTGATCTGTTGATGGTAAGGATTGTGTGGACCATTGGGTCTACTGTACCAGTTGTCTGACTTATGTAACATGTTTGGTGTCATGTATTGCTATTTTTCATTCTTTATTTAATTTTTTTGTTTGTTTATTACTTGCATATTCTTGAATTACTGTTATGCTGAATTACTTATTTTATTGTTGAAAAAAATATAATTTAATAAAATTAAAAGAAAAAGTTAACACAAACAATAGGTGATTTTCAATGTTTTATTCAATGGTGTAATTACAGAAGAAGGGACGGTTCTGCTTTGATTGGGATTGAAAATCAAATAATATAAACTAAATCTTCTCATTTCAGTTATATTTATAGGTTAAGTAAAAACTTTAATATGAGAATGACGCATTTTCTTGTTGTTCCTAAAAAAAATTAACAAATTATCTGTACTGTATGAGCCACGACTGACTCAGGTACAATTTCCATTTCTTTACCCTTTTTTCTTCCTTTTTCTTTGAATTGAGGTTTCTTAGAAAAATGATTCATGATGAGTGGAACCAAGCTCTCTTCTCTCTGTAATTGAAATACGTTGTGGTAGTCGACTGTTCTAGAAGCAGGGATATGTAATTCACAATCTAATAGTAACATATCACTTTTTTTATTTTGTTATTTCTAATGTAAAATTAACAGAAGCTATAGAAAAAAATATACAAAAATTAAAACGAAAATGTCTTTGTTAGCTCCAAAATCTAATTCTGATCATATTACATTGGTTACGTGAGCTAACAGATGAGTCAAAGTACTCTCTGTACTCATCACATTTTGAATTATTAATATTAAAGTGAACACGGCAAATTAATTACTACTTTTTTACAACAAAATGTTTCCTGCTCAGTAAATAAAGATTTTTATTAGCTTAGTTTTTCACGCAGGCATTAAAAGACAAATGGATGCAAATTATTATCACGATTTGCATCTTAGCAGCAGACATTTTTGTATTAATGATTCTGGCGTGAGATGTTGAAAAAGAAAAAGAAAAGAAAATATGAGAACTTTATGAGAATGCTAGGAGCAAAAAAATGCAAAATTAGTATTTTCAGTATATGTTATGTTTTTTTAATGTTGAAATTTGCGTGGGATTACGTTTTCTCCTCTTTTTAATATATTGTTTTAAATAAAAAACTGTAATAAATCTTCGGTAAAATATGTCATAGTTACGCTCAAAAACATAGTGCAATATATAACAGTTCATAAAATATTCTATTCAAATGTTAAGAGTTGGACTGCCTTCGAAGTAGAAAATGTTAACTGCAGGAACAGAATTTTATTAGCTACTAAAATTAAGAAAGAGCACTGCTGTTTCACAGCCAGATAATTAAGTACCGTTTTCTCTTTTTTTAACTAGTATAAAATTAAACTTCCTGCTTAAAGGGCCTGGCTAAAGCAACAAAGAAGGGTGCTTTTTGTGCCCTTAGGATATAACAGAGAACACAACACAGCGCTTATTCTAACAAGACATTAGACAGGAATGAAATCTCTGTGTTTGATGAAGAATGCTGCAGTAAGCAAAAACAAGATATTGCAGGTAATAAATCAGGTACCCAATTTTTCACATCATCTTAGCAAATCCATTAAATCTCATTGCAAAGTGGCACATGTGAAACAGAAGCTGCTTCAATCATTCAGCCTCCTAGAATGTTATTCTAAGTGTTAAAAGCGAGGAGTGAATATAAATGAGAATTTCGAGTATTCAACAATATGATACGGATAAACATATCTCAAATGCACGGTTCATTTATTGGTATATTTATAGATTTTTTAGGTATTTGAAATGTACTTACTTAATGAAAGTAACTGGTGAAACAAAGAGTGCAGTGTTTTTTGTAGATCTTATATATTATTAGTATAAGTCCTATTAATTAATTTAAATAAGGTTATATACTACTGGTGAGATAGCTCAGTGACTCTGATTGCTTTGTTTATAGTACATATCTCCCAAAAATGGGTGGCAAGGGTCCGGGACATGGGGTGGTTACACTAGAAGGGGGCTGTGACAATGATTAGGCCTGCTTAGGAAAGTGAGTATCCCTGTAAGGTTAGTGAGCCTGCCTTAAAAAGGGGGTATCAGCACACTAGCCACTTTAGGTTTACTAATAGCCATTCTAACTAGCTCCACATAGGACACTGAAAGTCCTGACTTTACTCCGTGCAGAGTGACCGCACTCACACTTCACTCATTGGAGACATTGCCTGGTGTCATCAGATGCAGGATGCAAGTACCATACTACGACAGCAGCACATTACCTCAGATTTTGTATGGTCCTTCAGAATCCAGAGTAGCTAGCAGCTAATCACATCTCGGAATTCCAGGTTCCATTTTCACCAGAGCAATCTCAGCATTTTATCATTCCGATGTCAATAAAATAATTTGACTAACCATAACATCTAAATTATTATTATTATTATTATTGTTATTTACATAGTGCCAGTTTATTCCGAAATGCCTTACATTAAAAGGGAATTTTAACAAATTGGACAATAATGAATGCCAGAAGATATTATAAATTGCCATTGTTATACCCCCCCTCAGATCGTTATGCATTTTAAAATGCATTTTTAGTAGAATTTGTACCAGATTTACACAACATGCACAACACTTTGGAAGTGCAAAATACTATTTATTGTGAAACAAAATTAGAGATAACAAAATCAGCTCCAAATTAAAGAATGACAAAGAAACATCACAGCATGTATTCTTTCAAACATTTCTCAAAAAATGTGTCTTAATAGCAGTAACATTCAAACAAGAAAATAATACCAAACCATACTTTTATTTTAATGCAGCAAGCAAGCCAAGCTACATTGTATGGTACATTCAGTTATTGTTCCTCTATGCCTGGACGTCTTAGTGTAGCAGCTTAGAGTAGCCACCCAAGACATCTGCAACTGATTTCAGTGGTAAAATGACTGAATCAGTGGTTTTCTAAACTGGCGTTTTGACTAACCCATTTTGTATTTTTATTTATTTTTTTAATTTGGAAAAAAAAAAGTGTTTTAAAATAGCAAATGTAATGAGCAACTTGTAAATGGCTTACACAAGTTGTGAGAGGGGTGCCAAAAAGGTAGATCACCAGCTGTTGCAAAAATACATTTTCAATGATGCTCTAACTGACAGGGGTAGGCAACCTTCGGCACTCCAGATGTTGTGGACTACATCTCCCACAATGCTTTTACAGCCATAATCCTGGCAAAGCATCATGGTAGGTGTAGTCCAAAACATCTAGAGTGCCGAAGGTTGCCTATCCCTCCTCTAATAGCTCTAAGGGCATCATAGGAATTGTAGCTTAGCAGATCTACCTTTTGCGTTCCCATGTGGTGCAATGTACAACTCAAAACTACATATTCACATAATTACACCAAAGATTAGGATTTCAAAAGGTCTACCAGTCAACTGAATAGATTTAAGATGAGTCAGGGTCTACTATAAGTACATCAAACTGTGAATTATGAGTCTCGGGTTCTAAATCTCAACATAGTCCTTAATGGACAGAACTGTTTTCTTGATTATAAGATATTTTAAATAGATATGGAAATATGCACTGTAAAATATTTACACCATGAATCCCGTGCTCACCAGTTAGCCCTTAAAACTCAGTCTATCGTTCATTAACATGTTTAGTGAAGCAGCAAGGATGTAATCTAGGTAGAGGAGAAATGTTACCTAAGGACATAAAAATGTAATTCCTAAGGACAAGGAAATGTTATTCTGTAGTATCAATAGTACAGGTGCGTATTATAAATCCAAAAGATACACATAAGCTACATTTTGATACTGTTTGATGAACTAATTTTCCATGGCTTCCTAGCTTTTATGGTGGCATGGCGAAACAATTTCTGCAAGAATGAGTTTTATTTGTATAAACAATTGTTTAGATATATCTTCAGAAGTCACAGTACAGATAAATATTATACCAACCAAAAAATTATTCATGTCATATTTTACAACGGCTAGACAAAAGACGGCTTATAGGAATATTTTGCATGTAATCATCAATGAGACAAAGGTACGATGAGCAATGTAATAGAGCCTGCATTATTACTCTCTCCCTCCTCCTTTCTGTACCCCCACCCCACAAATCAATACACCGCACTATGTTACAAGTATTCATCATTCAGAGAAATGTACGGTATGCACTGTATCTAAATACACACTTCCATCCCCCACCTCCCCCCCTTCCAAACCCCTTCCCCACAAACAACAAAAACAAAATCCTTGAAACACCCCGACAAGCCGCTCCCAACCCCCTCCCCAATGGAACCAACCAACAGTAGCATTGAAAACCCCACTACGCTCATCCTATGGTTCAAAATAGCTAAATGTTAACAGTCTGAAAAATGTCAGACTGTCGGACAAAACACCACTCACTGGAATATTTTGCATGTACTAACTATTGTGAAAAATTTATGATATGCATTGTAAATGAAACTGCACTTTTACCCTTTCCTTCTTCTTTTCTGTACCCCCACCCCACAAAACAAAAACCTTGAAATAAATAATTAAAAACAAAACAAAAAAAACCCGGATGCTTTAGTTTACAATATTTTAGATGGTTGCACTGAACTAAAGAAGATGTGTAGTGTTTAGCAATCCTGAAATGGCCATATCCAAATGTATACAGAGGGAGAGATTCAGCAAACGGTTGTGTTCTAAAAAGTGGTTTGAAAATAACTCAAAGAAGAAGGAGTCACCAATAGGCAGTGGTTCTACTGGTTTCGAAGGTGGTTTCCATTATACGTGCCTCAACTTCACCTGGTATTTTGCACCATTTTTCAGAACACAATTCATTGACACTGGCTTCCTCTAAGATATAGGGCTTAATTTAAAATTCTGGTGCTTGCTTACAAATCTTTACATAACGCTTCTCCTACCTAGCTATCCATACTGATACACAAGTATGTCCTTTCCAGGGCTCTACGTTCTACTGTGGATCTACGTCTATTACTTCGTACTCGTACCTCTGAGACCCGCTTTCAAGACTTCTCTACAGCTGCTCCGTTCCTATGGAACTCCTGTTCCTGCTTTGTTAGACTCTCACTCAGTCTCAGTTCCTTCAAAAGATCATTAAAAACTCACTTCTTTCAGAAAGCATATTAATCAAACTGTTAACAGCTTTCTCTCCTGCACCTTGGTTACCCACCCTGCTTCCTCTCCTGCAATTGTGTCATCCAAAAATCCAACCCTTCACTGTTCTAACAACCTACTTTTCACATACATTAACTACATCCTACCCTTACCTCTCATGTCACTTTACCTCACTTACTTTGGAATCTGAGCTTGTTTGAGCAGGGCCTTCAACACCATCTGTTCCTGTGCCTCTAGCTCGTCTTGTTGCAAATACATATCTGTTAGTCCACAATTTGCACAGCGCTACGGACTTTGTTGGCGCTTTTTAGATAAAAATAATAATTGATAAATCCTCCCTCTCTTTGTCTCACTTGTAGTGAGTATACAGTAAAATGCTCATATTGTGTGAGAGCATTAGGAAATGTAAAGGGCAGTATAATTGGTAATCCTAAAATCCAAGAAATATTGTTTAGAAATATTTAAAACAGACATTAATTGAAATACATACATTAATTATAGACAATAAACAGTTGTGGCAAAACAATATATTGAAAGTAGAAGTAACCCAATTCATATATTGTCAATAACCAAAGCCCATGTTTAAGTTCACTAGGGGGAGTCCAGCATCTTTGAAAGGCTGCTATACAGCATTCTTGAATGATGGTACCTTAAAGAAGCACTCCACTGCCCACATAGTAAAAAAAAAAAAAAAATCCCCATTTAGTAGATATAGTTCCAGTGAATACATACATGAATTTTTCATGCATGTATTCATTGGGGGTATATCTTAAAAGAGAGTCTGCAGATCTTATAACCTGCAGCTAAGAAAGCCCTCCCCTTTTTTCCCAGAAGAGACTTTCAGTTTTTTTGTAATTTCATTGAGAAGCCTCTGACTTGGTGCTCACATGCATGTGCATGCTGGCTTGTGCACGAGTGCCGGCTCATGTATGCACTCCATTGCACTTGTGCAGATCTGGTCTGAGGTCTGGAGCTGGTCTGAGGTCTGTGAGGGAGGGAGAGGCAGACATGCTCAAGTACATCAGAACTAACGGGAGTAGGAAGGAAACCTCCCTGGCTGTTTGATTAACAGCCATGGGGTTGTTCCCTACTTAATGTATAAAATTGATGATTTCTCCTTGAAAATCAGCACTTTTGTAAACTGGGGTTAAACTAGCTGAATTGCTTTTGGGGTGTGGAGTGGTCCTTTAACCCCTTAAGGACACATGACATGTGTGACATGTCATGATTCCCTTTTATTCCAGAAGTTTGGTCCTCAAGGGGTTAAAGGAGTGCCCAGACAATCCATCGATGAAGAGACTTTGAATATGATTCATTTCATATAGTAAATATAAATAAATAAATATAAATCCACCATAAACCCTCTACAAAACATAGGATAAATCCACCAATTGAATTGGTATTCTTTAATGTGCAGCTAGTGCTTTTGGAAAAGGTTTTTACAGTAGAAGACACCGTATGCTCAATAACTTAGAACTGGACCAGCTGGACATGATGTACAAATGCAGATGTGGTGTAATGTCTCTGCCATTGTCTAGCCAATACAACATTGTTTAGACAATGTAAACACTTGAAAAGAGGATCACAAGCCTATATAGCCAATTATAGACAGACACACAATCCTCCCCATCTAAAATTGAAACCCTACAAAAAGAACAGTTAATATCCAAAATCCTAATGGTTGGAAAGACCAGAAAAAACAACAAAAACAAAACATTAATAAAACAAATAATTAGCACTACGCCCAGCGTAGGTCTAGCAATCAAGGGTATATAACTTGACCCCCACCGCAAACTCCAAAAAATAAAATTAAAATAACTGCATGTTGATCAAAATAAGCTGTTAATTAAAAAATAACAAATATCCAATCATAAGAATGGGCACATTATAAAAAATATACTAAATAATATTGAAATAAACTAGTTGGTGTTTTTTAGGTCACTTAAGAAATATTTAAATTTGTGTGAAAAATCAGAAAGATTTCAGCAAACGAGAATTATTAGCTATCAGAACTCCAGAGAAGTTATAAAGAGACAGCAAGAGGTGGGGGCATGTAACTAAGTAGGGCAACCTATTTGCAGGAAGCCTATCAGAATTTGCCATACACTAATTTCTAAATATTTTTAGACTATAATAACTAAAATAACTATTATAATATTCTATAATAACTAGAATATATTTGAGAAGAAACTGAATCATTTTGTCAGGCATGCATTCAACCAAGGATACATCACACACAAGAAGAAGTCCTTTATTTTATCATCTTGTTGTCATATTCCAATAGTAGTTCATTTGTCAGAATTCACAAATCATTGGAAAACCTCCTTATTGCCTTATTGAAAAAAAAAATGTTTTCGGTTGATTTGACTCTTACGCTATTTAAACTGGTAGATTTCCAACATGATATATATGTTCCTCATCTTTTATTAGAAATACTGTTCATATTTTACAGTTATCAGGTTTTCATTTAATGATATCTATGGGTGGGCTACAATTGGTGTTTGCTCAAAATTGAAATGGCATTGGCCAATAAACCATGGATGTTCAGTAAATATACAATTAATACAGGGATTAGTACAGAATAAAACAATTTGGTGCTACGATCACCTCATGTGTTCACTCCAAATACACACAGAAACGTGGTAAATTAATAATATAAAAACAGTGAGAGCACTCAATATATAACATTACCACAGGTTATCACATCGAGACACCTGTAAAAAATATAATAAAAATACCATAGAGAAGTACAGTATATAACCACTTATAATATTTATCTCTATATGGTCCCACTCACATGGTGCTGAGCCATTTGAAAAGCTGGTTTAGACTTAAAAGCATTGTAAAATGGAAGGATTAGGTAGATGATTCTTTAGAGATGGTTAAAGTGCACTTCCCAACTTGTCTTGGAGCCCCTTATCAACTTATAAACTCCAGGATACCAGATAGGTGCAGGGATAACAATTTATTAAGCAGTACTAAAACACATACTCTCTAAAAAAAGAATATAAAATATAAGTCCATCTCACTTTAACGCGTTTCTATGCCACATGTCTATCATGTTCATTGTACAGAGGCGTCCACAGAGCTCCTCCTCTTTTGTGTCCCAACCCAAGTGACTGGATTTCAATATTCACGTGCTCCGTGCACAGTCACTAAACATCAGGACGCCTCTTATCCAACTCTAAAGTTTTTCAGGGGGCCAGAGTGATAAGAACACTGCCTTCAACGTTTATACACTAGAGTCTAAATCCTGTTCTAGGGATTTAGAACCCAATCCGCCATATTTTTGGAGTATATATATATATATATATATATATATATATATATATATATATATATATTTATACAGTAATCTAAGAAAACAGTATGAAAAGCATTATAGCTACATATTAAAACAATAACCGTGTCTGGCCCTGTCTTCCATGTCTGTGAGCTTGTTGTCATACGCATCCATGTGGGCAATCAGATCATCCACTGAGTGGGCGTTGTGAGCTTCGGCATGATTTGCCATTTTATCCTCCATTGCAAAGGTTCTTGTTCCCAGCTCTTGTAGGTCTTTTCTGAAGTCTCCGATGGAAGACTGCAGGGTGGTAAGTATTTTTTGGGGCATGGTGTTCAGCATACCCTGGAGCAAGGGTGAGCTGGTGAGCTGGGGTTCAGGACACGGCCATCCACGAGCTTGCTCGTATTGCTCCTCGGCACCATCTTGGTCATGTTCTGGAAGCGGCACCCCTGGTGCACTTTTGAGGCAAAGAAATTGGCTTTATCAAGCTCTCTGCAGCTAGCTTGCTCTTGGCCTGGGACATGGTGCTGGTCCTGTTCATTTTGGGTCACAATCCTGTGGTTAGGGGCCTACTTTTGGCGGAGCTGAAGCTACATGCGTACCTGGTATTACTATCTCACTATACATTTGGCATAGCAATGTCATCATGCACTTAATATTGCTATATCATTCATCACAGGCATGCTATTACTATGCTAGCAATGCCTGGTTCAACAATGTTGCCTTTGTTCACTATTGCCATGTCACTTGACACATGCATGGTATTTTTGTGTCAGCCTATGTATGGTACAGTAGTGTCACTACACGATTGATATTGCTATGCTGACACATTTATTTCACCACTCTGTTTCCCCATGTTGGTATTGCTATGTCACCATACTTTTGTTATTGTTATATCACTGGATGCCTCCATGGTTGAATAGATTATCCTATTTTTGATATTACTATGTCACTTGACATACATCTGGTATTGCTGAGGTCACCTACTCTTGGTGTAGCAATATTACCCTGTGCTTAGCATTGCTATCTCACTTAGCAGTAATGTTATAGGTATATATTCCTGTGCTTCGTACGACAATGTTGACATGCAAATGGTATAGCTGTGTCACCCTATGCTTGGTATAGAAATATCACCTTACGCTTGACATTGCTATGTCACTTGATGCATACATGGTATTTTGATGTCACCATACACTTGCTGCTATGCCACTCAAGGTACATGGTATTGTTTTTTCACTCAGTGCTTGGTATTGCTAAGTCACTTGTCATATGGTTTGCTGGCTAACTAAGTCACCTTAGTATGGCCTCACAACGGCACATTAGAAAATGTACTTGGTGTTGCATGCAATAAGTCTTGGGTTCTTATAAGTCACTTTTCTTGAATTCTCTATTCACTCTAAGCGTGGTATGCCTGACACATATTTTTTTCATATATTCGGCAAATGTTTACACTATACTTCTGAGTTATTTTACAGTACCCCATTAGGGTTTTTACATTTACATCTTGCAGTTTTGCCTCACAATCTAGGCATGATTTTTGTGTATCCATATGCATCCTCTCACTGTCCACCCTATGTTAAGTTTCACTGTATGCCCTTATGAGGTGGTTTCAATGGGGCACCTTTATGGGGAGACACTACCACACACTCTACTCTATTATGCTGTATGCACAATTTGTACAGCCATGTGGGTGGTTTGGTATAGGCTCTATATGTGGTTATGTATATGCTCTGTGCGTGGATAATATTGGTTTCCCTTCAATTGGCCTCCTTTTACTGCTTACCGGCCTTGGCTGCGCATATTTGGATCATAGACTGGTTAAGTCATTTGAGTACCTGTTTCACTGGACACTTTGATATTTCACCAGAGGAATATTGTCGGCTGCATTGTTAAAGTTTTATATTTTTGTTACACTGTGCAGCTAACAAAGTATTGGTCTTTATGGAGGACCTAGCTACATGCAAGAATCACTGCAGATTTAAGGATTTCTAGGTATAGAGTTTGTGTGCTGGGTATCATACGAGGGCTTTCCTATAGGTTTGGATATGGATTTGTTACTGATCATTTTACCATGGTTTACTATTAGATAGGGGTATCAACATACAGATTAATATTCAGTACAAGTTCAACTGATACTTCACTTCCCACTACTAGTGTTAGACATTGTTGTTATTTGCACATGGCCAGGGAATTGTTCACCAGCTTTGCTTCTTCTATCTCAAAGGTCACTCGCTTATTTAGCTCGGTAGCTACACTAATGATTCATTTGTCCTACCATTCCCTTGAAACACAGCCATACACTCACGCAGGTTGACACAGGCTCGGTCAAGAGATCACGCACAGTTTGCTCTGGCTTTGGGGTGCACTAAATTGCCCTTAGGTAGTGCTTCAGCTTCTTATGCCATTCGATAGGGGACCTGCAAGGCCAACTCCCATCCTTTTTCACAGAGGTTTTAGCACCATGGCCCAAACCATAGTTAGCACATCGCTATACAGACACTTACAGCTAAATAGTTAGGGCCCCTAGTGGGGGGAGGGATGGGGTATTAATTTGACCACCCTTACACGGCGATTAGGTACAATCAGAATTCTTACACTGCATTTGTATTATTGTATATTCTCCCATTTTGCTCTGAGGCTTTGGTATTATGTTTAGGTTTGCGATTGTTTTGTCTTCTTTTCATTTCACCCTAGCATTCCTTTAAATTAGTCTCTTTTAAGCATCTCTTCCACATACAGAAGTTTCACTTTTTTCAAGTTATATCTACCCAAGTTTAGTTCAGTTTTATTCAATTCTGTCCAAAACGCACTGACCCATACAGACACACAAAATGACCCATACAGACAGACATTACACACATGACATACACACACACACTGGCCCATACAGGCACACACTGACCCATACAGACACACACACTGCCCCATACAGGCATACTGACGCATACAGACACACACACACTGACCCATACAGACTGGCATGCACAAACATACTGACTGAAGCAGACTAACACACATTCTCTGACACACCTTACCTTCATTGCTTTTTGTTGCCTGCGCCTGGCTGCCCATCAAGTCTTTTCTAAGCACATTTCCTGTTATGCTCCCCCCCACTTCTCCCCACGTACAGGGGAAGGGATAGGAGCGAGGAATTGAAGCGCCCTTGCACTGCTGCCACTGCAATAGATATCTGAGAGGGGGACCTGGCTGAGCGGGCTGATGTGTATGCCGTCGGACCTGTGCTCTACCGGGCGCTAGTCAGCAACAATGTAAGTGCTTTTGAGTGTCTGGTAACATGGTAGGCGGCGTGCTCAAAATAATCTAACTTGATGGAGGAGGCCGGGGCACAAGCTATCATAAAGCCAGGGCCTAGGTCGGCCGCCTGCCTATAGGAAGCGCCAACCCTGGAAGTATCGCAAGTCTGAAGGAACTATATATTTCCTTTTGCCCTCTTTTTCACAGACTCACCTCGGTTACGGCAAACCACCACCAAAATTCCTCATATATGTATGTCAAACTCGGCTATTGTCCCTGACCACAAATGTAAAGACTGCTAAGCCTGTAGTTGTAAGAGGGGGATATTTGGCCTATGAATATCTGTACCTCATTTAACAAACCCTTCCTTACATACAAGTCATCCACACATCTGTTCCAGCACACCACAACCGACTTTCCTGGCCTACGGACTGAATATGTCATACTCGGCTATTGTCCATGACCACAAATATTGTATTCCAACAACTGTTGTGATTTGTAACAAATGACATATAATTTAGGGATTTAATGTCGGTTTTAAATCAGTGGTTTTAGTTCCTAATTTGTATTAAAAAAACATTTTGATTAATTTAAATTTAGCTTGTCCCCCTCACAAAACACATTTTTCACCTGCTAATTTTACGGTTGGCTGCTAACTATTTTCTTCACTTTTTTTTACTCCACACAATTAAGTGCCATATTGTTTGGCTTTGTAATGTAGAGTAGAATGCATAAAAGCAAATTATAAAACATTATAGCATGAGAATGCCAATGAGGATAAAACTGTGCTGCCATCTTTCCCCATGGCGAGCCTCCCATATAGCTCTTTGTTTAGTAATGTACAAATATTTAGTCATCAAGGCCTTACATTGAAAGTGGTTTAAAGATTGGGTGATAGTCTTAACTGACTCATAAACGAATCCAGTTGCCTGGAAATTAAGAAATGTTTCCATTCCATTTTTGGCTTCCGGCCAACAGGTCTTAAAATATATAGAATTTGCTCACCTGGGGCATTCTTCCTGAATTAATTGAGCATATTTTATGCTTAAAGTAACTATAACGGAAAAGTAGTATGAAAACTAAATGCTAAAGCTGCTAAGGATACACATCATAGTTTTGAAAAAAAGGAACAAAGATGAAGTTTAAAGATGACTAGATGATTTAAAATGGTTTGGTTGAATAAAGGCATTTTTCATTAGAAGCTGTAACGGGAATGATAAAATAAATTCCAAGTAAACTATTCTATTATTAGTACATACCAATTCTGTGAACAAGAGGGGGAGCACAGGTTAAGGGGGCTAACAGTCACAAACCACTTTCTACCAGGCTCATGACACACAGTCATTAGAATTTTTTTAATATTCTTGACCAGTTTTCTATATTTTATTAGGGGTTGTTTTGACATACTACACAAGCTAGCAATAAAAGAGTGTTTCATTTGTATTGTAGGTTTTTTAGACAGGTAATGTGTCTCATACATATGTTAATTACTTACCATAGAATCTATTATAGCAGAATATGGGTGAACAAATACAATTCTCCATTTGCTTGGGGACCTTAATTCCCATTATCCCTTGTTAGAGTGGCCCATACAGAAATTTGTGAGCAGTCAGAAATAATCCTCGGTGGCCATTATCGGTCACCCTGTGGGCATTTAAAGCACATATCTAAATCTCTGTTTATCTAGTGACCCGACATGCAGAGTGCAGATGATAATAGATGTAACAACGTATACCATTTCTTAAAGTGACCGGGTTTTTTAATTTTTTAGATATAGAATGGTCGAGTCAGGGGAACCAGAAATCAGGGAAGCGAAAACCAATAGCTGACTCACAAGATTACAGAATGGAGAATATTTAGAATAGCCGAAATCAATAAACCAGAAATACACAGAATACACAAACACTATCGGGAAACATAATTAGAACCACGACAGGGCAATGATCCTTGCCCTATGAAGCCTTTTTATAATCTGTAGCTTTAATTCCATAGCCATGCCCCCAAAACAGTTGAATTTTAACCTGTTGACCGGCCGTGACATCATTAGCACCATGATGTCTGCTCATCATAAAAGTGGGCATAGCTACAACGCCTGGCATCGGAGCTACAGAGGAAATGAAAGGGACTTAGGGAAGGGTCCCTTTCCACCTGATGGACCTGCCCAGGCTGTAACATGACACTGTTCTTCTAAATTCACAATTGTAGCAAACAAAAAAAAAACAAAGATAAATAAAAAGTATTTATAGACAAGAAGGAGAAGAAGAAAAAAATATATGCTGGAGCTATTACTTCCTAAGCAAAAAAAAAATTGTATATGTTGAAAGCACCTACATACATTGATCAGCCACAATGTTAAAATCACTAACTTGTGAAGTGCATAACATTGTTTATATCAGTACTGTGGCTCCTGTTGCCTGGCATACAGTGGTTAGTACTTACAAAAAGTAATGCAAGGAAGGACAACCGGTGAACTGGTTCCATGGTCATGGGTGCCCAAGTCTCATTGATGAACAAGGGGAGCAAAGGCTAGTCATTCTGGTCTGATCACACAGCAAAACTACGGTAGCTTAAACTGCTAAACTGATCTTTCTTTTAGATCAGGTGAATAGCCGGGTGCGTGTGCTTTGTTTCCCTGTGGATGCAACAGAATGCACTATGGGAAGAAGGCTGGCCAACAAAGGCAGTGTTATGCTCTGACTAGTGTTCTCCTGGGAAACCTTAGGTCCGAGCATTCATGTGAATGTTACTTTGACATGTATTACCTAAAAGAGAGAACCAAAAGCTAGTTGCCTGGGGCAACCAGCCTATGAGTGTGCCTGGGGAAACCTGGGAAAGGGGGTAACCCTTACATACGTTATAGGAGAAAAGAACAAGGGAGGAAGATCTAGAGAGAGATAGGAAACTCCTAATCTCTATTCCAGATAGACCAAGGTAGGAAACCCCTTCCTAGTTGTAATGCTAAAACTTAACCTTTAATGGAAATATAATAAAACAATATAAACACAAATAATGAAAATAACGAAGAAAACTAAAATAAAGATAAAAATAAAAATGGAGTGGTTCCTAAATAACTGTGGTAATGGACAATAGAAATCGTAGAAAAATCAACTGTCGTCCTTGAAAACCACCTATAGATAGAGAACTAAAGTCCAAACTGTTCCCAAATAAGGGGAGGTGTAGAGAGGTAAAGGGAGAAAGTCAGAGTTGTACTATGTTGGCCCTTTAAAACTCTTAAATGGAAGGGTTCCAATGGTCTAAATGAAGGGTTCACGTTCACTCCCTTCATTGAAAAATGAATTACACTGAGAGCATTATCTTATACCATCAGTAATGCTGCTATCTTTAATCTGTATATATTTCATAAATTTCTGTAAATACTTTTGTTATATTTTGAATAACTTGGATTACATATACCTGTCCCTTTAAGAGCTGGGAGTCTTGGATGCTGTCATCTTCAAAGAAAAGAAAATGTTACTTGCGCTTTCTCCTTAATCCCTATGTATATTTAGACAAATGGAGGTCATTTAGTTGCTCCAATGGCCATTGGAGGGATGCCCGCCCGCCAACGTTAAGGCAGACCCCCCTAAGCGGGTCCTAACACTGACCCTTCAGCCCGCTTCCTTGAGCTTCTGGCAAAGATATCTCTAATGAGACAGAAAGGGGTATTTTTTATATACACCCCTTTACTTATTAACCCTTAATAGGGAACACATGGGATGGGTAGCAGCATTGTAACCAGGCTGTGTGATACAAAGTAAATACAAATACAAAAAGAGAAGTCCTGCGCTTAAGCAGCAAGGACTACAACACACATCAGCCCCAATATATAGTAAAAACCAAAGAAAAGAAAATGTTACTTGCGCTTTCTCCTTAATCCCTATGTATATTTAGACAAATGGAGGTCATTTAGTTGCTCCAATGGCCATTGGAGGGATGCCCGCCCGCCAACGTCAAGGCAGACCCCCCTAAGCGGGTCCCCCTTAAGCGCAGGACTTCTCTTTTTGTATTTGTATTTACTTTGTATCACACAGCCTGGTTACAATGCTGCTACCCATCCCATGTGTTCCCTATTAAGGGTTAATAAGTAAAGGGGTGTATATAAAAAATACCCCTTTCTGTCTCATTAGAGATATCTTTGCCAGAAGCTCAAGGAAGCGGCTGAAGGGTCAGTGTTAGGACCCGCTTAGGGGGGTCTGCCTTGACGTTGGCGGGCGGGCATCCCTCCAATGGCCATTGGAGCAACTAAATGACCTCCATTTGTCTAAATATACATAGGGATTAAGGAGAAAGCGCAAGTAACATTTTCTTTTCTTTGGTTTTTACTATATATTGGGGCTGATGTGTGTTGTAGTCCTTGCTGCTTAAGCGCAGGACTTCTCTTTTTGTATTTGTATTTACTTTGTATCACACAGCCTGGTTACAATGCTGCTACCCATCCCATGTGTTCCCTATTAAGGGTTAATAAGTAAAGGGGTGTATATAAAAAATACCCCTTTCTGTCTCATTAGAGATATCTTTGCCAGAAGCTCAAGGAAGCGGGCTGAAGGGTCAGTGTTAGGACCCGCTTAGGGGGGTCTGCCTTGACGTTGGCGGGCGGGCATCCCTCCAATGGCCATTGGAGCAACTAAATGACCTCCATTTGTCTAAATATACATAGGGATTAAGGAGAAAGCGCAAGTAACATTTTCTTTTCTTTGGTTTTTACTATATATTGGGGCTGATGTGTGTTGTAGTCCTTGCTGCTTAAGCGCAGGACTTCTCTTTTTGTATTTGTATTTACTTTGTATCACACAGCCTGGTTACAATGCTGCTACCCATCCCATGTGTTCCCTATTAAGGGTTAATAAGTAAAGGGGTGTATATAAAAAATACCCCTTTCTGTCTCATTAGAGATATCTTTGCCAGAAGCTCAAGGAAGCGGGCTGAAGGGTCAGTGTTAGGACCCGCTTAGGGGGGTCTGCCTTGACGTTGGCGGGCGGGCATCCCTCCAATGGCCATTGGAGCAACTAAATGACCTCCATTTGTCTAAATATACATAGGGATTAAGGAGAAAGCGCAAGTAACATTTTCTTTTCTTTGGTTTTTACTATATATTGGGGCTGATGTGTGTTGTAGTCCTTGCTGCTTAAGCGCAGGACTTCTCTTTTTGTATTTGTATTTACTTTGTATCACACAGCCTGGTTACAATGCTGCTACCCATCCCATGTGTTCCCTATTAAGGGTTAATAAGTAAAGGGGTGTATATAAAAAATACCCCTTTCTGTCTCATTAGAGATATCTTTGCCAGAAGCTCAAGGAAGCGGGCTGAAGGGTCAGTGTTAGGACCAGCTTAGGGGGGTCTGCCTTGACGTTGGCGGGCGGGCATCCCTCCAATGGCCATTGGAGCAACTAAATGACCTCCATTTGTCTAAATATACATAGGGATTAAGGAGAAAGCGCAAGTAACATTTTCTTTTCTTTGGTTTTTACTATATATTGGGGCTGATGTGTGTTGTAGTCCTTGCTGCTTAAGCGCAGGACTTCTCTTTTTGTAGCTGTCATCTTCAAGACATACAAGTCTTTGATACTGCCTTTTTTAAGACAAATTTAAAATTATTATTAGACCCGTTCCTATATGTTTTATTTTGAATTATCATCACTATTATTATTATTATTTCATTATTATTATTTTTCTATAATTATGGATGCACACCAGTGTAATATGACTGAGTCATAATTTTGCTGCATCCCTCTAGTTTATAGGAGTGATTCATCCCTTCTTTATTGATTCTTCATAAGCATACAATTGGGGTCTTTTTCTTTATTTTGAAGCAAGCATTTAGGTGGTTTGACATGCATTTGCATATCCTGTCAATCAGCCCATGACGTAATCAGATGGGCGGAACTGATTGGAACGCCGTTTTTTGGCGCGAACGAATCCTCCACTCCCTCCTTATGTTGCCGGCTCTCTAGGTATAAAAGAGCCGTCAGAAGGACAGCACGACGCTTGTACCTCTGACGAAGGCGCATTTTGAAGCGCTGAAACGCGCGTTAGGTAGCTAGTCAGGAGTGTTTTCCAGACTTTGAGTCTTTAGTCTAGCCAGACTGTTTGTTCTTTTATCGGAACACTTGAGGTTTACTAAGAGGGGTTCCAGGGGTTGAGAGTCTCTGTTGGCTAAACAGTTAGCCGAGTTTTAACTGGAAGTTTGGAGGTTCAGCTGGCGATTTAGTCTACCGAGTTTAGACACACTTCCTCTGCTCTATGTGGGTGGTCTCCTGTATGTACAATGCATGGGAGCTCCATAGGATATAGGGTTTTGCTACAAGTGTATATTTTACAGTGCTACTTTTTTATAGTACCCACTTGTTAGCTAGTATGCAACAGTTTTTCTAGAGTTGCTAACCTTTCCATTTAAGAGTTTTAAAGGGCCAACATAGTATAACTCTGACTTTCTCCCTTTACCTCTCTACACCTCCCCTTATTTGGGAACAGTTTGGACTTTAGTTCTCTATCTATAGGTGGTTTTCAAGGACGACAGTTGATTTTTCTACGATTTCTATTGTCCATTACCACAGTTATTTAGGAACCACTCCATTTTTATTTTTATCTTTATTTTAGTTTTCTTCGTTATTTTCATTATTTGTGTTTATATTGTTTTATTATATTTCCATTAAAGGTTAAGTTTTAGCATTACAACTAGGAAGGGGTTTCCTACCTTGGTCGATCTGGAATAGAGATTAGGAGTTTCCTATCTCTCTCTAGATCTTCCTCCCTTGACATGTATTACCTACCTAGAGATTTTGCAGATCACGTACAACCCTTCATGGCAATGGTGTTCTCTGATGGCAGTGGCCTCTTTCAGCAAGATAATGCACCCTGCCACACTGCAAAAAAATATTCAGAAATGGTTTGAGGAACATGACAAAGAGTTCAAGGTTTTGCCTTGGCCTCCAAATTATCCAGATCTCAATCTGCTTGAGCATCTGTGGCATGTGCCAGAACACCACATTGTTTAAGTTATTGACATCATTAAAATAATTGCGGGGGAGATTCTATTCCATTTGCATTAGCTGGGGTATTGAAAGTGCTCACTTGGAAATCACAATAGTATAAGATTTTCAGAAAAAGAGGTGAAGAAGGAGGAGGGTGAAATTGCAGGATAAACCTCTCAACGCCCCAGTCAAAGAAGAGATCATTGTGAGTTTTGCAAAAACAGATAATCAAACAAGCAACATTCATTATTCTCCCAAAATACATTATTCTAAGCCTTTTAAAACAACCATAAAATAGAGATTTATCCAGGGGTCAAGTCCTGGGGAAAAAAGTGTGGGAACTCCCCCCCCCCCAAAAAAAAACCCACTCGTATGCATTTATAAACGCGTGCACACACATACACTCACAGACACACACATGCAATCAGACACCCACAGACACACATACTCAGACACTCACAAAGTGGTGTATTTTAATTTTGTGCTGCCCTAGGCATGACTATACCTGAGCACCCCCTAATCTAAATTTACCACCCCTTCCTGTCAAGGGCGCACCGCTTCCTGATTAAGAACCCACCCCATCCTCTTTAGACTCCACCTTTTCCTGCTCCTTTTAAAGAAATACTATAGTGCCAGGAAAACAAAGCTGTTTTCCTGGAACTATAATTCCCTATAGTGCCCCCCTCCCTCATGTCCTCCCCTCCCCCACTCGACACTGATGGGGTTAAAATCCTATGGGTATTTAGCAGATGCTGGATGTCCTCATGCACAGGGTGAGGACGTCCAGCATCAGTTAGGCGACTTTTGGTCACCTAACCACCCGGAAGTCCCTCTAGTGGCTGTCTGGTAGACAGCCACTAGAGGTGGAGTTACCCCTCAAGGTAATTATTGCAGTTTCTGAGAAACCGCAATAATTACACTTGCATGTTTACGGGGACTGGGACACTGCACCCAGACCACTTCAATGAGCTGAAGTTGTCTGGGTGCCTATAGTGTCCCTCTAAGCACACTCTCTGACAGACACCCACACTGGCAGATACACACTGACAGTAACACACACACTCAGTGACAAACACACAGACGTCACTGATTTGACACACGCACACATGCACTGACACACTCATTCATTGACAGAGAGACACACACAAACACACTGACAGACACACACTAATAGTCACACACACACTAAATGACAAACAGACTCTCACTGATTTGACAGACACTTACAAACATACACCAACAGAAGCACATACACGCAAACATGTGCATACACTAACAGAAGCACATACACTCATACGCACACACACACGAGCATACACTAACAGAAGCACATACACGCAAACATGCATACAGTAACAGAAGCACATACACTCATACACACACACGTACATGTGCTAACAGACGTAAATACACTCACACACACACACACTGACACAAACACACACATACACTAACAGACATAAACTAACATACACACACATACATAGACTAACAGACATACACACACACATACATACACTAACAGACACACACACACACATACACTAACAGACATACACACATAAACAGACGTAAATACACTCATACACACACACACACACTGACACAAACACACACATACACTAACAGACATAAACTAACATACACACACATACATAGACTAACAGACATACACACACACATACATACACTAACAGACACACACACACATACACTAACAGACATACACACATAAACTAACAGACATAAACAGACATACACACACATAAATAGACTGACATACACACACACATACATACACATACACTAACAGACATACACACATACACTAACA
The DNA here is from genome assembly GCF_036172605.1 of Pelobates fuscus. Lineage (NCBI taxonomy): Eukaryota > Metazoa > Chordata > Amphibia > Anura > Pelobatidae > Pelobates > Pelobates fuscus. The sequence continues at coordinate 86,781,431 of NC_086327.1, read as the reverse complement.
GACATACACACACATACACTAGCAGACATACACACACATACATACACATACACTAACAGACACACACACACATACATAGACTAACAGACATGCACTAACATATACAAATTATTAAAATTAACATTGCCCACCCACCCAGCCTCCCTACCTTTTAGGAAAGCTGGCATGGATGGGTCCCTGGGGTCCAGTGGGGCTGCAGTGAGGCGGGCTGCTCTCTCCCTGTCATGGGGGGGGGGCACCTGTTTGCCCCCCCGGCGGGCTGCTCTCTCCCTGTCACACGCGGCAAGGGAGCTGTGTCCTCTCTGCTCCCTCTCGCCGCGTGGGTTGTCTTCTGATGCAGGGAGCCGGAATATGACGTCATATTCCGGCTCCCTGCATCAGAAAACGGCGTGCGGTGAGAGGGAGCAGAGAGGACACAGCTCCCTCGCCGCGTGTGACAGGGAGAGAGCAGCCCGCCGGGTGGGCAATCAGGTGCCCCCCCCATCACAGGGGGAACACAGGGCATTTAGGGGCGGCATTTTTTGCCGCCCCCTGAGTGCCTGCAGGGGGAACGGCGTTTCTCCTGTGAAAAAAGTGCAGGAACGCCGTTCCCACGCGTTCCTGCAGGACTCGAGCCCTGGATTTATCAAAGCAAAACGGGAGATATTCTGGCTGCAAACTGCTAAATATTGAGAAACATGCTATTGGTTTCCATGATAATTACTCCTGATCTAGAATAGCACCTGGTGTTATGTTGATAAATCAATGATCAGATTTAAATTAAGCCCATTATGGTATGCATGTTAATGCTCATTTTAACCTTAATTTTGCATTGCTAAGTATAATTAAACTTAGTTTATAAAGAGTCACTGATCCTACCCCAACTCTGGATTTCACTACGACAAGAAACTAATATCTCTCCCAGTACACAAAGTTGTCCCTCCCTATCTCTGCCAATAAAACAGCAATATTGATTGGAAATAAAATTTTGTAGATAAAAGATAGATAAATAGATAGATAGATAGATAGACATACAGACATACAGACATACAGACAGACCCTATATTTTAGGTACAGAGGCAAAGGATATAAAAAAAATTTCAAAGCCACCTAGACTGTTATAGAATATCTGAAGACTTGATTACTGATTACTATACGCCTGTTTTGCACTTTAATCCTATAAGTGCATTTAAAGTAGCACATTTTTGGTGTTTTGAATTTATTACACTATGCTGCTCTATTTTTTCCTTTTGTAGATTGTATTGTTTATATTTATATTAAGAAGATCAGAAGGTTCTTCTTACAATCATACTATTGGTAAACTTATTTTATATGTTTTTTACCTATCGGGGAGCACGTGTGTTATATATATATTTCTTGCTCTGTTATAGAATATGTCTGTGAATCACAGCTAGATGACTTAGTCACAGTTCTTTGTAGTTAAACAACAATAGGTCCAGTTTGGTTTATGTCATGTAATAACTGAGAAACATCTTGTTGTACTATCTTTGTGCAATAGCCTGGGCTTTCGATTATCTTGACAATCCCAAAAACATCTTGGTGGAGTAAGATCAAGTTGCAATCACAAATTCTTACTTCAATGGCAGCAATAAAATAGAGGCCTGAAACATGTTTTTTTGCTTTTTTCAAACATTAGCAACTCATCTGATACTTAGTCTCCAGATTTAGTTTCCTGAAATTTGATGACATGTGCAACCACAAGCCTGAAGCTGTTTCAGCATAAAAAAACTAAATCGTAGAAAGTCAAGGCACAGATGTGATGTGAGTATCTATTCTTCATATTAAATGTAATCTTTGACTTATCCTTTGATTTTCTTTACCTGGCAATTTCCACAAATAAAATATAACATACAACTTATCTAGCTCAACATCTAAAAGTTAAAGGTATTCACACAGCAAAATATTATAGAAAATAAACAAATAGAAAATAAAAATATATATAACAATTAACAATGCAATGTTTTGTGGACCCAGGACATATTTGAAAACGAGAGAAATCTCAATGTATCCTTCCTGGTAAAATATTTTATAAATAAATAAATAACAAATGTTATGAAAAGACGATAAAGAGATCAAATATATATGACAATAATGGCTTTCCATGGTAGTATACATGTTTGTGACTATATGTCTCGTACTGCTCTGCCACCCTAAAGAGTAAATGAAAATCACGAGATTACTTGTGACACCAAACATATTTAAAAAAAAAAAAGGGGGGGGAGGGAATTGGGGGAACACCGAAAAACATGCATTTCTCAGTAGTGAAGCTGCTGTAAACACCAACATTTATACAAGATACAGGTTAAGGAACAGTGCACACACACAAATACAGTGCTAAATTTTACAGGGCTACTTAAAATCACCTATCTTAGCAAACAAATATTAGGATTCAGTTCCACCATATGGCCATATTGTGTTAAACCCACCACTAGTTCACAGTACCCCAATGGGTCCTACATTAATTTTAACATGGGACACACATTTAATAGTGCTAAATAAAGTCAAATGTATTTAATTAATCTGTTGTAATGGCATAGTGAATATATATTATGCAAAATTAATATGATAAGAAACAATTAAAAAAAACGCAGTGTCAAAACTGAATAATCAAAGTGATTATCAATAATCAAAGTGCTTTTATGTATATACTTGTCAGGGTGGTAGTCTGGTGCCCAGAACCCAGACACAGTGTCCAGGCGGAGGCGCGTGGACCGTGATCCAATATGCCTGATGTTAAGTGTGAGTCTTCAGCGTGGAGGTGGATTAGCAGGGTCTGGTGCAGGGTAACCGCACGCCCCCTGGTGTTGAGCACCAGCGTTTGTGCAGCCACATACCAAGACCCTGAATCAGCTTCAGCAGATACCAGGAACTAGGAGCTTGGAAATTAAGCAGACCTCCCAGGAGCTGAATAGGGAGGCTCTGCAGCAAGATTGTATCCAGTACTAGTAACAAGGCGAGACTAGAGATAGACACCAAACATGAAAACAAGACAGAACTAATAGAACCCAGAACCAGAGAAAGATAGTAAGCTAAACCCAGAACATATACACAAGACATGAGGAAAACATGAACATAACATGGGCATGACTGGACAGGACTGTACATGGACTGGGTATACAAACTAAAACAAGACAGGATAACATAGGCAAAACAAGAGGAGAAATAACTAAGTACTATATATGAAAATCATGGGGATTTAGTCACACTATATGATCATACATTGCATAAGCCTGCCAACAACGCCAATGTACCCCATATCTGGCAGGTCCTACACTGCCTAAAGTATGCTAAAACATCCTAAGTATACATATATAGCACTTACCTGCAAGAAAGGGCAGAAGCGTTGAGCAGCTGCCTGCAGGGCTCTGAAACAGAAAGGAATGATGGAAAACAAACGGGTGTGGCAACATAAAACAAACATTTAAAGGAAACCTGGAGACTGGGAAATCCAGGGACGGACTATAGGAATGAACCCAGAAATCCCAGCATAAAGAAAAGCAGACATACAATAGAAAACCAAAAACCAAGAAAAACCAAACAAGAATTGAAACAAGAGTACTGGATACCAGAAGCCAAGTCCAGACATCAGAACAGAGCAGAGCAGATCATAACAATACTCATGTGATGGATGGCCTGACCTTGCTGATTTTTGCGTGTTTGCAGTGCCATTTTAATGCCACCTCGTGGTGTTTTGTCATCCTAAGAGAATGGATGCTATAATATACTGTTTGTAATGTATTTTGTGGGGTAATGTTAAATTAAGTTAAATTCTGTACTGTAAGTGATCACATGATGTTGGAGCCGGCAAGTCTACACGTAATTGCATGTTACCTACTACAGTAAAGGGTTATGTTGATGTAATCAGGTACTGCTCTAAAGGGACAGTGATTATATATAAATAGAACTTTGTGTTCTATTTTCCCAGTTCTGTATTCCCATTGGTATAGATCTATGTACATTATGTTTTACTGTATGCTGTGATCAATATGTGCAGGCTGTTTCTACAATAAACTGTCTGAGTTCTTTGAGTTGCTAAGAAAAGGCTTGTATTTCTCTTCCTTGAGGTCTTACAGGTATATTGCTATGCATGGCCCTCTATAGAATAATTACTAATAAGAGTATTGCCAGAGGACTACAAAGACAGAATATCCTATAGTAACCAAATACCAGTGCAGTATATCTTTCATTGCCAGTGGATATGAAACCAAAGCTGAGTCATAGTATTTCCCACCTCCTATAACCTCCGATCCAATTCCAGCACTTTATTTAGTCTACGTCAATACAAAAAGAAAGCTGCCCGATCCTCCTTTTCCTACAGAGCCCCGCAATTATGGAACGACATCCCGCACACTTTCAAATCTTCCTCAAACCTAAAGTCCTTTAAGAGATCCCTCTCTACATACCTCAAAACAGAATGCATGTGTCATGGTTGATTATATATTTCTTATCTGTTCTCTGTTAAATATTTTATATATTGTGTATTAATATTGTTTTTGTATTTCATTGTACCAATTGTATCAATGCAATGTTTTGTGGACCCAGGACATCCTTGAAAATGAGAGAAATCTCAATGTATCTTTCCTGGTAAAATATTTGATAAATAAATAAATGAAAAATTTTAGTGGAACAGTTAGTGGTGCAGGTTAGGTAAAAGAAACCCATGGGCGATAGCGTGCCTGAATTTGTACACCTTTAGTTCCAGAGACGCCAGGGTGGTAAACTGGAAAATCCCTCTGCTGAGTTAGGGTTTGAATTGGGTTCGGGTTAGTATTAGAGTTAGGGGTAGGGCTAGGGTAGGTTTTGGGTTAGTTTAATTTTAGTGTAGGGTAATGCTGGATAATGGTTAGACATAGAGTAGGATAAAGGTTATAGATAAGGTTAGGCTAGGTGCACGGTTAGAGAAAGTATAAGCATAATATTAGTGGTAAGGTTGGTGTAGGCATTTAAGAATCAGGCCTAAAATTACTATTTGAGTCCTTTTTCTTTAGGTGCACTTGACATGTGGAACAAAAACGTAGCACACATTCTAGGATTTGTTTTGTTGAGAAGTTGAACAATTGCTTCTATTTTTAAGGTGCTAAAGGATCTTAGAAAATAGAAATGATACATATTGCAGAAGGGCAGATCATACATCATACATAGATACATAAATGAGAAAAGGAAAGTAAAACAAGGATTAGTCAGATTAAAAACAAAAGAAATAAGGTATGTAGAAGAGGATAAAGGTCTAGCTGATTGCCTCAATGAATATTATTGTTCAGTATTTACAGATGAAAATGAAGGAAACGGGCCTAAGTTAGGAAAAAGGACAAATTAGTCATTTGTTACATGTGAGTTTACAGAGGAAGAGGTTCTATTACAACTGTCAAAAGTAAAGACAAATAAGTCAATGGGACCTGATGGAATACACCCAAAGTTATTAAAAGAGCTTAGTGGTGTACTAGTAAAACCATTAACGGATTTATTTAACCTATCAGTGTTAACAGGAGTAGTTCCAGAAGATTGGAAATCAGCGAATGTTGTACCCATTCACAAGAAAGGTAGTAGGGAGGAGTCGGGCAACTATAGGCCAGTAAGCCTTACTTCAGTAGTGGGGAAAATGATGGATCCATGTTAAAGGATAGGATTGTTGAACATCTAAAATCACATGGATTTCAAGATCAGAGGCAACGTGGGTTTACTTTAGGGAGATCATGCCAAACTAATCTTATTGATTTTTTTTATTGGATAACTAAAATAATAGATGAGGGTGGTGCAGTAGACTTTGTTTACCTAGATTTCAGTAAGGCGTTTGACACTGTTCCACATTGAAGGCTCATCAATAAACTGCAATCTTTAAGTTTGGATTCCAATATTGTTGAATGGGTTAGGCAGTGGCTAAATGACAGTCAACAGAGGGTTGTTGTCAACGGAGTATATTCGAAGCAAGGTCTTGTTACCAGTGGGCTACCTCAGGGATCTGTACATGGACCCATGTTCTTTAATATTTTTTTTAGTGATATTTGAGAAGGTCTTGATGGTAAGGTATGTATTTTTGCTGATGATACTAAGATATGTAACAGGGTTGATGTTCCAGGAGGGATAAGCCAAATGGCAAATGATTTAGGTAAACTAGAAAAATGGTCAGAGCTTTGGCAACTGACATTTTATGTGGATAAGTGCAAGATAATGCACCTTGGACATAAAAACCCAAGGACAGATTATAGGATAACTGATACCCTACTAACCTCAACATCTGAGGAAAAGTATTTAGGAGTAATTATTTCAGATAACTTAAAGGTAGGAAGACAATGCAGCTGGAAATGCTAGCAGAATGCTCGGTTGTATAGGGAGAGGTATTAGCAGAAGAAAGAGAGAAGTGCTCATGCCATTGTAAAGAACACTGGTGAGATCTCACTTGGATATTGATACTCTAGAAAGATTTCAGAGAAGGGCTACTAAGCTGGTTCATGGATTGCAGGATAAAACTTACCTGGAAAGGTTTAAGGATCTTAACATGTATAGTTTGGAGGAAAGACGAGACAGGGGGGATATGATAGAAACATTTAAATACATAAAGGGAATCAGCACAGTAAATTAAGAAAAACTACCACATCAAGAGGACATAGTCTTAATTTAGACGTTTAAAAATAATATCAGGAAGTATTTACTGAGAGGGTAGTGGATGCATGGAATAGCCTTCCAGCTGAAGTGGTAGAGGTTAACACAGTGAGTGAGTTTAGGCATGCGTGGGATATCTTGGTTCCAATCAATGAGGATTATTCTTGATATTACATTATGTTTTATTTTGTTAGAGTAACAAGATTAGAATGGATCACAGAAATCCAAAACATATCATTTTTTATTGAGAAGAAAATAAAACTACAATCTTTAAGATTTCAAAACATTTTCTCATTACACTTATTACATTTTCTCATTACACTTATACCAACAAGTGAGACTCTGAGGTCTTAGTAGTTCAGATAATATTAAATCTCTGTCAATTTATATGCAATCCTATAGCGTTCAGTTGCTTAACACTTCAAACAGATAGTCATTAAAAACTAAGAACCCAAACAACTTTAGAGAAACTGCAATATTTACATTACAGCACTAAGGCAACCACTAGAGGCACTTCCGGGATCTTACTAACTGACGCTGCACATTCTCACGATCTGCATGAGGACATCCAGCCAGGGCCGGTGCTACCTGTAAGGCGACCTAGGCAGCCGCCTAGGGTGCAACTTAGCAGGGGGCGCCGAGTCCTGCGCCCGGAATCTCCTCATGCTGTGCCGCCTGAGCGCTTTAGCAAGCCTCAAGCCTCGAGTGGTGCAACACTGCTGTATGGAGGGCGGCCAGATTGGAGTGACCGGCAGGAGGGAAGCGCTTCCCTTCAGTCCACCGGCGGCCGGGTACAGGAAACAGAAGTTCCTGTACTGTGGTTCGCACCGCCCGGCCACGCTAAATAGGCAGGAGGGAAGAGGAGGGTAAGGACCACTGGGGGAGAGGGAGGGAGGGGAGTAAGGACCACTGAGGGAGAGGGATGGGGGAGTAAGGACCACTGGGTGAGGGTGGGAGGGAGTAAGGACCACTGAGGGAGAGGGAGGGGGGAGTAAGGACCACTGGGGGAGGGGGGAGTAAGGAACACTTGGGGGGGAGTAAGGACCACTGAGGGAGGAGGGGTTTGGCAGAGGGAGGACCACTAAGAGAGGGGGAAAGGAGGGAGGATCATTGAGGGAGTGGGGGGAGGTCCTCTAAGGGGTTTAGGAGAGGGAGGACAACTAAGGGGGGGAAGGAGGGAGGACCACTAAGGAGAGGGGAGGAGGGTAAGGAGCACTACGGGGGGAAGAGGATAATGACCACTCAGGGGAGTGAGATTACCACTGAGGGGGTGGGGGGAGGATGGGAAGGTCTACTAAGGGGTTTGGGAGTGGGAGGACCACTAAGGGGGGAAGGGGAGAAGGACCACCAAAGGTGGGGAAGGACCACTAAGGAGAAGGGAGGAGGGTAAAGATCACTAAGAGGCTAAGGACCACTAAGGGGGGGAGAGGGTAAGGACCACTAACGGGTGGAAGAAGGTAAAGACCACTGAGAGGGGGGTAAGGGGAAGGACCACTAAGGGGGGGGAGGAGGGCAAGGACCAATAAGGGGTTTGAGAGAGGGAGGACCACTAGGGGAGGGGGGGAGGACCACTAAAGGGGAGAGGGGGCAGTGAGAAGACCACCAAAGGGGGGACTGCAGAGGGACAGAGGGCCAAGGGAGAGCACTAAGGGACAGAAGGGGGGAACACTGAGGGAAAGGAGGGAAGGGGAGATCACTAATTGACAGGAGGGGAGAGCACTATGATTTAAAAAAAATAAATAAATAAAGAGCTGCTCCCCTCTCAGTCCCTATCCTACCCCACAAACCCTCTCTTTTACACTACACACAAACACAATGCATCACCACACACACACAGAAACATACAATGCCTCCCTTACGCTCACACAAACACTCATTCTCTTACACACAGAAACAAGATGCATCTCTTACACACTCAATGCACCCCTTACAGATGCACACTGCATTCAATAACATAGAAAATACAGAAACACACCTTGCATCCCTTACACACACACACACACACACACACACACTCCCAGAAACATACAATGCATTCCTTACATGCAAACACACACTGCATCCCCTATACACACACACTACATCCCTTACACAAATCGGTATACCTATACACTACATTCTATAAGAACACACACACATTAAATCCTCTACAATAACACAACACAAATACACACATACACTCCACTCTCTGTGAGAGAACTCATGGGTGGGCCATGTAGGTGGATTTATGGGTGGGAATTGTAGGCATACTCACGGTCAAGCCCTGGGGGCCCAGACCTTGAGCTGTGTAAAGGGTCCCAAAAAATGGAGCTGCTTTCTGTTCGTTAATTGTTGTGATCACTGTTACAAACAGTCTCCAGAGAGCCTCTTCTACACCAGACCTGTAGAGCCAGACTGAGCCCATCATCATCCTCTTGTCATCATCTGGTGGTAAGTAGGCAATCCAATATATTATTAGTGGCACTAATCTCTAATTTACCTCACGTTAAATGGATACTATAGTCACCAGAAGCACTACAGCTTAATGTAGTGGTTATGGTGTCTATAACCTGTGCCTGTAGGCTTTTTCAGATAAAAGACACTTTGTGCAGACTGGCGTTGGCCCATATGACAGAGCACATGGGCAGGGCATTGTGATGTCACATGGTGGGCAGGACATATGGGGGGGCGGCAAAAACATTTTTTGCCTAGGGAGGCAAAAATCCTTGCACCGGCCCTGCATCCAGCGTCAGTGAATATCCCATTGATTCAATGCATTTGTAAGGGGGGGGGGGGCTAATACGCTTGTGGTGCCCGCCATGAGCACCCTAGCAGAGCACCGGCCAAGCGCCATGGGAGATCAAAGCTGGAATTTGGTGAGTAAATAAAGAGTTTTTAACCCTTTATGGTCCAGTGGGGCCCCAAGGGAGGGGGAAACAGAGGGAACTATAGTTTTAGGAATACAACTTTTTATGCCTTTAAATCTATTTTCATGTGTTTTTAAAGCCTCTTAACCCCTTCAGGACCGCTGACGGTTCAGGACCGTCAGCGGTAAAATGTGCGTTTGGACCGCTGACGGTCCTGAACCGTCATAACGGTTTTGGGCTACTTACCTGATCGCCGTCGGTCCCACGGCGGCGATCAGCTCTCCTCCCGGTCCAGGGGGACTGCCTGTCTGCCCGGGCAGTCCCCCCTCGACAGATCAGGACCCCACGGCCATGTGATCACTCGATCACATGACCGCAATAGGGGTCTTTGTATCTGCCTGCAGGGGGACTGTCTGTGCTGACAGGCAGTCTCCCTGCAAGTGTAAAATCATAAAATAAAGTTAAAAAACAAAACAATCAGTGTAAAAAAAATTATAATATGTGTATATATATATGATATATATACATGTATTATATCTATATATACCTATATATAATATATGTATATGTATCATATATATAATGTCACACTAAGTGTATTTTTATATTTATATATACGTATATTAATATAAAAATACACTTATATTTAAATTACACACGAATATATACAATATATATAATAACTATATATATGGTATATATATATATTATTATAAAATACAAATAATATGTTAATAAAAATAAATAACAAAAAATAAAAATAATTTTTAATAATTAAAAAAAAATTATATATATATATTCAATTTTATTCTAACAGTATTTTGATATTGATATATATATATATATATTTATATCAAAATACACTTAGAATGTTATGATATATATATCTATGTATAAATAAATAAATAAAAATAATACGAAATATACATATGTCCACATACAAAATTACATTAATAATTTCATAAATATACACGTAGACGTCAAATATATAAATATGTATATATATTAAAATTCTACGTGCATATTTATGTAATATTTTTACCTAATTAAGTAATTTTAATGATTGCAATTTGAGGGACCTGCCTGCCAACCCAGGCCATAAGTCCAGATAATTTAATTTGCTAGCACTGTGCTTAACCCTGTAACTTTCTATGACACCCTAAATCCTGTACATGGGGGTACTGTTTTACTCGGGAGACTTCGCTGAACACAAATATTAGTGTTTCAAAACAGTAAAACATATCACAGCGATGATATTGTCAGTGAAAGTGAAGTTTTTTGCATTTTTCACACACAAACAGCTCTTTCACTGAGGATATTATTGCTGTGATATATTTTACTGTTCTGATACACTAATATTTGTGTTCAGCGAAGTCTCCTGAGTATAACAGTACCCCACATGTAGAGGTTTTATAGTGTTTGTGAAAGTTACAGGGTCAAATATAAGGCTTGATTTTCCTTTTTTTTTTTTATTGAAATTTGTCAGATTGGTTAGGTTGCCTTTGACAGCGTATGGTAGCCAAGGAATGAGAATTAGCCCCATGATGGCATACCATTTACAAAAGAAGACAACCCAAGGTATTGCAAATGGGGTATGTTCAGCCTTTTTTAGTAGCCACTTAGTCACAAACACCGGCCAAAGTTAGCGGTTTTTGCATTTTTAACACACAAACAAATATAAATGCTAACTTTGGCCAGTGTTTGTGACTAGGTGGCTACTAAAAAAGACTGGACATACCCCATTTTAAATACCCTGGGTTGTCTACTTTAAAAAATATGTACATGTTAGGTGTGTTTCGGGGATTTATGACAGATAACGGTGTAACAATGTCACTATTGATACATTTAAAATATATATATATTGAAACAGCAATTTCCTACGTGTATTTATAGGCCTATAACTTGCAAAAAAAAGCAATAAAGCATGTAAACACTGGGTGTTTTTAAACTCGGGACAAAATTTTGAATCTATTTAGCAGTTTTTTTCATTAGCTTTTGTAGATAAGTAAAAGATTTTTCAAGTAAAAGTCCAAAAACATGTTTTTTTTTTTTTTTTTCACCATATTTCATTATTTTTTTTAAATACAATATATGACATAATATAAATACTGGTATGTAAAGAAAGCCCTTCTTGTCGTGAAAAAAACAATATATAACTTGTATGGGAACCGTAAATGAGAGAGCGGAAAATTACAGCTAAACACAAACACCACAAAAGTGTTAAAACTGCTCTGGTCCTTAACGTACAAACATCGCAAAAACAGGCCGGTCCTGAAGGGGTTAAAATGTTCACTGTTTACATAATGCTTCTTTGTGAGAACCACATGATTGTACACTCCTCAGCATAAACAAGGAGGTTAGTACAGGGCAAAAAATGGGGTGGATAATCTTAGTGACAGAAGTCGATGAAGAGGTCAGTTTTTAGGGACTTGTGAAATAATAATAATTAGAAAAATCCTAGTAACTTAATGTTTTTTACTTTAAGTGCCTTATTCAAACGCATTAAAAAATATGCATTTTTTTAGCTTAGATTTTCCCTTTAAAATATTATGCTTGTAAACACGTGGAATGTCGATCTAGAGCCTATACTGTAGATGTTTTATAGATGTTCGGCCTATACTATATAAGGTTCTCAACATTAGTAGTATGCAGCTGTATTAAATGTTCACTGGCATGACAATTTTTTCCATATGTGTATTTATTGAAGGCTGACGGGGTCTTGTTCACGCGCATGTTTCTGGGGTTCAAATTGTGCACATGTGTTTCTTTCTGAATGTGATCCTGTAAGAATTATTGATGTTCTGGATGAGATGCTCAGAAGTTTAAAATCTTTGGACATCCAAGTTTTATAGATGGAAGTGATTTCACATCATCAGTATTAAAACAGATTTCTAAATAAATCTGTTTGTGTGTAATGTGCATATATCGGGCAAATTTTAGAGTCAAGATTCTTTCATCAACAGCAAAATGTATTTTTCTAATTTATTAATGTTAAATGTGATTTTTTTTTTCTAAAAAATTGCTCACCAACACCTAAGTAAATGCTATATGTATCATGATTAATGGCTCTGAGCGTAAACTCACAACATGTGGTTTAAGCCATTTTTATTATTATCATGTTTCACATTTTAGAATACTTATAGGTTGATACTTTTCAGTGCAGATGGAAAGGTAGATGCAGCAAAATACATTTTGAAAAAAATTGACTATTCTAACATAATTTGATTGATAGAAACGCTGTGATCCACTGCAATTTTTTCTGCCCATTTGCTCTATCACATGATAAGATATAGTTAAAGGACACTATAGTCACCAGAAAACAACAGCTTACTGTAGTTGTTCTAGTGAGTATAGCATGTCACTCCAGGCATTTTCATGTAAATACTGCCTTTTCAGAGAACAGGTAGTGTCAACATTGCTCCCTAGGGACACCTCCAATGACAGTCACTCCGGCGTCCACAAGAGATGCTGCACTTTCTTCATGGAGATGCATTGATTCAATGCATCTCTACGAGGAGAGACTGATTGGCCAGGGTGATGTTTGGCTCTGTCCAAACTCCTTGACTAAGATCATCAGAATTGACAATCTCAACCAATCCAATGCTTTCCCATAGGAAATGGCAAATCTGGGAGAGGGGAGTGACAGGGACCTAAATAGTGTTTTTAACACTATAGGGTCGGTAATACATGTTTGTTTTTCTCAACCCTATAGTGTTCATTTAAGGCCAAAATAAAGGAGTAGTAAAAATTCAGCTTTTTTTATAATGATTTCTTTTTTTTAATGTTTGAGTTGCTGAGCAAGAGAGAACATGTTAGCCAAATAAATACATCTTCATGTGACCTCAAAACTGTCAATAGTATTTTAAGGTTAATTTATTGTGAATTTATTGACAACTAATTTGCCAAATTTGGGAAAAAATATCTGATTTTATTTTTCCTATATTTTTCAAAAAGTCTTATTTTCAAAACTCACTGTTTTGATGAACAAACTCCTCTTTTTTCATCTAAATATTTTCATCAGCATCTCTTGTTTGTAAAAAAAAAAAACTTTTACCATCCCTTCAGTGCAAATGACACACCAATAGACCATTGCATTCATATTTTAAAATTCATGGAATATTATAATACAATTACATTGATTTATATTATGAAACAGTTCAAGCGGATGTTTAGTAAATGCAAAACATATACTGACCTGTTGTAGATTAAACACATGTTTTGCATATCTCTCTACATCATTAGTCTCTCTGCTGCATGATACACTGTAGTATTGGGTAAGTTTTTGTTTGAAACATCTGCACATGAGCAGAATTTCTGTATTTTAAAACAAAATCTAAAATGTGTTCTAGCAGATTTATTTTCGATTCATAATATGTAGAAATAAAACAGCCTTTTTTTCCAATCAAATTACTTTAAAATTGTATTAAATATATGCAAATGAATTATATAATCAATCAATCGATAAATGAATACAACCACAAATGTTTTCACAAAACCACTTATGTATCGGTGTACCAAATAATGTATATATATATATATATATATATATATATATATTGGAAAAAATACAGGTAATAGTGCAAGATACAGGTAATAGTGCAGTATTGTGTGACTACTCAAATATGAACAAACTGTGAATAATGAGTAATGAAAACTCACAATTAGAAGAGCCTTTGTGGAGATAGGATCTAAACACATTTAAGGCAACAGCACTGCCTTCTTGCACAGCTGTTGTGTATCATGTAGTTGGTACAGTATTTTAGGCATACGATCCCATGCTTATATTCCAAACCTTGTCTAAAGGCAGTGGTGTACTAAGTGGGGGGAGAGGGGGCGGTCCGCCCCGGGTGCTACAGATCAGGGGGGTGGCAGTTGCTGGCATACCCTCAGCCTATGGTGCCCTGGGGAAGGGGGTGTGATGGGTAACATGGCAAGGCTTGGGAGAGGAAATGGGATACATGGAGAGGCTGGGGAGTGGGACACATGGAGAACCTGGGGGGGATGGGACACATGAAGAGGCTGGTGAAGAAAAGGAGAAATGAGACACATGGAGAGGCTGGGGAGTGAAGAGGGAAAAAGGGCACATGGAGAGGCTGTCGAAGGGGAATGGGACACATGGAGGGGCTGGGGAGTGGGACACATGATGGACTGAGGTGATGGGACACATGGAAGGGTTTGGAGAGGCCGGAGGCTTAATGAGACACATGGAGAGGCTGGGGAGTGGGACACATGAAGGACTGAGTGTCTCATCCTGTTCCTGACTGTGGATCATTTCTGGCAATGGCGTCTGGTATCCAGTACTCTTTTTACAATTCTTGTTTAGTTTTTCTGGTTCTGTATTCCATGTCTGGGTTTCTTTATGCTGGGTTTTCTGGGTTCATTCCTTTATTTCGTTCCTGGAATTCCCAGTCTCCTGGATTCCTTTAAATGTTTTTTTTTTTTTTTTTTTTGCCACACACATTCCTTTGCCATTAATCCTTTTGTTTCAGTTGGTTCCTGCAGGCAGTGGTTTCATGTCTTCTGCCCCTTTCTTTGCAGGTAAGTACTGTGTGTGTTTTATTATTGTTTATTTGGTCATGCATTTCTAGGCATATCTAGGCAGTTAGGACCCACCGTAATTGGGGTACTTTGGCGTAGTGTGGGCTGCATACACCTTGGCCATTTCTGTATATCTAAATCTCCAATGTTTATTGCACATATTAGTACTTAGTTATGTCTTAGTTATGTCCCTTGTTTTGCCTTGTATCTCTTGTCTTATTTTGTCTTGTATTCCAAGTTCATGTACAGTCCAGTCCTGTCCTTTCCTGCCCTCTCCATGTCCTGTTCATGTTTCCCTATTGTATTGTGTACATGTTCTGGATTCTGCTTTCTGTCCTTCTCTGGTTCTAGGCTCTTCTAGTCTTGTCTTGCTATCTTCTTTGGTACCTGTTCTAGTCTTGCATTTTTCTAGTACTGGATACATATCTGCTGCAGAGCCTCTCTATTCAGACCATGGGAGGTCTGCATATTGTCACCTGGCACCTAGGATCTGCAGAAGCTGCATCAGGGCCCTAGTATGTGGCCGCACAAATGCTGGTGCTCAACACCAGGGGGCATGCAGTTACTCTGCACCAGGCCCTGATAATCCATTTCCCCACAGTGACTCCTACTATCAAGATCAGGCATACTGGGTCCCGGTCACCAGACCACCACCCCTGACACTGAGGTGGGGCACATGGAAGGCTTTGGGGAGGAATGGGACACTTGGAGAAGCTGGAGGCTTAATGAGACACATGGAGTGGCTGTTACGGGGTGAATGAGGCTGGAGAGGGGAAATAGGGCACATGGAGAGGCTGGGGAGGAGGAGTTGGACACATAGAGAGGCTGGGGGAGGGGGACACATGTAAAGGTCGAAGGGATGCAACACATGGAAAGGCTGGAGTGAATGCGACACATGGAGAGGCTGGGGAGATGGGAGACTTGGAGAGTGTCAGGGTGGCGGTCCGGTGCCCGGGAACCAGACACAGTCCAGGCGGCGGTGCGTGGACCGGGACCCAGTATGCCTGATGTTCAGTGGGAGTCTTAGTGTGGAGGTGGATTAGCAGGGTCTGGTGCAGGTTAACTGCACACCCCCTGGTGTTGAGCACCAGCATTTGTGCAGCCAAATACCAGAACCCTGATTCAGCTTCAGCGGATCCCAGGAACTAGGAACAGGAATTAAGCAGACTTCCCAGAGCTGAATAGGGAGGCTCTGCAGCAGGAGTGTATCCAGTACAGAAACAAGACAAGGCTAGGAAAGGCACCAAACATGAAAACAAGACAAAACTAGGAGAACCCAGAACCGGAGAAGGATAGGAAGCTAAACCCAGAACATGTACACAAGACATGAGGGAAACATGAACATAACATGGGCATGACTAGACAGGGTGTACATGGACTGGGTATACAAACTAAAACAAGACAAGATAAGATAGGCAAAACAAGAGGAGAAATAACTAAGCACTATATATGGAAATCATGGGGATTTAGTCACATTATATGATCATACATTGCATAAGCCTTCCAACAACGCCAATGTACCCCATATCTGGCAGGTCCTACACTGCCTAATGTATGCTAAAACAGCCAAAGAAGACATATATAGCACTTACCTGCAAAAAAGGGCAGAAGACCTGTGCAGCTGCCTGCAGGAACACTGAAACAAAAGGAATGATGGAAACCAAACGGGTGTGGCAACATAAAACAAACATTTAAAGGAAACATGGAGACTGGGAATTTCAGGGACGGATTACAGGAATGAACCCAGAAAAACCCAGCATAAAGAAAACCAGACATAGAATAGAAAACCAAAAAAACAAGAAAAACTAAACAAGAATTGTAAAAAGAGTACTGGATACCAGAAGCCATCACCAGAATGATCCACAGCTAGGAACAGGATGTGACAGAGAGGCTTGGAAATAGGAATGTAACACGTGGAGAGGCTGGGGGGGGGGGGAATGGACACTTGGAGAACCTGTGGGGGGAATGGGACACATGGAGAGGCTGGGGAGAGGGGGAGTGGGGCACATGGAAAGGCTGGGGGGATGGGACATATGGCAGGGCTGTGGATGAGACACATGAAGAGGCTGTGGAGGGTGAATGGAACTTATGGAGGGACTGGGAGGATCAAACACATGGTGGGGCAGGGAGGATGAGACACATGGAGGGGCTGGGGGAACGGGGCACTTGGAGAGGCTAAAGGGTGAATGAGACACATGGAGGGTATGAGGGATGAAAGAGACACATTAAGGGGCTGAAGGGGTGAATGAGACACATGGAGGGGCTGGGGATAGATGAGATACATGGAGGGGCTGGTAGGTGAATGAGACACATGGAGGGACTGTGCAGATGAGACCAATGGAGGGATGAATATAATACATGGAGGGGCTGGAGGGGTGAATTAGACACATGGAGGGACAGGGGGGTGAATGAGACACATGAAGGGACTGGGGGTGAATGAGACACATGAAGGGACTGGGGGTGAATGAGATATGTGGAGGGGTTGGGGGGAATGAGACACACTGGGGGCAAAATGCGACACACAGAGGGGCTGCAGGGTATAAAGAGACACGCAAAGGGGTTGGGGGAAGTAAGAGGCCTTCCAGTCACACCAGTCTGAAAGCCACAGCAGCCAGAATGTCTGGTAGCCTGCCTCAGCAGCCAGCCAGCTGCTACCAGTTACAGCAGCCAGTCAACAACAGTAATTAAGGTGAGAAGAGCTAACATGTGCTGGTTATTAGAGACATATGTAATATTATTATATTGTGAATAGGGCCAAAATGTTAGAGAGAACCCTCTCCAGGGCCCATTAGACTCTATTTTTGTGTCTAATGGGTCCATGGGGGACTCTTTCTTTCTTTTTTTTATTTTTGCAATTTTAGGTTGGTACAAAGGTACAGCATGTTCAAGCAATACATTGTTCATTTTCATGTCTACATCCATGTCAAACATTGGTACACAAGTTGTTGTTTATACATGTATAGGTGTTTTTTGCGTGGTAGACATTTGCTTGTGTTCCACCACTTTCCTGTGGATGTTTTATTTCCTAGTCGTGCTGCACCTTGCACCATCTTTTGAACACTGTGATGAGGTGTGGGTAGGGGGTTGAAGGAAGATGAAGGAGAGGGGGGAAGGAGGGGATAAACTTTGTTGGTTGTTTATATGTCTGAAGACATGTTCCTGTTTTCATTATGTGCTGCGCTGATTCAGGTTTTAGCATAGTTATGTTTTTTCCAGAGTTCCCAGGCCTCTACCCAGAACTTTTTCGGAGGTCTAGTCTTTCGTACCATAGTTTCGTATTTTTTGGATGTTTCTATGCTTTGGGTGCAGGCTTCTAGTTTCGGGGTATGTGGGGACAACCAGTGTCTACTAATTGTTTGTAGTGCTGCTGTCAAAATGTGGTATATCAGATATTTTGTGGTGTTGGTTGTGTGTGTCGGCATTAGTTGTAGCAAATAGTGTTCAGGGTCGAGGGGTATGTTTAGTTTAGTAGTGTCTGATATTAGCTTCTTGATTTGCGCCCAAAAAGGTGTAATCTTTGGGCATGTCCACCATATGTGATAAGCTGTGTCTGGTTGTTCCATGCATCTCCAACAGTTTCCTGATGTGTGGGGGTTAATGTCTTTCAATCTAGTTGGGACTAGGTGCCCGCGATATAGCACCTTCCTAGTTGTTTCGACGTGTGTTGTGCAAAGCGTTAGGTGTTTGTTGGCTGAGAATATGCTTAACCACTGTTGATCTTCCAGCTGCTTGTGGAAGTCTGATTCCCAAGCCAATACGAAATTGGGTTTCATTATGTTATGCTTTTCTATGATTCCATGGTACAGTTGCGACATGAGTCTAGTTGGTGGATTCGTTTGTAGGCATAGTTTTTCGATAAAGGACATTTGCCACTCCTGTTTTGGTGATGTGTTTGGGGGGTAATGTTTATTTAACCAAAACTGTATTTGCAGGTACTTAAACTTTAGATTGGTGGGGATTTTATATTTGTTCTGTATATGTTCAAAAGAGTTGAGTTTGGTGTTGTTTACCATGTGACTTAGGGAGGTGGTATTATGGTTAGTCCATTCTTTAGCAGTGAAATGAGGAATAAGTATTGTAGTGTGGGTATATCACATTCTTCCGTGTACGTAGCTTCCATTTGTAGCCATATTGGCAGTGGGTCTTGATGAAATGAGGGGGCCAAGAATTGAGGCTGAGTAGTATGTTTCTATGTGTGGGACTCCCAGACCTCCTTTTTTAAAAGGTCTATATAGGGTAGATGCTGCTACTCTTGTTTTTTTTGTTTTGCCATATGAAGGTGTTAAGTATGTTTTGCATGTTTTGTAGGAATGTTTTAGAGAATTTAATAGGTAGGTTGCGGAACAGATATTGCAACTTGGGGGGTAATATAATTTTTGTTGCTGCTATGCGACCCAACCAGGAGACATATTTGCCCTGCCATCCCATAATGATTTTTTAGTTTATTACGTAGTTTAGTGTAATTGGCATGTAGTAATGCTTGTGAGGTGGCCGTGAAGTCCTATCCAAGAAAGGTCAGGTGGTCCGAGCGCCATTCATCTTTATATGTTTTCTTTAGAGTTTGTAGAGTATGAGACTGTATGTGCATGCTCAATGCTTGTGTTTTCATTATGTTTAATTTGTAATAGGAACAGGCACTGTATTTGGCTAGTATTTCATGTAAGTGTGGGAGAGTCGTGTCTGGGTTTTCTAATGAGAGCATGATGTCATCAGCAAACATCATAATTTTATGTTCAGTGCCTCCTATCTGTATCCCCTTAACATTCTCATTCTGACGTATATGTTGTGCCAGAGGTTCTAGTATCAAGATGTATAATAGCGGTGACAATGGGCACCCCTGTCGTGAACCATTTGTAATCTTAAAAGCTGATGAGGTAAACCCACTGTTTGCAACTCGGGCAGATGGAGTTGATTACAGCGCTGATAATAGAGATATGAAGTTTGATGGGAGGCCAAGACTCCACAGCGCCGCCCCGAGGAAACCCCAGTGCACCCTGTCAAACGCTTTTTCTGCGTCTAGTGAGAGGAATACACTAGGTCTCCCCGAGGACCGCGCCACGCTCATCAGATTCATCAGCTTTCTAGTTCCGTCTGATCCCTGTCATCCCTTTACAAATCCCACTTAGACTCTATTTACCACTGATGGGATTATGTCTGAGAGTCTATTCGCATAAATGTTTGCTAGTAGTTTTGTGTCTGTATTCAATAATGAGATAGGTCTGAGGTTTTGGGGTTTGTTAGGTGGCTTCCCCGGTTTGGGTAAAGTTACGATGTATGCCTCCCTTATCTCTGATGGCATATGGCCTGTAGCTATGATTTTGTTGAAGGTTTCTTCTATGTGGGTATCAGTACTTTTCTGAAGCATTTGTAGTAGCTATTTGTAAAGCCATCTGGGCCTGGTGATTTACCTTGCGGTAGGGAGTGTATGGCTTTCTCTATTTCTAGGTGTGAGATTGGGTTTTGAAGTATTTCTTGCTTTGTTGGGTTGAGTTTTGGTAAGTAGGCCTGTGTCAGAAATTCTTGTATTTCATGATCCGTAGGTTGGTGAGTATTGTCGTCTGTCGCCAAATTGTAGAGTTTAATGTAAAAATCCGCCCTTTTGTCATTTATGTGTTGTGGATTTATTATTTTGGTGCTATTTGGGGAGAACATGTGGTGTATTTTAGATTGTGCTTGGGTTTGTCTGAGTAGGGAAGCTAAAGCTTTCCCGGCTCTGTTGCCTTGAGAATATTGTTTCATTTTTAATTTTCTTAGTATATACGCAGTCTTTTGTAGTTGTAAATCGTTTAGTTCCTTTGTAGTTTTGTAAATTTGTGTTTGTCTTTCGGCTGTTGGTGAAAGAAGCTGGGCTGTTTTCTGGTCCCTAAGTGTCTTAACCCCTTAAGACCGGAGGGCGTACAATTACGTCCTTTTTAAAGCGTCACTAAACGCCGCCGGGCGTAATTGTACTCCCTCCGTTTTTTTTTCACTTACCCGGTCGCCGGCGATCGCGGTTGGGGGGACTCCCAGGGAGCCCCCCGCGGCACCTCCATCCTCTTCAGCCCCCCCCCCCCGGGCCATGTGAGAGTAAGGTCCTTGTGAGGACCTCACAATCACATGGCCGGGATAGCTGGCTGCAGCAATGCCAGCAGGGGGACTAACTGTAATGACAGTTAGCCCCCCTGCTGGCTAAATTCAAATAAACGACAGTTAAAATAAGTGTAAAAAAAAAAATATATACTTAGATCATATATATTATATATATATATATATATATATGATCTAAGTATATATATACACATATACATACACACACATACACTGTCTAGGTGTATTTTAATATTAATATATATATAATTATATATATTATTATTATTATTATTATTATTGCCATTTACATAGTGCCAACAGATTCCGTAGCGCTTATTTATATATATATATATATATATATATATATATATATATATATATATATATATATATATATATATTAATATCAAATTACACATAGACTGATACTGATTAAATATTTATATATAATATAAAAAAAATATGTAAATACTTAAAAAAATAAAATAAATAATTAAAAATAAAATATTAAAAAATATATAGATGTGTTTTATTTCGTTCTAACTGTATTGTGATATTAATATATATATATATATATATTTATATCAAAATACACGTAGAACGAAATAATATATATATATCTATATACATAAATATATAAATATATACGTATATATCACTATGTATATACCTATATAAAAATAAAAATATTTTTAAAAAATTATATATATATACGTATATATACACATATGTATATATATACATATATTAATTCTACACATATATTTATGTAATATTTTTACATAATTAGGTATCCTAATGAATTACAATTAGCGGGACCTGCCTGACCACCCATGCCGAAAGTATAGGGAATTTAATTTGCTAGCACTATATTTAACCCTATAACTTTCCAAGACACCATAAAACCTGTACATGGGGGGTACTGTTTTACTCGGGAGACTTCGCTGAACGCAAATATTAGTGTTTCAAAACAGTAAAATGCATTACAACGATGATATCGCCAGTAAAAGTGATGTTTTTTGCATTTTTCACGCACAAACAGCACTTACACGGATGATATTATTGCTGCAATACTTTTTACTGTTTTGAAACACAAATATTTGTGTTCAGCAAAGTCTTCCGAGTACAACAGTACCCCTCATGTACAGGTTTTATTGTGTTTTCAAAAATTACAGCGTCAAATATAAGGTTTGTGTTTCATTTTTTTCACATTAAAATTCGCCAGATTGCTTACGTTGCCTTTGTGACCCTATGGTAGCCCAAGAATGAAAATTACCCCTATGATGGCATACTATTTGCAATAGTAGACAACCCAAGGTATTGCAAATGGGGTATGTCCAGTCTTTTTTAGTAGCCACTTAGTCACAAACACTGGCCAAAATTTTTGCATTTTTCACACACACACAAACAAATACTAACGCTAACTTTGGCCAGTGTTTGTGACCAAATGGCTACTAAAAAAGACTGGACATACCCCATTTGCAATACCTTGGGCTGTCTACTATTGCAAATGGAATGCCATTATGGGTGTAAATTTATTTCCTGGGCTACTATACATTCTCAAAGGCAATGTAACCAATCTGGCGAATTTCAATTTCAAATGTAACACGCTATATTTGACCCTGTAACTTCCCAAAAAAACATAAAACCTGTACATAGGGGGTACTGTTTTACACGTGAGACTTTGCTGAATACAAATATGTGTATTTTATTGCAGTAAAAGCAAACATTAAAATTCGCCAGATTGCTTACGTTGCCTTTGTGACCCTATGGTAGCCCAAGAATGAAAATTACCCCTATGATGGCATACTATTTGCAATAGTAGACAACCCAAGGTATTGCAAATGGGGTATGTCCAGTCTTTTTTAGTAGCCACTTAGTCACAAACACTGGCCAAAATTTTTGCATTTTTCACACACACACAAACAAATACTAACGCTAACTTTGGCCAGTGTTTGTGACCAAATGGCTACTAAAAAAGACTGGACATACCCCATTTGCAATACCTTGGGCTGTCTACTATTGCAAATGGAATGCCATTATGGGTGTAAATTTATTTCCTGGGCTACTATACAGTCTCAAAGGCAATGTAACCAATCTGGCGAATTTCAATTTCAAATGTAACACGCTATATTTGACCCTGTAACTTCCCAAAAAAACATAAAACCTGTACATAGGGGGTACTGTTTTACACGTGAGACTTTGCTGAATACAAATATGTGTATTTTATTGCAGTAAAAGCAAACAGTATTATGACATTGACAGTTAAAATGTCATGTAGAACTAAATAATCTTATTTTCTCCCATTTTTTTCATATTAAATTATGTTTCATAGCTAAATATTTGATATTAAATGAAAGCCCTGTTTCCCCTGAATAAAATGATATATAATAAGGGGGGTGCATTTAATATGAAAGAGGTGAATTACGGTTAGACAGACATTTAGCGCAAATGCCAGGTTTTGTTTACATTTTGTTTCGTTCACAACGTGTACATTTGGCTCCGTCCTTAAGGGGTTAAGTAAGCCAGTGTATTTTTGTTGTGCCAATTTCTGTATGTATGAGGCTCGGCTAATGAGTAGTTCTCTTATTACTGCTTTGTGAGTAAGCCATGTATTACAGTTGCAAGAAAAAGTATGTGAACCCTTTGGAATGATATGGATTTCTGCACAAATTGGTCATAAAATGTGATCTGATCATCATCTAAGTCACAACAATAGACAATCACAGTCTGCTTAAACTAATAACACACAAAGAATGAAATGTTTTTATTGAACACACCATGTAAACATTCACAGTGCAGGTGGGAAAAGTATGTGAACCCTTGGATTTAATAACTGGTTGAACCTCCTTTGGCAGCAATAACTTCAACCAAACGTTTCCTGTAGTTGCAGATCAGACGTGCACAACGGTCAGGAGTAATTCTTGACCATTCCTCTTTACAGAACTGTTTCAGTTCAGCAATATTCTTGGGATGTCTGGTGTGAATCGCATTCTTGAGGTCATGCCACAGCATCTCAATCGGGAAGGCGTATTTTCTTCTGTTTAAGCCATTCTGTTGTTGATTTACTTCTATGCTTTGGGTCATTGTCCTGTTGCAACACCCATCTTCTGTTGAGCTTTAGCAAAATGTCTTGATAAACTTGGGAATTAATTTTTCCTTCGATGATAGCAATCCGTCCAGGCCCTGGCGCAGCAAAGCAGCCCCATACCATGATGCCCCCACCAACATACTTCACAGTTGGGATGAGGTTTTGATGTTGGTGTGCTGTGCCTCTTTTTCGCCACACATAGTGTTGTGTGTTTCTTCCAGACAACTCAACTTTGGTTTCATCTGTCCACAGAATATTTTGGCAGTACTGCTGTGGAACATCCAGGTGCTCTTGTGCAAACTGTAAACGTGCAGCAATGTTTTGTTTGGACAGCAGTGGCTTCCTCTGTGGTATCCTCCCATGAAATCTATTCTTGTTTAGTGTTTTACGTATTGTAGATTCGCTAACAGGGATGTTAGCATTTGCCAGTGACTTTTGTAAGTCTTTAGCGGACACTCTAGGATTCTTCTTCACCTCATTGAGCAGTCTGCGCTGTGCTCTTGCAGTCATCTTTACAGGACGGCCACTCCTATGGAGAGTAGCAGCAGTGCTGAACTTTCTCCATTTATAGACAATTTGTCTTACCGTGGACTGATGAACAGCAAGGCTTTTGGAGATACTTTTATAACCCTTTCCAGCTTTATGCAAGTGAACAATTCTTAATCATAGGTCTTCTAAGAGCTCTTTTGTGCGAGGCATCATTCACATCAGGCAATGCTTCTTGTGAAAAGCAAACCCAGAACTGGTGTGTGTTTTTTATAGGGCAGGGCAGCTGTAACCAACACCTCTAATCTCATCTCATTGATTGGACTCCAGTTGGCTGACATCTCACTCCAATTAGCTCTTGGAGATGTCATTAGTCTAGGGGTTCACATACTTTTTCCACCTGCACTGTGAATGTTTGATGGTGTGTTCAATAAAAATATGGCAACATTTCATTCTTTGTGTGTTATTAGTTTAAGCAGACTGTGATTGTCTATTGTTATGACTTGATGATGATCAGATCACATTTTATGACCAATTTGTGAAGAAATACATATCATGCCAAAGGGTTCACATACTTTTTCTTGCAACTGTATATGATTGTGTCGGGGTTGAGCTATTTGTTTCAAAGTAATTTTTCATTTCACATTCCAATTTTTCTTTGAAAGTCGCGTCATGCAAAATTGTGTCATTAAGTTTCCAGGGTGCAGTTCCCCTGAATTGGAATTTGTCTTGAAGTGTGAGAGTTATGGGCACGTGATCTGACCATATCATATTTCCAATTTTACAGTTTATTATTGATGTTAAAAGATTGGCAGCTATAAGGATGTAGTCTATACGAGAACTGGTTTTGTGAATCCGTGAGTGATATGTATACTCTCGATTGTTTGGGTGGGTTGTTCGCCATGAGTCATATAGATTAAATTCTAGCAGTAATTTTGTGATTGCTTTGCATTGGGGTTTTAGGGCAGCATGTGTCCTGGACTCCTT
This sequence comes from Pelobates fuscus, assembly GCF_036172605.1. NCBI lineage: Eukaryota > Metazoa > Chordata > Amphibia > Anura > Pelobatidae > Pelobates > Pelobates fuscus. The sequence continues at coordinate 86,755,814 of NC_086327.1, read as the reverse complement.
TACTACTGTTGTGTCTAGGTAGGGATCTAGAATGTGGTTTAGGTCACCACTTAGAATTAAATTGGGCAGTTGTTGACTTGGGATTTTTGAGAGGACTTTATGTAGGAAATTCCTTTGGTTAGTATTGGGTCCATATACTGAGGCAATTGTATATGTGATGTCGTTAATTTTACAGTGTAATATGATATATCTGCCTTCAGAATCTTTTTTGATTTGAACTAATTCAAAGGATAGTGAGCGATGTAGTAGGATGGAGACACCCCTAGATTTAGAGGAGTGTGTGGAGTGGTATTGCATGGGGTATTCATGTTGAGCAAATTTGGGAATCTTGCTGTGTACCATGCGTGTCTCCTGTACACACTGTACATCATTTTTTTCCTTCCTAGCTGTGTCCATTAGAATACGTCTTTTGTGCGGCATGTTCAAGCCACGAGCGTTAATGGTTTGTATCTTCAGTTTGTGTTATTGGAATATTTGCTGGGTTGATAGGTTTTTGTGATTTCTAATGTGGTTGATGGTGCCTTGTCCTGGGAGAATAAAACTTGGAGAGGGTTGGAGTGAGATAGGTGGTGTGGGGGTATGTACAAGTTCTCTGTGTGAGGGAGGTGGTGCGGTTATTACGCACCGTGGGGTTTGGAAACAGGGTCATGTGACAAGGCCAGTGGGGGGGGAGCGTAAGCCAGGGCACCCCGCTCGGGGGGCCAAGACAGCAAGAACATGCGCATCTCAGTACCACACGCATCTCCCTTTTCTATTACTTTGGTGATTATGTATCCCCCGGAATGCTTTGGGGGAGCTTATGTATCAGTCGTAGGTTAATTTTTAAGTACATTCTGATTACTATCTTGCTTTATGGCTATGCTAGCTGCATTTACTTCCTCCATTGCTGAACAAAGTCCTGTTCACTGCCCCAGCCCCACGGCACAGTTTATGTCTCCCACTCTGAGCTCCGCAAGAGCCCGCAGCGCATCCCACCGGTCCCCCCCAAGAGGGGGGAATGGCCAAGGGAAGGCGCCCGAGCCCAAGCCACCCATCCCAAACCTCTGAGCTCAATCCCGCACCCACCAGCCTCCACGACCCCAGCACCCCTCCTGCGGCACGTCATACCAGCACACCACTCGCCAAGAGAAAAATAAAATTGACAAATGAAAAGAAAAACAGTTCGAGCTGTTACACAGGCCCCGATGTGCCCAGGGCTCAGTTCACACCCGTTGTTAGACTGCTGCCCGGCTATGAATCTGTAGCATGAACCGTCACCCTGGGCCCTTGTCTCTTCAAAAAACTGGCAATGTGTTTAACATAGTGAGGACTTAACATTTGTCAATCAGTCATGTAGGGGAATAATTTCAGGGAGTGTAATGTAATACAGGCTTTCCAGTTCCAATGTGCCTACTACTGTGCACAGTTTGGTATAATACTTGCGTGACCATCTTTGCACTGTCTTTCATCATTTAATGGCCTCCAGGAACCTTGTGCCAGTCTATTCGGGTTCTACCGTTAGATGAGGTTTGCACAGGCTCCTTCTGGGGATTCAAGCCCCATGCTTGCAGCTTTCGGGCTCCATCTTCCGGGGAGAGGATGACTTTGAGCGCTCCGTCTCTGGATACAAGCAATTTCGTGGGATAGCCCCACTGGTATCTCATACTGTTGTTTCTGAGTGCCATTGTAATGGGCACAAATCATTTTCTCCTGCGGAGAGTTGTGCTGACAGGTCAGGGAATATCTTTATTGCTGCATATTCTTCTGGCGTTGAGGTCCTGTTCCTGCTTACAGTGATGATGCGCTCTTTAATATGATAATAATGGGAACGCAGCAGGATATCCCTGGGTGAGGAGTCAGGGAGATGGCGTGGATGCTGTACCCGGTGCACTCTGTCTAGCAACAGCATATCTGCTGGGACATCTGGTTCATAGGCCTTGAGCAGGCGTCTCATGTACTCCTGCAGGTCCGCTGTGGCTACTGATTCCGGCACTCCCTGCAGTCTTAAATTGTTGCGGCGTGCTCTGTCCTCCATATCTGCTATCTTGGCTTCGGTAAGTTGAAGTTTCTCCTCCAGATTTTCCAAATGATCAGCCAGATTGTCATGTGCCCCCGCCACTTCCTCCATTTTGGATTCTATGTGTGATGTTCGTTTTCCAATTTCTTTGACATCTTTGCGGAGGGAATCCATAGAATGTTGACAGGAACCTATTCATTTTTGAGACATGGCTTCTAGTGCCTGTGTCAGGTAGCTTTTTGTTATTGCCTCTTTTGGTTCCCTTTGATGTTGTGATGCGCTATCTTCCTCTGAGCTTTCGTCGCCATGTTGTTGTGTGACTTGTGGGCCCGAGTTTGATTTTTGCGCTTTCTGTTGGAAGAAATTTAATTTATCAGCTTTCGCCATATTCTTCTTCCCTTTTTGTTGAGACATAGCTTGCAGTTAGGTATGGATGTCGTTCTGTGTGCGTGGATTAGAGTGGATTTTTGGCTCATGTGCTGGAGCTAGGAATTAAGCTTCCATCTTGTCCGGCGGTCAGCCACGCCCCCCGAGGGGACTCTTTCTAACACACAATTTTCACATTTGTGCAATAAATATTCTTTATTACTTAAATTGCAGGGGTGCCAAATTGCAAAATTAGTTAGAAGATAAGCTAAGTTGATCTTCATGGGTTACCCTTCATTTCACATTGCTTTTCAATGTGATTAATCTCTTCTACTGAGTATAAAACTCAAATAACTTAAGTATACACAGTGAACAGTATCAGCATTACATAGTTACATAGTTACGTAGGCTGAAAAGAGACATTGGTCCATCAAGTTCTGCCTTCCTCACATTTGTTTTTTGCTGTTGATTTAAACGAAGGCAAAATAAAAAAAAAAAAAAAAAACAGTTTTAAGCACTTCCAATTTTGCAACAAACTAGGAGATAAAGTTCCTCTTGACCCGAGAATGGCAGTCAGATTAATTCTTGGATCAAGAAGCTTTTACCCTACATTGAAAAATTATATCCTTGATTTTTCTGTTTTTGCAAGTGTGCATCTAGTTGCTGTTTAAACATCTGAACTGACTCTGATAAAAAACCCTTCTTCAGGCAGAGAACTCCATATCCTTATTGTTCTTAGGGTAAATAAATCTTTCCTTTGCCTTAGACTAAATCTTCTTTCTTCCAGTCTAAATTCATGACCTCGTATCCTATGTAAAGTACTGTTGGTGAATAGATTTCCACACAATGGTTTGTATTGGCCACGGAGATATTTGTATAATGCCATCATATCACCTCTCAGGTGACTTTTTTCTAAACTAAAGAGGATTACATTTGTTAACCTTTCTATGTAGCTAAAATGTTCCATTCCTTTTATTGATTTTATAACCCGCCTCTGCACTCTTTCTAGTGCCATAATACCCTTCTTTAAAACAGGTGCCCAAAATTGCACAGCATATTCAAGATGTGGTCCTACCAGTGATTTATAAAGAGGCAAAATTATATTCTCATCCCAAGAATTATTGTCCTTTTTCATGCATGACAATACCTTACTGACCTTGGCCACTGCTGATTGACATTGCACATTGTTGCATAGTTTGTTGTCTATAACAATTCCCAAGTCCTTCTCTTGTGTGGTTATCTCTAATTTGCTTCCATTATGGGTATAAGTTGCTTGTGCATTCTTGACGCCGAAGTGCATAACTTTGCATTACGTTGCTAAGATTTATTGAAAACCATCCCTGCCTATAGTTACAGCAATATAACTAATCTTTAAATAAATAATATATATATATATATATATATATATATATATATATATATATATATGGCTGGAATACATGTCTCTGATTGGGTGAATTACGGTGGGGAAGGTAATATTATGTATATATATATATATATATATATATATATATATATATATATGTTGCTTCTAAGTGTCTGTGGTTGGAGATATTCTGGAGAGTGGTGCTTCTAAGTGTGTGTGGTTGGAGATATTCTGGAGAGTGTTGCTTCTAAGTGTCTGTGGTTGGAGATATTCTGGAGATAAACTGGAGGTAATCTGAGTTATTCAGGAGGATAAATAAAAAGTTAAGATTCGTTTGATTTAAATAATTGATCTCATTGGAATGGCAGACTTAGTTCAGTGTAATAGTTGCTATGCATTTGTTTCGCGTTCCACTTTTTGGAGGTTTAGTTGTTGTCTAATCTGTAGACAGTTCTCTATCTTGCGGCAGGAGATTGTATTTTTGAAGTCTGAGATTTGTAAATTATCTGGTAAACAAACTCAGGCTGGAACTGCTGCAAAGCCACTGCCACAGAGACATACTAGGAATGGCAGATGGATTACAGTAGGATCTGGTAGACTTAGAGTTGTGGATAAAAGGCATATTGCACAGTCTGTTGTTCTACATAATTCATTTTCTGCACTTTCAGAGTGTAATGGTGTCATGGAGACAGGCACTGAGGCTAGTGGTGTTGTGCAGAGAGGCACTGAGGCTAGTGGTGTTGTGCAGAGAGGCACTGAGGCTAGTGGTGTTGTGCAGAGAGGCACTGAGGCTAGTGGTGTTGTGCGGAGAGGCACTGAGGCTAGTGGTGTTGTGCAGAGAGGCACTGAGGCTAGAGGTGTTGTGGAGAGAGGCACTGAGGCTAGAGGTGTTGTGGAGAGAAGCACTGAGGCTAGTGCTGTTGTGGAGAGAGGCATTGAGGCCAGTGGTGTTGTGCAGAGAGGCACTGAGGCTAGTGGTGTTGTGCAGAGAGGCTTGAAGACTATGGTGAGGCCTAATAGAAAGCAGTTGTTGTTGGGGGATTCCATCATAAGAGGTGTGGAGATGGACAATGGTGGTCTTGTGAGGTGTCTTCCCGGAGCTACTGCTCACAGAGACAGGAGACGTATCAGTAATATTGTTAAGCAAACAAAGCAGGAAGGGGAATTGGATGTACTTGTCCATTTAGGGACAAATGACTTGGCTTGCAATGAGGTTTCAGAGGTTAAGGAAGTTTTTAGTGTTTTTGCCAATGATATACGGCAGGTTGCTTCCACACTGTCATTCTCTGAAGTTCTGCCTGTGCATAACACTCAGAATGACAGGCGGATGTGTATTAGGGACTTTAACTTGTGGCTTTGTGAATGGTGTCGGGAGCAAGGATTTGGCTTTATTGCTCATGGTAGCTCTGTTTGGAATGGAAATAAACTGTACAAAAAAGATGGTTTGCATCTTTCTCAAAAGGGAACAAATGTTCTCAGTGAGCAGTTCAGAGGTTTTGCTAAGATGCATTTAAACTAGGAGGGGGGGGCAAAAGGGTGATAAAACATCAATCCAATTGTCCCCCAAAACAAGGACAAATGGTGCCTGTAGCAAGTATGTTAAAAAATGATAAGCTTAGAGTCATGTCTACAAATGCTCGCAGTTTAGGGAATAAGATCCATGAACTTGTGGCAATAATGGCAACTGATAGTGTAGATTTAGTCGCTGTTACTGAGACATGGTATAATGAAAAAAATGACTGGGACATAGCAATACCAGGGTACTCTTTATATAGAAAAGACAGGGAAGGCAAGAAAGGGGGAGGGGTGGCCCTGTATGTGAAGGATAGCATAAAATCTAGCCTAATAAAGGTTAGTGAGACGAACATAGAGTTCATTTGGGTTACGTTAGAATTTGGTAATCACACAGTAATTCGTGTAGGTGTGATTTATAGGCCCCCAGGACAAATTGAAGAGTTAGATAATCTACTAGTTGAAGAAATAGCTAAAATGACAATGAAGGGGGAAGTTATCACCATGGGTGACTTTAATCTTCCTGATGTGAATTGGAAAACAAAAATAGCTACTTGTGCCAGAAGCACACATATTCTAAACTCCCTACTGGGATTGTCTCTAAAACAAGTCGTTGAGGAGCCAACTCGTAAAGAGGCCATACTAGATTTAGTGTTAACAAATGGAGATTTGGTATCAGATATTACTGTAGGTGAAAGTTTAGGATCCAGTGATCATCAGTCAGTGTGGTTTAATATAAGAACAGTGACTGAGTCACACCACACAAAAACAAAAGTTTTAGACTTTAGAAAAACAGACTTTTCCAAAATTAGAATATGTGTGAAGGAGTCATTATCAGACTGGAGCAACTTAAATGGAGTCCAAAAGAAATGGGATTATTTAAAAGCTGCACTACTGAAGGCAACAGAAAATTGCATTAGGCTTGTCAGTAAAAGCAAAAAATTCAAGAAACCACTGTGGTACTCCGCAGATGTGGCCAAAATAGTAAAAAACAAAAAGTTAGCATTTAGTAATTATAAAAAACCCCAGAGTGAGGAAGACAGAATGATCTATAAGATTAGGCAGAAAGAGGCTAAGCAAGTTATAAGAGCTTCCAAATCACACACAGAAGAGAAAATAGCACAGTCAGTAAAAAAGGGGGACAAAACTTTTTTTAGATACATAAATGAGAAAAGAAAAGTAAAATAAGGATTAGTTAGATTAAAAACAAAAGAAGGAAGGTATGTAGATGAGGATAAAGGTCTAGCTGACTGCCTCAATGAATATTTTTGTTCGGTATTTACAGCTGAAAATGAAGGAAAGGGACCTCTGTTAAAAAAAAAGGATAAATGAGTCATTTATTACACGTGAGTTTACAGAGGAAGAGGTTCTATTTCAACTGTCAAAAGTAAAGACAAATAAGTCAATGGGACCTGATGGAATACACCCAAAGATATTAAAAGAGCTTAGTGGTGTACTAGCAAAACCATTAACAGATTTATTTAACCAATCATTGTTAACAGGAGTAGTCCCAGAAGATTGGAAGTTAGCGAATGTTGTGACCATTCACAAGAAAGGTAATAGGGAGGAGTCGGGCAACTATAGGCCAGTAAGCCTTACTTCAGTATTGGGGAAAGTGATGGAAACCATGTTAAAGGATAGGATTGTTGAACATCTAAAAACACATGGATTTCAAGATCAGAGACAACATGGGTTTACTTCAGGGAGATCATGCCAAACTAATCTTATTGATTTTTTTGATTGGGTAACTAAAATTATAGATCAGGGTGGTGCAGTAGACATTGCTTACCTAGATTTCAGTAAGGCTTTTGACACTGTTGCACATAGAAGGCTTATCAATAAACTGCAATCTTTGAGTTTGGATTCCAATATTGTTGAATGGGTAAGGCAGTGGCTGAGTGACAGGCAACAGAGGGTTGTAGTCAATGGAGTATATTCGAAGCTTGGGCTTGTCACCAGTGGGGTACCTCAGGGATCTGTACTTGGACCCATTCTCTTTAATATTTTTATTAGTGATATTGCAGAAGGTCTTGATGGTAAGGTGTGTCTTTTTGCGGATGATACTAAGATATGTAACAGGGTTGATGTTCCAGGAGGGATAAGCCAAATGGCAAATGATTTAGGTAAACTAGAAAAATGGTCAGAGTTGCGGCAACTGACATTTAATGTGGATAAGTGCAAGATAATGCATCTTGGACGTAAAAACCCAAGGGCAGAGTACAGAATATTTGATAGAGTCCTAACCTCAACATCTGAGGAAAGGGATTTAGGGGTGATTATTTCTGAGGACTTAAAGGTAGGCAGACAATGTAATAGAGCAGCAGGAAATGCTAGCAGAATGCTTGGTTGTTTAGGGAGAGGTATTAGCAGTAGAAAGAGGGAAGTGCTCATGCCATTATACAGAACACTGGTGAGACCTCACTTGGAGTACTGTACACAGTACTGGAGACCATATCTTCAGAAGGATATTGATACCTTAGAGAGAGTTCAAAGAAGGGCTACTAAACTGGTTCATGGATTGCAGGATAAAACTTACCAGGAAAGGTTAAAGGATCTTAACATGTATAGCTTGGTGGAAAGACGAGACAGGGGGGATATGATAGAAACATTTAAATACATAAAGGGAATCAACACAGTAAAGGAGGAGACTATATTTAAAAGAAGAAAAACGACCACAACAAGAGGACATAGTCTAAAATTAGAGGGACAAAGGTTTAAAAATAATATCAGGAAGTATTACTTTACTGAGAGGGTAGTTGATGCATGGAATAACCTTCCAGCTGAAGTGGTAGAGGTTAACACAGTAAAGGAGTTTAAGCATGCGTGGGATAGGCATAAGGCTATCCTAACTATAAGATAATGCCAGGGACTAATGAAAGTATTTAGAAAACTGGGCAGACTAGATGGGCCGAATGGTTCTTATCTGCCGTCACATTCTATGTTTCTATGTTTCTATATATATATATATAATTACCTTCCCCACCATAATTCACCCAATCAGAGACATGTATTCCAGCCATTATATTCATCTGCACTGTGAAGATGGACTCTGTATAACTTCACGCTATACAGGTAACATCAATGTTCACTGTTACATTGAGGTGATAGAACGGATCTGGCAAAGACAACAAGGCAAATGTTCCCTCTATCCTGAGCAAAGGCCATGTATACTTAATTCAGGTTTTTTGTTTTATTTCCATAATTTTACTCCTTCCTACATGCAGAGCAACGTTAGAACAGCCAGAGTCTACTAAAGGAGAACAAGCAAATTATGTCAGCATCATAATCCAGTGTTACCTTCCTAAACAATGTGTTGATAAAGCACACATTTGCCACCCATTTCAATGAGATTATGGAATCTCATGTTTATTCCCTATAATATTTCAATATTTTTTTATATAAACGCATTCAAGAAACTATTTTTCTGTTTGGTCTGAGTGGATCCATTACCATGTGAAGGCCTGCTGGGAGTGTTCCTCTCTAAATAGGTCTTGGGCAAGTGACAATTAGATAGGAATGAGGTTGGACATGATAATTGCCTCCATCTCTGTCTGACTTCAGTTCATCCACTCATGCACACTGTAAATAATATGAGATTTATATGTGTGGAATTTCTGGAGGAAGCTATACACAGTGTATGTCATATGAGGTTAATCCCAGAGTTTTGGAGTGTTAGAACTCACAGTAGTGTGTGGTTTGCAATGACATATTCAACCAGTTCAGACTCATTGGTAGAGATCTCAGTATTATGGTGAATTTCCACTAATTTCCACTATTGAGTTAAAGAAGAAAATCTTAAACAACCCTGCAAAGTTATTACACAAGTAGTCTATAAAAAAAACTCTCCTGAATTGCAAATGTGTCTTGACTCAGGTGTTGAATGAAATGACCAGAGGGGGAGAATAGTTGCTATCAAAATCGACTTAGCAGCATTGCATCAGTCATTACTTCTCTCAACACTGGTCCTGTGGGAGGTGAAAGGGTACCTTTGGAAAATATTGATTTCTAAAGAATTTAGCCCCAGTGTAATTAGAAAGACAGGGATCATTTAAAAACAGCAAAATAAAAATGTTTATTTTAGCAAAGCGTTTTCTTAAGTGGAGCCATTGGTTCCCATGCGTTAGCTAAAATATTTTGGTTATTTTTAGAATTCAAGTAAACTTCTATTACAAAAAGTACTTTGACAGGAAGGTGCAAACATCTTGCTTGGGAAGAGTTCCATCAATGGTGACAGTTCAATGAAAGAGAGATCTTTCTATATATTGTATGTTTTGTTATAACTAGTTTATTCAATAAACTGAGAATTGTGGAGATTGAAAAAGTTAAATACAAATTTAAGTCAAAATTGTTGATATAAAGAAATTACTCAGTCACAATGCTCTTGCCAATTACATTTATAATGAATAAACTATGCGTTGGTTTTAAAGAGGTTTATTCACAAGACCTATGCATGTGCAATGCACTTGTATACATTTACTGAATATAATTAAGTATATACCAAAAATGCACATGCATCCATACAAATCATTTCACCATAGTCACTTACATTAAAAATATGATTTTTTTTTATTGTTGCCATTTTGTTAAGACTGTCTTACTCTATGAAAACATCTTATCTTCTTCATAAAACGATCTAAAGACATGCCCATTCATATGGGGAGCTGTGTGCCTAATATGACTGAGGGAAAGTGTGGTACAAGTTTATGAATATCTGTGCGTGCGCAGCACTTAAACTTCAAAGCATTTACGCCCATATGTGAGTACATCAGTAATGCTTGGTATATTGGTTGCCCTTTGTGGGAGTTAGGAGCCAAGTTAACAGCTGCATACTCCAAATACATTTTATATTAAACAAGGCATTCATTGACGTCATCATCACCAACATATTTATAGTTTCATGGCAACTCCACTAGGACACTATAGGTGTTGCCATTGCAACACCTATAGTAATTTAAGGTTACCCCTAAATTAAATTAAATATAGAATATCTATTTTTTTATGTCAGCTACATTAATAGTTATCACAACCAAAAATGTATCTTTTCCACAGTAGATATTGGTGTTGGTTAAATAGCTCAGTGGGCTAATGCATCATCAGTGGAATCTGTTCAACCCTTGGTAGATAAAACGAGTACCATTAAATTGGGTAATAGTAACAACCCCTGGATGTTGTGCTAAGGTAACATTCCCAGGATATACATGAAAACCAGCGTAATCTGAATATACCTTTCCTGGTTAAATACTTTGCTGTTATTATTTATATCATGGGTCTCAAACTCCGACCCCCCCAGATGTTGCTGAACTACAACTCCCATGATTCTCTGGCTATCTATGTAATTCAAAGAATCATGGGAGATGTAGTTCAGCAACATCTGGGGGGCCAGAGTTTGAGGACCCCTGATTTATAGATTCTGGTAGAACTGATAATAGACTTGGACATTTTTTTTTCGGATGAACATGTTTTCGTTCACATTTTGGCTATTCCTCCATTCGTCCGAAAGAAAAAATAACACATAGAAATTACAACAAATGAAACGAAGACCGAATTGCTTGTTGGATGAAATTTTGTCCTGCTATTCATTCTTCATTAATTCATATATGCCAAATTAAACTTTATAGAGCAATAGTTTGACAAATTTGCAATTGCAGGTAGCACTACCACAGTTCAACAGCTCTCTGTCCCAGCGTTCATATTGCCTATTTAGAAGCGCCTTTGTGTAAAATACTCTTTAGGTGGGCTTCATAATTTTTTCCAATACTTCTCCCTTTAAGTTTACCCAGCGTCTGTTTATTTTGGAAATAAACAAAGAGTTATTTTTTTTTAACACATAACTGAGTAAAACCTTTTCCTAGCATCATATTTATTTGGCATTTATTGACTTACATGTTTTTTTGTAACAGAAGGACCTGTGCTAAGTCTCTCAGTTATCAGGCCCACTAGCTAACTAGTTGAAATTAGTTGCTCTAACCAGTCAGATCTCCTGATTATCTATTTAGAGCTTTGTACTAAATGGATGTCCTGTTTATGTTGCTATCATTGTTTGATCAGGTTGTAGTCCAAAGAAAATACTTCAGGATATTCAGTTCAGCAACTCCAAAAGCTTAAAATATTTTGTATAAATCTAAGCTGACAACATAAGTCAGCTGATATACAAAGAAGGTAGTTGCCGGTGCTTTTTTGTTTCTCTCCTCTAATTATTTAACATTATTATTATTATTAGGTGATGCGTGTACATCCCCTTTAGGGTTTTGAAACTTTTTGACACTTGTATGATTTATTCCCCATTGAAAATAATGGTCATCTGAATTTGGGAAATTAACAGGGTTTTTTTTTTTTCAGAATTTCGGATTGTCCAAATCAAAATTCTTCTTATGATCGAAACAAATATACATTATTGTTCCCATGTACCTCTCTAATACCTGCCAATCAGCAAAAAGAAAGCAGATCAGGTGCAGAGCCAGCATGATTCAAACACAGCCCCGCCAATCAGCATCTCAATAAGAATTGAATCAATGAATCTCTATGAGGAAAGTTCAGTGTCTGCATGAAGAGGGAGGAAATACTGAATCACAGGATGCTGCGCACAGTGCTGCCCTGTGCTCTGCTGACAGCAGATCTGAGTTGATGGAGGCATATTATGCCTCCACCGAAGTCCCTCTGGTTCACTCTGAGTGACTGCAACTGGAGGTGTTCCTAGCTTTCAATGTAAACACTGTATTTTCTTGGAAAATACAGTGTTTACATGAGAAAGACTGCAGGGAGCTATAGTTCTCACCTGAACAACCTCATTAAGCTGAAGTTGTTCCGGTGACTATAGTGTCCCTTTAAGCAAAATGTGGAAGAACTTGGGGATCACCAGGAAATGCTATGACAAATTGAGCCAAGTGTACTCAAGTTGTCTATGAGATGCACCAAATATATCCATGAATATATGTTGCACAAGGGAAAAGAGAGCAACAGAAAATTATGCTGGGGGTGAAATAAGAGTGAGGTGCAGGAGCTTCTATAAATGCTAATCCCCAATCGGCTACTGCCACAGATTGAATCAAATGCCTATTTTGTTAACTAGTATGATGCTAGAAAAATCTTTCCTCTGTAACCCAAATACTTCTTTAGATCTTGTTCGTGGTGGACTTGATTTATAGATAAGTAGATATAATAAACTGCTGTTTGGAATTAAACCATAACATTTACACACAAGGGTCCAATTTATTCAGATTTTTTTTCTATTTTAGTTTTGAGATGGTGCGTAGAGAATATTTTTTGACAGTCTAATATTTTCTTTGTTCAATTCAAAAAAACTTTAGGATTGAATATTTTAGCAAGTAAAATACCTAGCTAGACACAACATATATTAATAATGTACATTGTAAAATACACCAGAAGAAAAATTAAGGCTGCTTTGTGGTATTTAAAAGCATTTAGTAAGGCATTCCTTTGAAAACTAGACTTGGAATATATATACATTGTCCATCCATTTTTTCGTAAATGTATTAAATAGTTTATTTAGTATTATTTACAAACACGTGATATTTATGTGCTAAAATATTAAGTACTAAAATAAAATTACTCCATGCTTTTAAACACATCTCAAGTCTAACATAGATTAACCTCTTCATTACTGATGAATGGTAGGAGATGCTCCTTATGTCACTTTACGGGTTAATCACATAAAGGCTAGAGGTCCTCAAAAACTAGCCACCACCTAACTATATGGCCTTACCTAACTCCCTTACATTAATATTCATTAGTGAGGGAGGTTTAAATATTCTAAAAGAAAAATGTAATTAAGAAGAGGGTAGGTAGAGCCATTTATTAGTGGTGGCAGGGAGTTTGTCCTAACCCTCTTGTGTTCCAAGCCTCATTGTGAGTTTTCAATTCTATTTCCGTTTTTGGTCGCATCACGTCATTTCCGGTTTCATAAATAAAAAATAGTTTTTTGTTTTTTTTAAAGTTCTCCATTCTCTGTACATGCATTCCAATATGTGTTCCATGCGATTGGGAATCTTTTAGATGAGTTATACATCATGTCCATGTCCCTTATATAGGTTTAGATAATGTAAGAGAAATAGAGAAATATACAAAAGAAAATATGGAATACCAATTATACTGTTTATCTTCTCTCAAATTATTATCTGTTTAATACTATAGCATTATCTTCATATTATAATAATTTTGTCACATATTATTAGACATAGTGAATCTCCCATCATCAATATTCAATTATTCTTATAGCAAGTGTTTTCTAACAATATGATATCATAATATTTAGGTTTTGTATCATTAATCCTACTAATTTTACAGAAAATAAATCAAAACTATATTATAGTATTCTATAACCCTATGACTGCATATCAATAATGATGCAAAGTATCCTATTTCAAACAATCTTAATCCTTAGTTTTATATCTACTTTAAAGATGTATCTTTTAATAAAGTCATTATACTTATAGATGATGAAATGCATTTTAATATAAGGACAAGACAACATGGTATAGGAAAAACCTCAACACCCCAGAGACCTTCACGAAGCAAATGCTAATATAAGGCTACCAAAACGCAAACTAAAACTGGAACACACTATCACACCCTCATCTCATCGCACTAATTCTTTCTTCTCCAAAACCCACCAAACCAGCAGAACACACACTTACATGTTGAAACTCGCTTAACTGTTGTTAAATGCACTAACAAATGCTTTCAGTTGATAGGCCCTGCGAGGCCACATTGTTACCTCCTGATACGGAGACCTGCAAGTCTCACTTATGCTATGACAAAATGCCGTTACAAAACTTTAATAAAGCATTTAATAAATGTAAAAAATAAATAAATAAATGGTAGTTTTGAGCCGTGATGTCAGCAGTTTCAATAGGTCTTTAAGTAGGTGAAAGACGGTTGAGTGGGTGTTCAGTACAACTATGAGTGACTTCCCATTCACTTTTTGAAGATAGATCAAAATTTATTGTGCATACACTTCCTTGATGACTGAATGATTTAATGAATTAATTAATGAATTAATTGAATAATTTCTAATATTTTCAGAAGCATACATTTGTAATGCTCCTATTTATATTTCATCATTACTTATTGTAAGGTAGAAGCAAAGAAAAGATGACACTAAAATACATTTTTATACCAGGTTGTAGGTTAGGAAACTGGAATGTCCTTTTATATTTAATCCAATCAGTTTTTTAATGGTGTTCATAATACTTTCTCTTTGTCCGAACTTTGTAATTCTTTTATATATATATATTTCAAATTTTACCTGAAAAATATTAAAATAGAATACTCACATTCATCCCCTAACACATGTAGAATATAGAATTGTAGGAGCAGGAGGAAGCAATTCAAAGATTTTTGACTACATGCGGCACTTCTTTGCAACAAATTTAATATGTTCTCATTGCCACTACTCTGTAATTACTTTGTCACTTTTTTATTTTTCATGGGGGTTCCTGAACGTAACTGTTGCAGAAAATACATTGTAATAAAAAACATGTGAAAGAATAAGAATAATTAATCTTGTGATATTTAGTCATATTTTTCTGCCAATTCACAATTTACATTTTGGCACTAAAAATAAAAAATCTGATTTAATTTCATATTATATGAAATTTACATTTGAATAAGCTACAGAAAAATGTTGGGTATTGGTGTAATAAAATGACTGCAAAGCCAAAGTTGCAGCAAGGATATTTAAAGAAACAGAAATGCTTTTTTTCAGTTTTCATAACAGAAAACTTTAGATTAGTTCAATTGTGTAAAAGATATGGAACAATAACTGTTTCTATTTTTATTGTCCCAGGAAGTCTACACTTAACAGAATACCCAAGGCTGCCACTACCTTACCCTACTCTGTTGATATTCTGAAAAGAGCCCATTGTTACAAACTTAATATTTATCCTGTTCTCAAGACATTCTCCTCCTAGTTCGTGTAAAAAGTTTTCCCAAGCTCATATACGTTTCTTCAGTCCTGCATCCCCAATCTACCGAACACCGACCACCCCCCTGGCTCATTAACTACAAACTAACCACAAACTTAAATGCTCTCTCTGTGTGGCTGCCGTTTGTATAACCGAACAACATGTGCTGTGGAAAACTGCGGCCATATTATTGCACAAACGCAGGCACTTGGTCATCAAGCATATGGAACTCAAAGCTGGATACATCCTCGTGTGAACCTTGGTGATCTTGTGTCGACACCTACTTCTTTTCCCTACAAGACAGGAGAGCGCCGTTCGGAAGCATTGTTTCTCTCGAACTAGGGGAACAATCGCTACCTTTTAGCCAGAAAAACGTTCGACATTTCCTTCATTGCTGAACTCCCAAAAGTGACCGATCATTACCACTTTTTCTCTGGAACTAATTTGGGCAGATGCCATGTGTGGGTCAAAAACTTTACCCCAGTGCTGTCTCAGCTGTGTTTGTGGGATCTGAGTGGTATTTGAATATGTTGGGCGCTCAGATCCAGGCTATCCAGGGATATAATGCTTGTGGGGATTCATATGTGTGTTATGTATTATTTAAGGAGTTTTGTGTAATATTTTGTACCTCTTGTGCCTGAGAGATAGGGTAATCAAAAGCAAGCTCTCTTATCTTCCGGACACAGAAGCGCCTGGGCGAGTTTACTGTACAAGTGGATGGAGACACTATGCTGGGGGTCTGTGTATATAAGCTGGCCACTGGCCAGCTTTAACAACTGTAAATGGGATACAGTATGGAGAAAAGGAAAAAGGAAAAAACTGAGAAAAATCACATAATACACACAGTCAACAGGGCACATTATCGTGATACAACAGTATGTGGTAACAATTCGACTGTGTAATTCTCAATATGCCTATATAGAAGTAGAGGAGGCTTCTTTATGTTTCAGTGGTCTACAGTTCTCCCATTCTCCTAGACTCGACTGTAAAGGAGGTGGTGTAGGCATCCTTCTCTCCCTTCAATGTATCTTTCAACCTATCCTCCCTGTCCCTGCCCTCTCCTTTACTTCTTTTGAAGTTCACGCTGTAAGCCTTTTTTAAGCCCACTCCTTTAAGAATTGCCATCATCTATCGCCCCCCCGGTCACCCTAAACTATTTATTGAACACCTTTCCTCCTGGTTACCCCACTTTCTTTCCTCTAGCACTCCCTCTCTCATACTTGGGGACTTCAATATCCCTATCAACAGGCTCAACTGCCCTGTTGCCTCTCGTCTGCTCTCTGTAACCTCCTCCTTTGGACTCACACAGATTTCTACCTCAGCAACTCACACTGCAGGAAACACTCTTGACCTCATCTTCACCAATCTCTGTACCACCTCTGATCCCTCCACTGTTCCATTTCCTTTGTCTGACCACCATCTGCTAACATTTAACATCTGTATACCCCATACCAAAATTTCACCACCATCAACTCTCCAACCTCGCAGAAAGCTCATCTCCCTCGATCTCCAGCACTTCTCCACCAAACTCCAAACACTCCTTTTACCCATCTCTGCAGCCTCACTCTACAACTTCACTCTCTCCTCTCAACTTGACATCATGGCACCTCCTACAGTTAAACACAGCAAGCACCCCCAATTACAACCCTGGCACACCAAGCTGACCCGTTACCTCCAAAAATGTTCCAGAACTGCTGAACACTGCTGGAGAAAGTCTCACTTTGCATCTGACTTTGTCCACCATAAATTTATGCTGCGCTCCTACAGCATTGCTCTTTCCTCTGCAAAAGTAAACTACTTCAACGCCCTCATAAGCACACTGTCCCATCAACCCAAACACCTGTTTCACACTTTTGATGCTCTTCTTCGCCCTGTTACTCCCACTTCCTTAAACTCAACCTGTCCAAAACAGAACTTCTAGTTTTTCCTCCCTCAAGTGCTGCTATTCCTGTGTCTGTCTCCATCCAAGTCAACGGCGCTACTATCACCTCTACCTCGCAGGCTTGCTGCCAGGGGTTCTTTTTGATTCTGACCTCTCTTTTACTCCTCGTGTCCAATCGATAGCCAAATCCTGTAGCTTCCAACTCAAGAACATAGCGCGCATCCGCCCATATCTACTGGTTCATGCTGTTGTTCTCTCTCACCTTGACTATTGCAATTCCCTTCTCACCGGTCTTACATGTTCCCAGCTTGCACCGCTGCAATCTATAATGAATGCGACTGCAAGGCTTATTTTCCTGTCCGGTCGCACCTCCCACGCCTCCACGCTCTGTCAGTCCCTGCATTGGCTTCCAGTTAGATATAGGGCTCAATTTAAAATTCTGGTGCTTGCTTACAAATCCCTACATAATGCTGCTCCAACATACCTATCCTCCCTCATACACAAGAATGTCCCATCGAGACCCCTGCGCTCAGCCCAAGACCTACGCCTATCCTCTGCCCGGATCCCACCTCTGATGCTCACCTTCAAGACTTCTCCAGGGCTGCACCTATTCTGTGGAACTCCTTTCCCTCCTCAATCAGACTTTCACCCAGCCTCCACTCCTTCAAAAAAACTTTGAAAACTCACTTCTTCATTAAAGCGTTTCAATTAAACTGTCAGCAGGTTTCTCATCCCCCACCCCATGACTCCTTTCCTGCAACTGTCAAAAATGACCTACCAAGCACTCAATAAACCCTTCTCTAACAAACTATTTAATTCCCTTACTTTAACCCTTTGTGTCACTATACCCCACTCCCTCTAGCATGTAAGCTCATCGAGCAGGGCCCTCAACCCACTCTGTTCCTGTACGTCCAGTGGTCTCATCTCAATTATGTGCCCATTGTACAGCGCTACGGAATTTGTTGGCGCTATATAAAATAATAATAATAATAATAATAATAGAAGAGGGAATAAAAGCTTATCATATACATGAAAATTAATATACAGGAAAAACTTTAACTAGACACATTGACTTTGTACAACACGTGGATGCACAGGTAAAGTGTGGCGTAACTAAACCGGTAAATGTTATATAAATAACATAACAGTGTGCAATGTGTTTGTTAAGAAGCAGCCATGTGGCTGTCTGGCCAACACTGGAGTCAAACTAGGTGAAGCATGAAGGAAGCATTGTAGCCAAGGGGTTAAAATAGTGTAAGTATAATTTGAAAGTTTGGTGCTTACATAGGTATATGACTATTCCCACATTTCAGTAGTTTGGGAGTACAAAGTTTCTCTCCATGTTATCTCACCATGAATTTTGTCATGCAATACAAAATGAATGACATCCATTAATTTAAGGACAATCTGGGATTTACATGTGTGTGCTACACATTTGTGCTCTAAGCAGTAGATGTGTTATCAAGGCATTATTAGTATTAAAGCACTCACCATAGAATATAGAAAGAGGAAGAGGTTGAATGAGATGATGTATTTATTTTCCAATAAAGTTGTGTATGTGAACATGTCCACCAAATACGGAATGTGGGCCTCAATTCAAGAAGCATTCCAAGTGATTCAATACTGGTAGAGAAGAGTGCTTAGTTGCTGTTTGATCAAAAACTAGAATCAGGAAGATGTCTGAAGTGATTTCAACAGGGTAACAATTGCTGGAGCTACAAAATCTAGTTTCAGCTTCTCTGAAAACCCTTATCTTCTGGGAATTACACACAATACAGTCTGTAAACACAAGCATATTAAAGATGATGGAAAAGATTACACATACTCAGATAACCCCCTATTTACAGTTATGTGCAAAGAGAAAACACATGAAGCCCAACTATAAATTGGACAGGCTACATTAGCAGGAAATAATGCCAAATGCAACTCTGTTTTCTATTAAGAGGAAGATGAGTTTGCAGTGTGCAAGTTATCATCAAAAATAAACAAGTATACTCTTTAGCTAATTTGAATATACCATGGTAATGTCACAATTTGGTATCAAATGTATACATCCTTGAGTCTATCCATCGTTGTAGCAACAATACGGGGATGTAAAAATGACATGGGAGGTATTTCCTTTCCACACTTTAGACAACTTACTACCAACTAAAAAATCAACACCTTGAAGCACTGTTTAAATGCTACAACTTAATTAAACAATAAACTTGGAGATTAATTTTGTACCAAATTGCTTTTAGCTTGTAAGCTCATTTGAGCACTCTTCACCTACGATTCCAATATGTCAATCATGGTTTGTTATAATTTAGCGTTTGTCTTGTTTACCTATTGTACAGTGCTGCAGAATATGTTGGTGATATATGCGTAATTGTAATTGCAGTTTGGTTGATTTCTACTGATCAGGTGTCTGGTAGAAATTCCAATATGTGACCTGCCACGTGGCAGAACCCTGGTGGAACCGATTTTTGCAAACCCAAACATGTTTATTTCTTAATACAAAGTGTCATTCCTGACACAAGAAGAAACATGGATTGAAAAGAGGAGAGGCTATTTTTTTGCCATGAGATCAAGAGATCTTCCCAATAATTTTTTCAGTCCGAGCTCTTGCTTATTTGGAATTTGCATGCCCCTCTCTGTAAAGTATGACTAGAAGGGACACACCTGCCCTGGGTTACAGCTGACCTCATTCAAATGAACTAGTTTAGAGATTCACTGTGGTCAAAGTTCAAGCGTGCTGGCTCCATGAACGATCACTGTACTTACAGACAATGGCGAAATGCATGCACAAAACAAACAAAAATGGCAAAGGCCCAATATTTCAGTGAAAATTTGAACAACAACCTATCAAATGCATGAAACTTCGAAAAAATCATAAATAGCATACAAACCCCCACAATCCACTCCCAACCCTCCACTGTCAAAATGGACAACCAAACACTGCAACGCCCCCTAGATGTAGCAAATGCCTTTCAAAATGATTTTGTTGGATGTGCTACCACCCTGGTTGCTAGGATAACAAATAACACTCATTTTCAGACCGCCAATAAAGATCAGTCCCTGCCAAATCTTCAAAATCCTCATATAGAGAAATTTAATTTTAGACCTGTGCCTGTTAGTGTCATTAATAAACATCTTAATAATTTAAAAATGAAAAAAACTGTGTGAACCAGATCAAATCCCAGCAATGTTGCTGAAGCTCAGTGCCCCAGCAATTGCTAAACCTGTCACTACCCGTATCAATGAATCCCTGGTGTCAGGATACATACCCAAACTTTGAAAGACTGCAAAAGTTGTACCTATCCATAAAAGTGGTGGCAATACTTTGGTATCTAACTATCGCCCGATATCATTGCTCCCTGTACTGTCAAAAATCTTGGAAAAATACAAAATACGTCCACACGCAACTATGTGAATATTATCAACAATCAAATTATCTGACCCTTAATCAATCAGGCTTTCGTCCAAATCACTCAACTTTGACTGCCCTCTTAAAAGTTTGCAATGATATCCAAATTGGCATGGAACAAGGAGACTTAACTGGAGCTATTTTCCTTGATTTTGCCAAGGCCTTTGACAGAGTAGACCATGGCATTCTTTTGCAAAAACGTAAAAACTCATGCATTGGTGACCATCCGCTAACCTGGTTTCGATCGTATGTTTCAGACCGATTGCAATATGTGGCCATTTCTGATAGCGCTTCCCTCCCTCTTACAGTCACATGTGGTGCTCCCCAAGGCTCCATACTCGGCCCCCTGCTATTCACATTATTTATAAATGATCTGCCTAATGTCTGCAAATCCTCAACCACACACATGTATGCAAATGACACAGTAATCTACGCTAGTAAACCCAAGCTACCGCAGCTTGAGGCTGTGCTCCAAAAGCAATTCACAGAGGTAGAATAAAGAATAACGGATAACAAACTCTTCCTAAACACTGACAAAACCATTACAATGACCTTTGAAACTGTACCTAAATTACGTAAACTACAAAATCAACAAAATTCAAATAGCACACTGACAGCAGTCTGCTCTTTTAAATATCAGGGTATGTTGCTAGGCCCCAATCTATCCTTTGGCCTTCACATTGAAAATATCTCTTCAAAACTTTACCCAAAACTAGGTGCTCTGTTCAGAAACAAATCCTACCTAAGAGCTAAAGTAAGGAAACAGATAGTACAACAACTAATGCTAATGTCGCTCATTGATTATGGGGATGTAATCACAAACCCACCTTAATAAACTTAATACGTTATATAATTCATTCTCCCGATTTGTACTAGAATGTAATTACTTGATTGCAGACCCACAACCCCTACGTTGCCCAATAAACACACGACACCTGTATAATGGATAAGGGCAACGGCCACAGCTTTATTGAACATTTTTGACCAGCATTAAACCAACTGTCAGCTGATGGGGTGATTCAACCATCAGACAGATCTCACATCCTTTTTCCAGAGTCCAAAGCAGCCTGCCTTCCGCCTTCAGCCCAAGCATGCTGCGACTCCCCAATCCGACTTGGCACTTGCCTTCCCATGCGCTGGCCAGGTATTCCGCTGTGACAAAAACAAAAACAGAGACAACCAGACACAAAGAAAAAAAAATTACTCATGTAATAAATGCAACAGACTAAATAATAAAGTCCAATAATAGTCTGTGTAGGTCCCTTTGTTCCCGATGTTTTCTGGTGTTACTTATGCTGTTCTCGGCGTCCCGAAATCAGCAGTTCAGATGTTGGTTTGCTGGTAACAGTGAAGGTGAATGCTCCCCAGGCGCTGGCTTTCTGTGATGTGAGTTGTGTCCCTCCATGGAGGGACACAACTCACATCACAGAAAGCCAGCGCCTGGGGAGCATTCACCTTCACTGTTACCAGCAAACCAACATCTGAACTGCTGATTTCGGGACGCCGAGAACAGCATAAGTAACACCAGAAAACATCGGGAACAAAGGGACCTACACAGACTATTATTGGACTTTATTATTTAGTCTGTTGCATTTATTACATGAGTAATTTTATTGACGTTTTATTTGTGTATTTTTCTAGAGGCAAAGGGTATACTTTTCACTTATTTGCATATCATTTACTTAATAGGTTGTCAGGTTTCCTATTATATATACCCTCCTCCTTAGGAATTTAAGTAGCGCTCCACTTTTTGCACACTATTAACAAAGAAAAAAAAACACCACCACCACCGCCACTTTTCTACCAAAAGTCACAATCCTAGGGAGGGATTGTGGGAAAGCTCCTGTTAGATCTGTTACTACCTGCTGAGTGGCCAGGGCCCACCCCCCAGGCTCCCATATATACAAGTACCCTACTCGCTACATATGTATCCCCTTTAATCCATCCCCCCTTCCCTGGGCAGCAGTCATGTTTTTCCCTTCCTTATTCAGTCCAGGGAAACATTGACTGCAGACCCACAACCCCTACGTTGCCCAATAAACACACGACACCTGTATAATGGATAAGGGCAACGGCCACAGCTTTATTGAACATTTTTGACCAGCATTAAACCAACTGTCAGCTGATGGGGTGATTCATCCATCAGACAGATCTCACATCCTTTTTCCAGAGTCCAAAGCAGCCTGCCTTCCGCCTTCAGCCCAAGCATGCTGCGACTCCCCAATCCGACTTGGCACTTGCCTTCCCATGCGCTGGCCAGGTATTCCGCCACCGCGATGCCGGCCCCCTACACCCTCGCCCGGCATCGCACCCCCCGCCGCCAGCGCCTTCTCAATCCCACCCTGCATTCCCACGTTGAAAATATCCAAACCAATCAAGCTTAAGTGTACCCCATCGGATCGCATCAGTGCGCTGTTATCCCCCTCCAACTCCACATGCCGGACTACGATGCCCCCAAGCTGACGAACAAATCTCGAAACCGCCACATTCAACTTGCGCCTGCTGCGCTCCAGCCCTTTTGCATAAGGCAACAGCTGCCAGCAGGGCCTCGGGATCACCTCGGACCACACCAACATTACATCCCGAAACAGTGCCATGCAACGGGCGAGATCGTCCTTCATGTCGTGTATGAGATCCACTGTCCGGACCCACCCCAGGTCATTTCCCCCTGCATGGATGACCAACATCACCGAACTGGGAACAAACCTGCTCAGGAAACGACACTCTGGGTACACCTGGCTCCACGACAACCCGCGAATGCCCCTCCATCGGACCCGTACTTGATCATATGAAAACCCCAGGTTGCGGCCATAAGGGCGCTCCTCCGCCCGCCTCGCTGCCCAATAGATGTAAGAATGCCCTAGTATCCATACGTAACGTGGGCGAGAACCTAGAATAAACAAACAGAAAAACTGAACGGGAAGAAACTGTTACTCACCCCGAAATTAAACCCTATAAGAGGTGCGGCCGGACATACAGCTGAAACCTACCTGAACTCCACCGCCCCAATTCCCGCACCTCCGCCGGTGAAAATCCCATCCCACTAGCCTGTGTGGCTGCCCCAATCCGGAAGGAATGGGTGGAGTACCCTTGCGGGCTCCTCCCGCTCGCCACCAGGGATTCACGCAAGATCTTGCTAAATTGATATCGCGTCATAGGAGACCCATCCTGATGCACCAGCAGCGCACCCCCGCCCGAAGGGCGGACCAGCAAGAATCTCCGAAACAGGAGCACTGGGCAATACTCTCCGCCCGCTGCATCAATACGTACCCACGCTCCTTCACCTCTTTGATCCGTCTTGGACTTACGGATCCGAATGTCCAGCCCCTTGACCGCCCACCGCACATCCGACACCAACAGCGGCGGCGCCACCCGACGACTGGCGGCCACCACCTCTCTGACCCGCAACGCCCCAAAAAAACACAAAGAAAAAGCGACCCCGAACAACAACACCTCGTACTCTGAGCTACACACCCGCCGCAGCGCCGGCAGGAGTTCCCACAGAAGCTGCACCGAGATAGGCCTCCTCTGATCCGGGACCCTCCTCCGACGCCACACACGCAGGGCTCTCTGAATACTAAATTCCCTGGTCATATCCTTCCAACCCAGGAACCGAAACAAGAAGGACAGAGCCGGCATGGCCTTCTCCGCTGCAGCACATGACCGCCCTTCCTCCAACAATTGCTCCAAAAACAGTAAGGTTACCTCAAAGCGCCCCGAGTCCGACGCCAGGCTACCTTCCCCCGGAACCAACCCGAGCCACTTGGACCACACTGCCCGGTAGGAATTCCACGATGATGCTGACAACGACTCCGTCACCAACCCCATCAATCTTCGGAACCGAGCTCCCATAAAGACTGCGAGCAAGGCTGCCCCACCTGCTCCACCTCTGGTGCCGCCTCCCGGAAACGCTGCCACTGGAACCGAGAAAGCGCATCAGCCACAACATTCAACACTCCCGGAACATGACACGCCCTAACCCACACATTATGCTGCAAACTCAACAGGACCAATCGCCTCAGCAACGCCAGCACCGGCGGCGAAGCCGACGTTGCACGATTTATCACATGTACAACACTCATGTTGTCCGTGTGGAAATCAACCGTTCGGTCCCGTAAATCGTGACCCCATAACTCCATTGCAACTACAATCGGGAAGAGCTCCAGGAAGGTCAGGTTGCGCATAAGATCCTTACCCTGCCAGTTGTCCGGCCAGGCCTCCGCACACCACCGGCCCCGGAAGTATGCCCCAAAACCGAGGGAGCCGGACGCATCCATGAAGAGTTCCAACACCGAGTTACGAACCGCCGCTCGCAACCAACACGATCGGCCGTTGTACTTCTCCAGGAAAGAACTCCACACCTGCAAGTCCGCCTTAAGCTTTCTCGTAACCCGTATAAAATGATACGGCTCCCAAATCCCCACCGTCGCCAAAGAGAGCCGGCGACAAAACGCCCGACCCATCGGCAAAATCCGACATGCGAATGCCAGGTGACCCAGCAGCACCTGCATCTGCCGCAACTGTACTTTATGCGCTCCTTTGACTAGGTCGATCCAACAAAACAGCAAAGCAACCTTGGCTTCCGGCAACCGAAAAATCATGTTGGTGGAATCAATTTCCACCCCCAGGAACGACAGCACCTCCGCCGGGCCCTCCGTCTTCTGTTCCCGCGACCTGGATGCCAAAATCAGCTGCCACCTCACGAAAGACGTGCAGAAGGTCCCCACATACCCCTGTCCCCCGTTTCCCTACAAACAAAAAATCATCCAAATAATGTGTAACTGAACCGAAACCCGAAACCTGAATGACCACCCATTCCAGAAACGACGCAAAAGACTCGAAATAGGAGCAGGAAATCGCACACCCCATCGGCAAACACATGTCATAGTAGTAACTACCCTCGAAGTGGCAACAGAGGAGGTGATAACACTCCGGGTGGACTGGTAACAAGCGGAAAGCCGATTCAATGTCGGACTTCGCTAACCAGGCTCCAACCCCGGCGTCCCTGACCAATTCCAACGCCCTGTCGAACGACGCATACCGGACGCGGCTGAACTCCTTATCAATGCCGTCGTTAACAGACTCACCTGCTGGATATGATAAATGATGAATCATGCGGTAAGCTCCCTCCTCTTTTTTGGGAACCAAACCCAACGGCGACACCCGGAGATTCTCAAATGGCAAGCGGGCAAACGGCCCCGCCATCCTCCCCAAACATACCTCTTTTTCCAGTTTTTCCCGCAACATCCCTTCCCTACCCTGAACCGAGCGCAAGTTGTTAGCAAAACGCGGCTCCGCCGAGGGAACAAACGGAACCCAAAACCCCGACGAAAACCCGTCCGCCAACAGCAACGCATCCCGCCGCTTAGGATACCGCGCGAGCCACGGCGCCATCCTTTCCCCGCTCACCGGGGTCCAGGCCTTTTGGTGCGGCGTCCGCCCCACCTTTTGGAGGCGCCTGTTTTCCCTTTATGAAACAGCGCGCTGCAGGATGCGCTCCTCCACAGTGAGAACACTCGTGTCGAAAACGGCAGGAACTATACCACCTGCAATGGCTCTCATTGAAGAGCCAGCAAACCCCTCGCTTAGGACCAGCCGGTGTCCCTGTCTGGCCACCGGCTGCGCCCTGAAAGGGCGCCGGCCGGCTGGGAGTCATGAGAAGCAGCCAGAGGCCAACCCGGGGCACACCGCCATTTTCTGCCGAAATTGCTGGTCATAACGAAACCAGCATTGCCCGCCGTAAATTTTGTAAGCCCCCCAAATGAGATCTAGGTATCCAAATAATGAAGGGGCCCTTTCCGGAAACCGCCTGGACAAGATGCTGGCGAAAACCGCAAACCCCTGCAACCAGTTCCCGAAAGTCCTCGGGAGCTGCTTGCCCTTGTCCCCTTCCCCCGGCTCCCCCCGTCTAGGCCTATCTACGGAATCCTTGTCTGGCGGAACCAGGGATAACAAATCCACAAATTCACCACGCACGATCTTCTCGCGCGTCTCGCTGGGGACATGCATGCCCAGCGGAGACAACTCACACCCGGGTATGCTGGGGCGAAAAGCGCACATTGGAGCTGCTGGCGCGGGCCCTGGTGCAGGCGCTACTGCCCCCCCTTGCGTTGCCCCTGGTAACCCTGCCACTAGAGCCCTAAGCAAGCGCAAAACTTCGCCTTGCGACTCCCTGGACCCTATACCGGCACCCATGCTACCCCATGCGCCTGCGCAGGCTGACTCACCAGACACAGGAAGGCTGCCAGGCACACGGTCCTCCAGCTGTTCCTCCTGCTCCTCTGCACTGTCTTCTTCTCCCATGGCCGGTTCCTCCTCCAGATCCAGCCGGCCTCTCCACAGGCCGCCATCCTCCGCTGCTTCCGACCGACCACCGCCATGGCCGCCATCACCCGATGTGCTGGGCCGACCGGCAACCCGGCCGCCGTCCCTCCACGAATCCTGGGCACTTTCCAGGCCAGCCTCCCGGCTGCCCGGCTCTCCGGACCGGTTTGCCCGGTTCCAAGCTGGCGGGGCCTGTGACGTCCGCACGCTCCGGCGCACAGACGTCACGTACGCGCCCCGCGGCGCTTCTGCTGACGTCACTCTTCCCGCGCGTCGGGC
Source organism: Pelobates fuscus (assembly GCF_036172605.1). Taxonomy (NCBI): domain Eukaryota; kingdom Metazoa; phylum Chordata; class Amphibia; order Anura; family Pelobatidae; genus Pelobates; species Pelobates fuscus. The sequence goes on along the minus strand of NC_086327.1, from coordinate 86,728,760 downwards.
GCGCTCAGACGTCATATCCGGCTGGGCCGGAAAAGAAGCCGGACTCCTCGACCTCGCACCTCGTCCGCCGCCATCTTGATCCTGCCGAACAGCCTCCAGTTCCCGCCGCAGCCACCCTCCTGCAGCCCGGGTAGATAAGGGGACACCTCCAGCTGCTCCGCTCACTCCGCTCACCCCGGTCACTCTCGGTCTCCCGCTGCTTCGCCGCACCGGGCTGGGGGAAAGGCGCGTAGGAGGTCTGGATCGCCTAGGCCTCCTACCGCCATCTTGCCTCTCCTCGGGCTCCGCCACTGCTGTAACGTCGCTGCCACCCTGCAGGCCGGCCATCACTTCATCCAACGACCCGGAGCCATTCGCCGCCATGTATGCCTGCAGCATCTCCACCAGGGAATCCTTGGACACCGCTGCCATAGCTCTTCACTTGGAAAGGTGAGTAGATAAATTTGTTAAGGTCAGTAAAACTTATTTTCTATTCTTATTATTTTTTTTTTTATTATTTTTTTTTAAAACTCTCAGGAGGTGTAGGAAGATAGGAGATTGAAGAAAAAGCTCCTGTTAGATCTGTTACTACCTGCTGAGTGGCCAGGGCCCACCCCCCAGGCTCCCATATATACCAGTACCCTACTCGCTACATATGTATCCCCTTTAATCCATCCCCCCTTCCCTGGGCAGCAGTCATGTTTTTCCCTTCCTTATTCAGTCCAGGGAAACCTTCACCCACCACTGTGACATGTTAAAAGAGCTAAACTGGCTGTCACTGGAATCCAGACACATTCTTCATCTTTCCAGCCTTGTGCATAAGAGCATTTCTGGCAAGCTCCCACCCTACCTGAGTAGAATGCTCTCCCTGACTGTTCCTACCTCCTATGACCTCCGATCCAGTACTAGCACGATATTTAGCATACCGCAATACAAAAATAAAGTGGCTCAAACCTCCTTTCCATACAGAGCACCGCAATTATGGAAAAACCTCAGAGACACAGTCAAATCTTCATTCAACCTAAAATCTTTTAAGAGATCTATGGAAATATACCTCAGCACCTGTCATGGTTGAGTATATTTATTACCTGTTATGTATTAACCCCTTCAGGACGGAGTCAATAGTGCACGTTCTGATCAAAACAAAACGTAAACAAAAAGTGGAATTTGCGCTATATGTCTGTTCACCCGTAGTTCCCCTCTTTAAAATTATATGCACCCACACTTATTATATATCATTTTGTTCAGGAGAAACAGGGCTTTAATATATCATTAACTATTCATATATGGAACATTATTTATTATGAATAAAATAAAAAAAAATGTGAGAAAATAAGATTTTTTTTTTAAATTTGCATTTCCGTCTGACATTTTAACTGTGAATGTCATAACACTGCACATATTTGTAATCAGCGATGTCTCACGAGTACAACAGTACCAGCCATTAACAGGTTTTATGTTGTTTTGGAAAGTTACAGGGTAAAATATAGAACATTCCATTTTCAAATTGAAATTTTCCAGATTAGTAATGTTACCTTTGAGACGGTGTGGTAGCCCAGGAATGAGAATTACCCCCATAATGGCATAGCATTTGAAAATGTAGACAAGCCAAGGTATTGAAAGTGGGGTATGTTTAGTTTTTTTTAGTAGCCACTTAGTCACAAACACTGGCCAAAGTTAGCGTTCATATTTGTTTTTGTGTGAAAAAAGCAAAAAACGAATATTTGGCCAGTGTTTGTGACTAAGTGGCTACTAAGAAAGACTGGACATACCCCACTTGCAATACCTCGGGTTGTCTACTTTTGCAAATGGTATGCCATCATGGGGGTAATTCTCATTCCTGGGCTACCATACGCTCTCAAAGGCAACATAACCAATCTGGCAAATTTCAATGTGAAAAAAATGAAATGCAAGCCTTATATGTGACTCTCTAACTTTCCAATACACCATAAAACCTGTACATGGGGGGTTCTGTTATTCTCGGGAGACTTCACTAAACACAAATATTAGTGTTTTAAAACAGTAAAACATATTACAACAATAACATAGACCATAAAAGTGCCGTTCGCTTGTAAAAAATGCGAAAAACATCAATTTTACTTAAAATATTAGCGTTGTAATACAATTTACCAGTTTGAAACACTAATATTTGAGTTCAGCGAAGTCTCCCGAGTAAAACAGTACCCCCTATGTACAGGTTGTATGGTGTCTTGGAGAGTTACAGGGTCAAATATAGTGCATGCGAATTAAATTCTCTGCACTTTCTCCCTGTGTTGTCAGGCATGTCAATCAAATTTTAATTAATCAAATCACATAATTACGTTAAAAGATTATTTAAATATACACATAGAATTTTAATATATATGCATTTATAGGTATTTAAATTCTACGTGTATACTAATGTAATCTTTTATGTAATTATATGTATTTATCTATATATATATATATATTTGCGGTTATTTGTATTTTATATATAGATAGATATATATAGCATGCCATTCTAAGTGTATTTTGTTACCGATATATATATATATATATATATATATATATATATATATATATATTAATAACAAAATACAGTTAGAATGAAATTACATATGCATATATAATTTATATTACATTTGTTTCAATATTTTATTTATTTATTTTATTATTTTATTTATTATTTTAATTATACGTATTTATATATAATATATATATGTACATCTATTATATATATAATATATATACATATTATATATATGTAACGTCATTCTAAGTGTATTTTAATATTAATATATATACTTATAGTAATATTAAAATACACTTTGTAAGACGTTACATATATATAATATGTATACATATTATATATATAATATATATACATATTATATATATATATAAAAATATATTTAATTTATTTTTAAACATGTTTATTTTTTTTTTTTTACACTACCTACCAGCAGGGGGACTGTCTGATATTTTAGACAGTCCCCCTGCTGGCAGATCCATAGCCAGCTATAGGGGGCCATGTGATCGCTCTTTGAGAGCGATCACATGGCCCCCGGGGGCCTCATTTGCCGGAGAGGGGCTGCCTGGGCTGTCAGGCAGTCCCCCAGAAGAGGATCGCGGCGGAGGTAAGTACAACTCACCTCCTGGGGCTGCAAGCCGTTACAGCGTACCATGCCGTTGCAACGGCTTTAAAGCCCATTTAATGCAGGACGGCATGGTACGTCGTAACAGCGGGAAGGGGTTAAATTTATATGTGTGTATGTGTATATATATCTATAGTTTGTATATTGTATTTTTGTAATAGTGTATCCTATTGTAACAATGCAATGTTTTGTGGACACCAAACATACTTAAAAATGAGAGAAATCTCAATGTATCCATCCTGGTAAAATATTTTATAAATAAATAAATAAATAAATAAATAAATAATTGTAGACTCGATTTTCTGTCTAATCAAGTGATAGCTGATAAAAATTGTTAGGGAGTAGCCCCTGTTACAAAACCGTTACAGACAAACATTATGATGTTCTTTATTATATGTGGCTTTGGTACTTGCATTTTATACTGTACTCACAAAAGGATTACGTGCACCGATTCGTGCAACGAACAACGGACCACCTGGTCCCTGGCGTGTGCCGCCACTTAACCCCGGTCACCTTTCAAACTACCGAACGGCCGACCACCCTACGGGAGGAGTGTGTTATCACTTGATCGCCCAGAGCGTTGTGGTTTGCGGTTAACCACAGCTTAATTGACGGCCTCCGGGCATTCCCGTTCGTGCCTTATCTCCCGATAATCTAACTACCGAAAGGATCACGAACAGGAACCACCTACAGCCTGGCGTGTGGCCTCAATTAGAATGTGGAATGTTGTGGTTAACAGCAGGTTAAGTACCCCCTTCACGGCGGTCTACATTCGTCTCCCGAACAGCTGAAACATCCAGCAAGAGCGGGGATTCGTGCACAACTCTGGCCGGTACTCGTTCCACGAGTTTGATGCCGAGGTCCCACTGCCTATTGAAACACTCAAAAACATGGCCGCCATCTCAGGCTCAGGGACCAAATATGCGAACGGACTTTATAACGAATAAACTAAGCATATGGTTTGTGGGTTTGAGGCGCTCTTCGGTGAACTATTACACCCAGACCGGGGCTATAGAATGAATGGTAGAAGTCCCAAATTTTAACTAAAAATGTTGAAGTTAGATATTTTTTACAAATATGCAGACAGTATAGTACAAAGACATATACCAGTGGGGGGCGCCACAATCACAAATCGTGTTTATATTTACCATATATATTGCATGGTGATCATATAAAGAGAGAAATAAAAAACATACCCACTGGTATATGTCTTTGTACTATACTGTCTGCATATTTGTATTACGTTTTGGGGATTGGGAGTGATCCTTTTTTGGGAGTGGCTGTCCTGCACTTTCTTTGCACTTTATCCCTCATACCGTTTTGATATATTTAGATATTTTTTACCTGTTTTTTTTTGTGTGTAATAACAACGTGGTATTTAGGCACTTGGAGATAATTGTATTGTCAAAGCTGTTGGATTCATTATCTCCAAGCTGGGTGGTAATAAATTCAAACGATGCATTGTATTCTGATTGGTTGATCCCTTGTAACATTCCTTTATCCCATCAGGTCCAGAGGGGGCTGTCCCTGGACCTGAGACTTTGCATAAACACCGACCCTTGTGTGCCATTAAAGCCAGTTCTTGTTTGACCTTCAAATCGCAGCCTCGATTAGTTTTGTGGGGGAAAGAGTATCCTAGCTGTTTAGTAGCTAGTGGGATTGTTCTACTTTTACAGGATTCGTTTGGACAACTAACTGCAGCGGCTCTTCTCACTCTCTACACTGGGATCCAGATCATCCAAGCGGTCCAGCTTCCAGCTAGCCTGGGAGTAACCGTAACATTTGGTGGCAGCGGTGGGATTGTCCTGGATTTCCTAGGAGAGATACCGAACGGATGAAGAGTGCTTATGACAAATTGAAACGCACAACCTTAAAAGATTTACTCGAAAGCTGAGGGGGGAACGCCAGCAACCGTCCTAGAAGGGAACTGATCACAGAATTAACCGAACTGGATCAGAGCTTGACGATGGCAGAAACCCCGACGACGAGTAGTGACGAAAAGACCAGGATTGTTCGGGAGAGGCTGTCACTATATGGGCCGAACCCCTCTATGGAACTGGTGCAGCAACTAATGGCAGAAGCAGACGAGGACATATGGAAGGCTAGAACCCACAAGCTCAGTCTAGTGACTGCACACCGCAACGCCGAAGCATTGCCGATCGTAATTCCTGCAGAGTTCGCCGGGAGGCCAAAGATACCCTATGCGGCTTTTAGACCTTTCCTGGAGAACGAGACAGGAATTGACGAATATTTGGCGGATTTCGAGCGGCAATGTGCACTGCACCAGATCCCCAACCAAGAGTGGCCCACGATATTGTCTGGAAAGTTATCCGGGCGAGCACTGGAAGCGTTTCGGACTTTGAGTGCTGAGGAAGTGACCCAGTATACGCTGGTTAAAGACACACTTCTGCGGCGATATGCTGTAACTCCCGACACGTATCGCCGACAATTTCGTAGCACGAAAGAAGCCCAATGATACGCATATGGAATGGGCGCACCTAATGCGAAGAGCAGCCAACCACTGGATGCATGGGAGTAAAGCCGTGACCGCTGAGGCTGGAACATATTTATAATGGAATAGAACAACAGGGAAAGGAATGGCTGTGAGACAGACGACCTGCTACCTTGGAAGAAGCGGCTAAGTTAGCGGACGAAAACTATGATTCCCGTTTGCACGAACCTACAAACTACCGAACAGCGGCACAAGCCGAACACAAAGACAACTAACGTATGCCTCCCCGCACCGATTTCCGAGCTCCGGTACCCGCTGGGCCGATACGGTACACGGGACCAACCGGTAACAACCCCTCTGACCGTCCCCGACGAACGTGCTTCAGATGCAAGCAGCCAGGGCATCTCATGGCAAGCTGCCCGCTCAACTCACATCAAACCTCCCGGAATTATAACTACCCTCCCGGGTCATCCCGTCCTGCCAGGGCACTCTGTGTTAACCAAGAGGCCCCTATGGAGGTATATTTGGGACCGCTACATGAAGCTGATCCTGTATATGCCGCTTCAGATAATCGCCAACATCACCGGCAGAAGGTATGGCTTGAGGGTCGCCCTACCGAGGGGCTAAGGGACACGGTGCTACCATTACGCTGGTCCAGAGCCATTTGGTACCGGAACACAAATGATCAGGACAGACTGTGGCGGTTAGAGTGGTGGGGGGATGTCTATAAGATCCCTACAGCTAAAGTGCATCTTGATTGGGGAGCGGGGAAAGGGGCCGTGAACGTGGGCATAATGGATAATTTGCCTGCGGAAGTATTACTGGGCAACGATTTGGGCCCCATGACTTCTGCCTATGCTCCAGTATACAACAATGAGGCGAATCCGGTGACTACTCAAGCACAAGCACAGACGCAGCAAGAACCCTCACCAGTGCGGGAGACACAGGTAAGACTTACCCCGACCTGGACTGACCATTTAGGCCTCATCCCCTGGGACACCCCAGCTACCTTTGAGACCGAATCTAAGGCCGACCCAACCTTGCAAAAATACCGAGAAAGGGCAGAGACCGGAGGGGGCGGGCTAGATAATGAAACACTCTTATGGGAAAAAGGGAAGCTGTATCGTTTGACCGAGAAAAAGGGACAGCATAGGCGACAACTAGTAGTACCGCACAAATACCGCCAAGAGATACTTAAGGTAGGACATGACATTCCATTACCAGGGCACCTAGCTGTAACCCGCACCCTGCACCGCATCGCCGCCGACCTGACTCTGAAGCCCGAAAAATGCCACTTTGGGATGGCCGAGGTACAGTACCTGGGTCACAGAGTGGGGTGTGGGAAACAGCGACCTGAGCCGGCTAAGATAGAAGCCGTCGCCAATTGGCCCACTCCCACCACTAAGACCCAGGTCCTAGCCTTCCTGGCAACTGCAGGGTACTACAGATGGTTCGTACCAAAATACACCACACTGGCCAAACCCTTGACTGACCTGACCAAGAAAAACTTATCCCGACAGGTCCTGTGGTCTCCCCACTGCGAAACAACTTTTCAGGCTCTAAAAAGTGCACTTGTGAATGCTCCTGTCTTGGCGGCCCCAGCCCTTGACAAACGTTTTATTGTCCATACAGACACTTCCATGTTCGGGCTGGGAGCTGTCCTCAGCCAAGTAGGCGAAGACGTAGGGGAGCACCCGGTTGCCTACATCAGCCGTAAGCTCCTACCACGCAAAGTCAGCTATGCCGCGGTAGAAAAGGAGTGTTTGGCTCTGGTGTGGGCACTAAAGAAACTGACTCCATATTTGTATGGACAAGAGTTCACTCTGGTTACAGACCATAACCCGTTGGTGTGGCTAAACCGGGTCTCTGGGGATAATGGCAGACTTTTACGGTGGAGTTTATCACTGCAGCCTTTTAACTTCACCATTACCTACAGACCTGGAAAACAGAATGGCAACGCTGACAGGTTGTCCGGACAAACAGACCTCAGCCTGGGCTTAGCCTGGTCTGGGCAGCCTTAGTCTGCCCCAAAGATGGGTCAGACGGTGTCTGCCAGAGTGTTCCACAAAAAGGGAGCACTGTTACAAAACCGTTGCAGATAAACATTATGATGTTCTTTATTATATGTGGCTTCGCTACTTGCATTTTATACTGTACTCACGAAAGGATTACGTGCACCGATTCGTGAAACGAACAACGGACCACCCGGTCCCTGGCGTGTGCCACCACTTAACCCCGGTCACCTTTCAAACTACCGAACGGCCGACCACCCTACGGGAGGAGCGTGTTATCACTTGATCGCCCAGAGCGTTGCGGTTTGCGGTTAACCGCCGGTTAATTGACGGCCTCCCGGCATTCCCGTTCGTGCCTTATCTCCCGATAATCTAACTACCGAAAGGGTCACGAACGGGGACCACCTACAGCCTGGGGTGTGACCTCAATTAGAATGTGGAATGTTGCGGTTAACCGCAGGTTAAGTACCCCCTTCACGGCGGTCTACGTTCGTCTTCCGAACAGCTGAAACATCCAGCCAGAGAGCGGCGATTCGTGCACAACTCTGGCCGGTACTAGTTACACGAGTTTGATGTCGAGGTCCCACTGTCTATTGAAACACTCAAAAACATGGCCGCCATCTCAGGCTCAGGGACCAAATATGCGAACGGACTTTATAACGAATAAACTAAGCATATGGTTCGTGGGTTTGAGGCGCTCTTCGGTGAACTATTACACCCAGACCGGGGCTATAGAATGAATGGTAGAAGTCCCGAATTCTAACTAAAAATGTTGGTTATATATTTTTAACCTGTTTTATGTGTGTAATAAAAACGTGGTATTTAGGCGCTTGGAGATAATTGTATTGTCAAAGCCATTGGATTCAATATCTCCAAGCTGGGCGGTAACAAATTCAAATGATGCCTTGTATTCTGATTGGTTGATCCCTTGTAACATTCCTGTATCCCATCAGGTCCAGAGGGGGCTGTCCCTGGACCTGAGATTTTGCATAAATCCCGACCCTTGTGTGCCATTAAAGCCAGTTCTTGTTTGAGCCTCAAATCGCAGCCTGGACTCGTTTTGTGGGGGAAAGAGTATCCTAGCTGTATAATAGCTAGTGGGATTGTTCTACTTTTACAGGATTCGTTTGGACAACTAACTGCAGCGGCTCTTCTCACTCTCTACACTGGGATCCAGATCATCCAAGCGGTCCAGCTTCCAGCTAGCCTGGGAGTAACCGTAACATTTGGTGGCAGCGGTGGGATTGTCCTGGATTTCCTAGGAGAGATACCGAACGGATGGAGAGTGCTTATGACAAATTGAAACGCACAACCTTAAAAGATTTACTCGAAAGCTGAGGGGGGAACGCCAGCAACCATCCTAGAAGGGAACTGATCACAGAATTAACCGAACTGGATCAGAGCTTGACGATGGCAGAAACCCAGACGACGAGTAGTGACGAAAAGACCAGGATTGTTCGGGAGAGGCTGTCACTATATGGGCCGAACCCCTCTATGGAACTGGTGCAGCAACTGATGGCAGAAGCAGACGAGGACATATGGAAGGCTAGAACCCACAAGCTCAGTCTAGTGACTGCACACCGCAACGCCGAAGCATTGCCGATCGTAATTCCTGCAGAGTTCACCGGGAGGCCAAAGATACCCTATGCGGCTTTTAGACCTTTCCTGGAGAACGAGACAGGAATTGACGAATATTTGGCGGATTTCGAGCGGCAATGTGCACTGCACCAGATCCCCAACCAAGAGTGGCCCACGATATTGTCTGGAAAGTTATCCGGGCGAGGACTCGTTTTGTGGGGGAAAGAGTATCCTAGCTGTATAATAGCTAGTGGGATTGTTCTACTTTTACAGGATTCGTTTGGACAACTAACTGCAGCGGCTCTTCTCACTCTCTACACTGGGATCCAGATCATCCAAGCGGTCCAGCTTCCAGCTAGCCTGGGAGTAACCCTAACAGCCCCCTAATGTTAATTTTGATCAAGTGAAGTCAGCAATAGAAGACAAATAAATGAGGAGCAGTATAGCAATCAGAATTCTTCTATAAACTTTGATTTCAGCTACTGAAGGAAACAGATGGCCAGTTATCCTGCATGTTTACCCTTGTTGTGAATATAATGTTACATCAGGAGTTGTGCCATGGCCCTTGAGATTCTGAGAGTCTGAGCACTTTTTCCCTGGCCTTGAGGACTGCTGACAACTTTGCCACCACTGCTGCCTTACTATTATTATTAGTATTCAACCTCAGTATAATAGGATTAGCAGGACATTCGTTAAGTCTGATTCACCATATTAGCCTTTTCATGCCGCAATAATGTCTGCTACCACTTCCACTGGCACTGTAGTTCTTTCTAGCGCTACTAGTTGAATCAGTACAGCTTCTATGTTTAAGGTGCTCAGATGAAGAATTCAGTGAAAACAGTGGACTTTTGGTCATTGCCTGTGTTACCCTCTATTTCTTGCAGTCCACAAGAAGCAACTAAACAAGAACACATACTTTGTTGGTGTCAGCAGTGCCCTCTTTACTAAATAGGTAGAAAAGAGAACCAAGTGGTAAGGGATCTAGTCATTATAATTTTGCACTTTTCCCCAACATTCCAGATATCTAAAAAGAAAAAGAAGAGAAAAGAAGATGGTCTGTGTCACCAGAGCTCACACAAGTTGATGTGATCTGAGCCTATCCTAACTGTCTCTTTTCCATGTGAGTGTGTCCAATATGTATTACACACTCCTTAATTTACCTAATTGTACTACACTATATTTGTCTCTTCTGAGTACTCCATTGTTCTATAACCCCTATTGAAGTAAGTGTATAGGGCTTCCTACACTGTCTGTGACAGGATGTCGGTAAATGGTGGAACTCCACTTTAGACATGGTGGGCAGAGTTTTGGAAAAACATAAGGCATTCCATAATGTTCAATATTCCATTTGCATTGACTTTTCACTTGGGTGTGAAAATTGGACAATAATAGGGTAGCTACCTGCAGTTCGCACTCCATTTAGGAACATGAAAGAGAATTTGAGCCACAGTAATGCCAGTTTGGGATAGGCCATCTCCTTGTTAATCCACTTCATAACCATGATGGATGCCTTTCAGAAAAACAGGGAATTAGTCAATGTAGCAGCAGTGGTCAGTAAGCAAAAAGAACTACTCAATGCTAATCTTCCAAAGCAAATTAACAACTGCCCCAAGATAGCTTATTTGTGTGATTAAGGTAAAACTACACTCCAGTCCATGATAGCCCGTGATTTTCAGCGAAAGAGTGACGTGCTACTTAAGAAAGATGTGCACATTGAGCCTAACATGTTCCCACTGTCTGCTACAACCAGCAGTGTTGGCAGCATAATCTCAGACTGCAGATTGGAGCAGTTAAGTTTTGGCTTAATGCTGCTTGTAGTTTGGGGGACAAAAGTGAATCAGCAAGCAGCTGAAGGGAGAAGATTTGCCTCTTAAATAGCCAAAGCTCACCTGTTTAATATTGCTTTGCCTCCTACCGATGAACCTCTAAGCTACTACGATGAGAAAAAGAGTGTGTGACCTGCTCTGTATCTGGTAGCCCGGTAACTATTGTCATGTCACCTACTACTGTTCAAAGTGAGCAAGTGTTTTCAGTTATAGGGAACTTTCTAAATCCCCTGTGCTTAAAAATGTCCCCATACCTGATTGAGAGAAAAGCCTTTCTAAGTTTAATCTTTCCTGCTTGGATTACTTTGTTCTTCACTTTGATACTTGAGACATCATCATCAGCTAGATTCAATTAGCAACTTACCTCTCCCTTCAAAATCGTTAGATTCAAAATTTTTAAAAAGTTTCTAAAATCTAACGGTGAGTAAAAAAAATTTACATTATTTCTCTTCTGCTGCTACTGCAGCTCCCCCTTCCCTCCCCCTTTTTTTTCAAATGCCTTCCATTGTAGTGATTTTGGTCTTATTTTGTGACTATAGCTGATACCTCTGCAGACACAGTTATAAAAATCTGGTAGGGTATTGTATTTTTTTTCCACACAGTCACAGATACTATAGATTAAATGTGTGTCAGGGTGGAAGGAGTGAGTGTGTGTAGTCAATTGCCGGCTGACATATTGCTTTTATTTATTGAATTAAATCCCCTATTTTGAAATTAAAATTACTGTTGCTCATCATTTTTGATATCACAAAATAGCAAAAATATTGCAATTAATCACTATAAATGTAATTTCTCTCACTTCCTACTTTGTTTTAATCCACTTATTCCAGCTATATAATAATCTAATTTTGCAAAAATGACTACTATTGCAAATCCATTAGGCCAGGCAATATTGTAGCCATTTTGCATGGCAGCACATAGTTATCATTTTTTCCCTGCTGTTCTGCTTCCAAATGGTTCCACAACTATTTTCAATAGCAAAATCCGGCCATGCCGAATAACGGCATGAGCTAAATTCTGCTGACCCTGCACAAGTCTATTAAACAATGTTGCAGACCACTAGAAAATATTCACAGTGTGCGGTACACAATTTATAAATAATAAACACAATTCTTTGTAGCAAAAAAAAAATATTTTTTATATGTGTATACTCAAGTAGTGATGTCGCGGACACAACATTTTCGGTTCGCGAACGGCGAACGCGAACTTCCGCAAACGTTCGCGAACCGTCGAACCGGGCAAACTGCCATTGACTTCAATGGGCAGGCGAATTTTAAAACCCACAGGGACTCTTTCTGGCCACAATAGGTGTTGAAAAGTTGTTTCAAGGGGACTAACACCTGGACTGTGGCATGCCAGAGGGGGATCCATGGCAAAACTATCATGGAAAATTACACAGTTGATGCAGAGTCTGGTTTTAATCCAGAAAGGGCATAAATCACCTAACATTCCTAAATCACAATGGATATGGATTGACACCTGACATATGACATATTGACACCTTGACATATGGATTGACACCTGTCCTCAGAGACCCTGATACACACTGACACAGAGCAGAATAGGGACTGTTCCCCCTACATAGGGTCACTTGGCAGATATGGATTGACACCTATTCTAAGGATCCCTGATACACACTGACACAGAGCAGAATAGGGACTGTTCCCCCTACACAGGGTCACTTGGCAGATATGGATTGACATCTATCCTAAGGATCCCTGATACACACTGACACAGAGCAGAATAGGGACTGCTCCCCTTACATAGGGTCACTTGGCAGATATGGATTGACACCTGTCCTCAAAGACCCTGATACACACTGACACAGAGCAGAATAGGGACTGTTCCCCCTACATAGGGTCACTTGGCAGATATGGATTGACACCTATCCTAAGGATCCCTGATACACACTGACACAGAGCAGAATAGGGACTGTTCCCCCTACACAGGGTCACTTGGCAGATATGGATTGACATCTATCCTAAGGATCCCTGATACACACTGACACAGAGCAGAATAGGGACTGCTCCCCTTACATAGGGTCACTTGGCAGATATGGATTGACACCTGTCCTCAAAGACCCTGATACACACTGACACAGAGCAGAATAGGGACTGTTCCCCCTACATAGGGTCACTTGGCAGATATGGATTGACACCTGTCCTCAGGGACCCTGATACACACTGACACAGAGCAGAATAGGGACTGTTCCCCCTACATAGGGTCACTTGGCAGATATGGATTGACACCTGTCCTCAGGGACACTGATACACACTGACAGAGCAGAATAGGGACTGTTCCCCCTACATAGGGTCACTTGGCAGATATTGATTGACACCTGTCCTCAGGGACCCTGATACACACTGACACGGAGCAGAATAGGGAATATTCACTAAATGACAAACATTGTTATACAGGGGAATATTCAGTAGATAAGGATAAGGGGGGGACCTACTGTCCTCCCCCCAGCCCCCACCCCTGCGCGGTGGGTGGGGGCCATAAATCACAATGGGGGGACCTACTGTCCTCCCGCCCGCCCCACCCGTTAGCGGTGGGTGGGGGCCATAAAAATAATGAGGGGGGGACCTACTGTATGATGTTGTATCGATCAGGAAGTGTAAGGGTTACGCCCGCTTCACAGTGACAGACCAAACTCCCCGTTTAACGCACCGCAAACAACCGCAAACAGTCCATTTGCACAACCGCAAACTCCCCATTTGCACAAGGTTGGATACCAAGCTAGCCATGTCCATTCCTTGTCCTCACTGATGTCATTGAAGGTCTCTTCCTCCACCCAGCCACGTACAACACCAAGGGTCCCTGAAAGTATGCTAATAAACTGAAAAAAGAAAAAATCTCCCAAGAAGGAGATCTAAAACTGGCATAGGAAAAGGTTAGACAACTATAATAAAGTGAAACCTACAAATCCTAGTGAGCATAGGTGTATAATAGAGGGAGAAAGGGAAAGCAGAGTAATGCTTCCTAATACCGTGGTTAGTACCCTTTGTTAAAGTAAATAAAGTAATGGACAAAAGTCTTTATTGTATCATTTATAAATAACAAAGGGATACTATACTCATTCCCCTATAGTGGCTAATTGTGTAATAATGGTAATACTATTACCTATTATATAATATTGGCAGGGGCAAGGAAATTCCCTCTAAATAGATGGGTATAGGCAGAGAGTATGGAGACCGGAGTGATAAAGTGTCAATAAGGTGATATAAAGTTAAATGTATCACAGACACACAGCCACCCTTTCTCTTAGCTAGTTTCCAGAAATGCTGGATAGGTAGAAGGGCTATAAAGACTCAGAGAGGTCTAAGAAGAATCCTCTAAACTACCCCTAATCTCCTTAAACACCTTCAAGGGTGTTCTAAGCAAAAGCTCAATCTAAACGTTTAGATGACTGCCTGATTTCCCATCACAGATGCTGGCTAGGAATAACAGTGTGCAAGACAAAGAGTGGGTCTAAGTGCCCATAGTGCAGTAAAGTGTCCCTGGTATAGTGAAAAAGAGAATAACGAGCTGGCACCCAAGAGAATAATGAGCTGGCGCCCTATCAGGGCACGTGTATATGGCATCGATTTTAGGAACCGGGAGATGGAAAAAGATGCTTGGTTGGTCCTCCTACTTCAAATTTGGGGCACTGCGCGTGCAATCTAATGTGCCACCAGATAGGAGTGGTGTGTTAAGTAGTACTATTCCTATCAGTTTAATCCCTGTTATGTGCCTTTTTTTTGGTTTGGTTTTTGAAGACACAGTGCAGCACCAGAGACCCGAAAAATTAGGCATGTACACATGCCTGAAAAATTAGGTATTGTTGCAGCCGCTGCTGTAGCAGCGGCCAGAAAAATTGATGTTTGTTTCCCATGCAGAAAGTGCCCTAAAACATTGCGGCTTGAACCCTAGTTGGTGGCGAATAAGTCACGCAAGTCAACCGGCATTCAGAGCTAAAATACAGCAGCGTGTGGACCATTTTTAGCCCAAGGCAGCACATCTCATCAGACCTTTTTTAGTCGAATGTATCGCCCACTGTCAGTCCCTTCGGGATCCATCCCTCATTCATCTTAATAAAGGTTAGGTAATCTAGACTTTTTTGACCAAGGCGACTTCTCTTCTCAGTGACAATACCTCCTGCTGCACTGAAGGTCCTTTCTGACAGGACACTTGAAGCGGGGCAGGCCAGAAGTTCTATTGCAAATTGGGATAGCTCAGGCCACAGGTCAAGCCTGCACACCCAGTAGTCAAGGGAGTCATCGCTCCTCAGAGTGTCGATATCTGTAGTTAAGGCGAGGTAGTCTGCTACCTGTCGGTCGAGTCGTTCTCTGAGGGTGGATCCCGAAGGGCTGTGGCAATGCGTAGGACTTAAAAAGCTCCGCATGTCCTCCATCAACAACACGTCTTTAAAGCGTCCTGTCCTTGCCGGCGTGGTCGTGGGAGGAGGAGGATGACTTTCACCTCTTCCCCTGTTAGATTCCCGTTGTGCTGTGACATCACCCTTATACGCTGTGTAAAGCATACTTTTTAATTTATTTTGCAAATGCTGCATCCTTTCCGACTTGTTGTAATTTGTTAACATTTCAGCCACTTTCTGCTTATACCGGGGGTCTAGTAGCGTGGACACCCAGTACAGGTCGTTCTCCTTCAGCCTTTTTATACGAGGGTCCCTCAACAGGCACGACAGCATGAAAGACCCCATTTGCACAAGGTTGGATGCCGAGCTACTCATTTCCCGTTCCTCCTCCTCAGTGATCTCAATGAAGGTATGTTCTTCCCCCCAGCCACGTACAACACCACGGGTACCAGATAGGTGACAACGAGCACCCTGGGATGCCTGTTGTGGTTGGTCTTCCTCCTCCTCCTCCTCAAAGCCACATTCCTCCTCTGACTCCTCTTCCTCACAATCCTCTTCCAGCGTTGCCGCAGGTCCAGCAAGCGATGCTGATCAGTCTGTTTCTGGTGGTGATGGTGACCACAACTCTTCCTCTTCCTCTTCACGCTCATCTACGGCCTAATCCAGCACTCTTCGCAGGGCATGCTCCAGGAAGAAAACAAATGGTATGATGTCGCTGATGGTGCCTTTGGTGCGACTGACTAGGTTTGTCACCTCCTCAAAAGGACGCATGAGCCTACAGGCATTGCGCATGAGCGTCCAGTAACGTGGCAAAAAAAATCCCAGCTCCCCAGAGGCTGTCCTAGCACCCCGGTCATACAAATATTCATTAACGGCTTTTTCTTGTTGGAGCAGGCGGTAGAACATTAGGAGTGTTGAATTCCAACGTGTCTGGCTGTCGCAAATCAAGCGCCTCACTGGCATGTTGTTTCGCCGCTGGATATCTGCAAAGTGCGCCATGGCCGTGTAGGAACGCCTGAAATGGCCACACACCTTCCTGGCCTGCTTCAGGATGTCCTGTGTGCCTGTGTACTTATGCACAAAGCGTTGTACGATCAGATTACACACATGTGCCATGCACGGCACATGTGTCAACTTGCCCAACTTCAATGCCTCCAACAAATTTGTTCCGTTGTCACAAACCACTTTGCCAATATCCAGTTGCTGCGGAGTCAGCCACTTTTCCACCTGTGCGTTCAGGGCGGACATGAGTGCTTGTCCAGTGTGACTCTCTGCTTTCAAGCAAGTCAAACCCAAGACGGCGTGACACTGCCGTATCCGGGATGTGGAATAGTACCTGGGGAGCTTTGGGGGTGCCGTTGATGTGGAGCAAGACGCAGCAGCAGAAGAGGACTCAGCCGAGGAGGTTATGGAAGAGGATGGAGTAGGAGAAGTAGAGGAGGTAGCCGTGGCGGTGTCACCAACTCCTCTGTGAAGCCACGCATTCCATGCTTGGCAGCCGTCAGCAGGTTTACCCAATGCGCAGTGTAGGTGATATACCTGCCCTGACCATGCTTTGCAGACCAGGTATCAGTAGTCAGATGGACCCTTGCCCCAACACTGTGTGCCAGACATGCCATTACTTCCTTTTGCACAATCGAGTACAGGTTGGGGATTGCCTTTTGTGCAAAGAAATTTTGTCCGGGTACCTTCCACTGCGGTATCCCAATAGCCACAAACTTTTTTAACGCCTCAGACTCCACCAGCTTGTATGGTAAAAGCTGGCGGGCTAATAGTTCAGACAAGCCAGCTGTCAGACGCTGGTCAAGGGGGTGACTTTCTGACTTTCTTACGCTCAAACATGTCATTGACAGACACCTGACTGTGGGCAGATGAGCGGGAACTGCTCAAGGCGAGAGACGGAGTGTCGGATGGTTGAGATGGGGGCAAGGAGGACAGCAGTGGTTGACGTGGCTGAAGATGCTGGACCAGGAGGAGGATGGCGGCTTTGAGTTTGTGTGCTGCTTGTACTCATGTGTTGATCCCATAGGCGTTTGTGATGTGCGATCATGTGCCTACGCAAAGCAGTTGTACCTAGGTGGGTGTTGGACTTCCCACGACTCAGTTTCTTTTGGCACAGGTTGCAAATGGCATCGCTGTTGTCAGAGGCAGACACACAAATAAAATGCCACACTGCTGAGCTCTGAAATGACGGCATTCTGGTGGTGGACACAGCATGTGTTGATTGGCGTGCTGTCGGGCTGACCCCAGGTGCCGATGCATGCTGTCTGACTGTGCCACTAGCTCCTTGCGACGACCTCCCCCTGCTTCCAACTCATCTCCTCCTCCTCTTCTCTGTCTCCCCATCTGAACTTTCGCCCTGTTCTTCTTCTTGCCGAGCCGGCACCCACGTGACATCCATGGACGCATGGTCATCATCAACCGCTTCACTTGTATCTGACAACTCAGCAAAGGAAGCAACAGCGGGTACAACATCATCATCATCACACCGTACGTCCATGTGTGTAATGCTGCCTTCCTGAGACATACCCCTGTTAACTACATCCTCTGGCAATAAAGGTTGCGCATCACTCATTTCTTCAAACGGATGTGTAAATAACTCCTCTGACATACCAAGTGAAGCGGCTGTGGTGCTAGTGTTGGTGGTGGCGGCAGGCGGGTGAGTGGTATCTTGAGAGGTGCCCGAAGCTAAGCTGGAGGAGGAAGGTGCGTCAAGGTTCCGAGTGGAAGCTGTAGAAGATTGGGTGTCCTGTGTTAGCCAGTCAACTATGACCTCAGAACTTTTCAAGTTCAGGGTACGTGTCCTCTGAAAACTGGGCATTATTCTAGGGCAAAAGGGAATCACAGCACCACGACCACGATGGCCCTGCAGGGTGGCCTGCCTCTGCCTGTCATTTTTTTTTGGATTAGTGGCACTATGCGTGCAAGCTACTGTGAGACCAGATATGAGTGGCACTGTGCAGTGGCAGAGGTTCGCAGAGTACACGCTGTAGGCCTGACACACCCGCTTGAAGACAACTAACTGCTATTCAATCTATAACAGTGAAAAAAGTTTTTTGGTTTTAAATGCACGCTATTGTGACACCAAATATGAGTGGCAATGTGCACTGGCAGAGGTTGGCAGAGTACACGCTGTAGGCCTGACATACAGACATTTGCAGACAACTAACTGCTATTCAATCTATAACAGTGAAAAAAGTTTTTTGTTTTTAAATGCACGCTATTGTGACACCAGATATGAGTGGCAATGTGCACTGGCAGAGGTTGGCAGAGTACACGCTGTTGGCCTGACACACCCGCTTGAAGACAAGTAACTGCCATTCAATCTATAACAGTGAAAAAAGTTTTTTGTTTTTAAATGCACGCTATTGTGCCACCAGATATAAGTGGCACTGTGCACTGGCAGAGTACACGCTGTTGGCCTGACACACAGACGCTTGCAGACAACTAACTGCTATTCAATCTATAACAGTGAAAAAAGTTTTTTGTTTTTAAATACACGCTATTGTGCCACCAGATATGAGTGGCACTGTGCACTGGCAGAGTACACGCTGTTGGCCTGACACACAGACACTTGCAGACAACTAACTGCTATTCAATCTATTACAGTGAAAAAAAAATTTGTAGGTTTTTAAATGCACGCTATTGTGCCACCAGATATGAGTGGCTCTGTGCACACTGGCAGAGTACACGCTGTTGGCCTGACACACAGACGGTTGCAGACAACTAACTGCTATTCAATCTATAACAGTGAAAAAAGTTTTTTGTTTTTAAATGCATGCTATTGTGACACCACATATGAGTGGCAATGTGCACTGGCAGAGGTTGGCAGAGTACACGCTGAAGGCCTGACACCCACTTGAAGGACACGGACTGCTATTAGCTTACAGTGAAAAACTTTTTTGCTTTTTAAAGGCACGCTATTGTGACACCAGATATGAGTGGTAAAGTACACTGGCAGAGGTTGGCAGAGTACACGCTGAAGGCCTGACACCCAGACGCTTGCAGACAACTAACTGCTATTAGCTTACAGTGAAAAACTTTTTTTCTTTTTAAAGGCACGCTATTGTGACACCAGATATGAGTGGCAAAGTGCACTTGCAGAGGTTGGCAGAGTACACGCTGAAGGCCTGACACCCACTTGAAGGACACTGACTGCTATTAGCTTACAGTGAAAAAAGTTTTTGCTTTTTAAAGGCATGCTATAGTGACACCAGATATGAGTGGCAAAGTGCACTTGCAGAGGTTGGCAGAGTACACGCTGAAGGCCTGACACCCACTTGAAGGACACTGACTGCTATTAGCTTACAGTGAAAAACTTTTTTTGCTTTTTAAAGGCACGCTATTGTGACACCAGATATGAGTGGCAAACTGCACTTGCAGAGGTTGGCAGAGTACACGCTGAAGGCCTGACACCCAGGCGCTTGCAGACAACTAACTGCTATTCAATCTATTACAGTGAAAAATAAATTGTTTTTAAATGCAAGCTTAAGCTATTGTGACACCAGATATGAGTGGTGGCACTGGGCAAGTGGGGACAGTATCCACTGTGAGCCTGACACAGAAGCTGGCAGACAACTAACTGCTATTCAAACTATTACAGTGAAAAAAAATGTTTTTAAATGCAAGCTTAAGCTATTGTGACACCAGATATGAGTGGTGGACCTGGGCAAGTGGGCACAGTATCCACTGTGAGCCTGACACAAAAGCTGGAAGGCAGGCAACTGCTATTCAATCTATTACAGTGAAAAAATAATTTGTTTTTAAATGCAAGCTTAAGCTATTGTGACACCAGATATGAGTGGTGGCACTGGGCAAGTGGGCACAGTATCCACTGTGAGCCTGACACAGAAGCTGGCAGACAACTAACTGCTATTCAATCTATTACAGTGAAACTTTTTTTTGTTTTTACATGCAAACTTAAGCTATTGTGACACCAGATATGAGTGGTGGCACTGGGCAAGTGGGCACAGTATCCACTGTGAGCCTGACACAGAAGCTGGCAGGCAGGCAACTGCAATTACATTACACAGAAAAAAAAAAGCAGACTGATGTTCTAGCCCTAAAAAGGGCTTTTTGGGGTGCTGTCCTTATAGCAGAGATCAGATGAGTCCTTCGGGACTGTAGTGGACACTGAATACCCTAGCCTAGCTATCAATTTCCCTATCAAATGAGCAGCAGCTACACTTTCCCTCCTCTATCAAAGAATGCAGCTTCAGAATGAATCTAAAATTGATGCTGTACAGGAGGTGGGAGGGTCTGGAAGGGAGGGTCTGCTGCTAATTTGCTGGAATGTGTCTGCTGACCGTGAGGCACAAGGTCAAAGTTTACTCAATGATGCCGAATAGGTGGCGGATCGAACCGCGCATGTGTTCGCCCGCCGTGGCGAACGCGAACACGCTATGTTCGCCGGGAACTATTCGCCGGCGAACAGTTTGGTACATCACTATACTCAAGTTAAAATTATAGCATCTGCTATCTTCAAAATGTGCTTCATATATCAAAACTCAGGCATTTATAAATTGTTTGCCTCAGAAAGACAAGCAGTCTGATGACATTATCATCAGAAGTGGTAGCCTGATCCAATCACAGTGCTTCCCCATAGGATTGGCTGAGACTGACAAAGGGGCAGAGCCAGCATGATTCAAACACAGCCCTGGCCAATCAGCATCTCCTCATAGAGATTAATTGACTCAATGAATCTCTATGAGGAAAGTTCAGTGTCTGCATGCAGAGGGAGAAGATACTGAATGTTTGGATGCATTTTAGGCAGCCATGACCAAGGAAGGATCTCTAACAACCATCTGAGGAGTGGCAAGTGAAGTTATCACTAAGCTGTAATGTAAGGTAACTGAATGTTTGGATGCATTTTAGGCAGCCATGACCCAGGAAGGAACTCTAACAACCATCTGAGGAGTGGCAAGTGACGTTATCACTAAGCTGTAATGTAAGGTAACTAAATGTTTGGATGCATTTTAGGCAGCCATGACCCAGGAAGGATCTCTAACAGCCATCTGAGGAGTGGCCAGTGAAGTTATCACTAAGCTGCAATGTAAGGTAATGATTCTACTCACCAGAACACATCCAATAAGCTGTAGGTGTTCTAGTGACTATAGTGTCCCTTTAATAATTATCCATATACTCATAGGAATGAATATGTAAATGAACTGATAGATAATATATACCCCGTGTAGTTGTTAATCACCTTAAGAAACCCAAAAGGTTAATGGATAATTCTTGAAAAGATATCATATAGGAGAAAGCTTAGTTTGATGTGAAAGATTATCCAACCTACATAAAATATGATGAAAATAACAAGCTCACAGATACATATGTATAAGTGTTTTGTGTGTATACTCTATATTATATTTTAAATAGATCCATCTAGAGCACGAGGAGACTCTTTCTAGAAATTAGTTCTCCCATACTTTCCCCATTTAAGCTCGTAGAATGTTTTTATTTAATAGGTGCTTCATATCCCGCTTCCAGCACAGACATCTGTCAGCCTTATGAGCTCTGGAAGCAAAAGATGAAGTGCAAAAAGAACAAAGGAAGACACAGAAAACAGCTGAATAAAATACATTTACGCTCTTTTTTTTCCCCATTTTTGGCATTTTCATGGTAGGATCCATGTGAAACAATAATGTAATGCATGTTTACTGGACGATTTATAGGTTAATAAAAGAAAAATAAACAGGTTTTTACATGCATGGTAAAATAAGAGACAGAAGCTCTGACTCCTGAGATGAGTTTAATAAGATTTTGAACAGAATTGTATTGTACTTTCTTCTATTACATTCAATTTACCAAAAGAGAATATAGCTGAAATAACAAACCATAAATCACATTAGACATATATAGTTAACAGTTAATATCAACTTAATATTATTCGGTTAACAGTTACTGCTCATGTCATTTTTTGCGTACCCCAAAATGATGAACACAGCAATCAACAATATGAGTTGCATGCAAGCTTTGTAGAATCCTATGCCATTTAATGCAGAAGTAAGGACATGTTTGTGACAGAGCTCCTGTACTCCAACCGAGTAGCTCCACCCAATTTGCTTTCTAGCTGTTGGGGAGGGAGCCTGAGAGCTTCATCCCCATGCAGCCCTCCTTCCAGGCATGTATCGTCCCCTCTGCCTTTTCTGCTGCAGCCCTTCTTCCAGTATAATATTGTCCCCTTTGCCTATTCTGATGCAGCCCTGCTTATGCTTGCTTTTGCCTTTATAAAGGCCTAGCTCTCTCAGGCCTAGCTCTCTTGGTTCGTCCCAGGGTAAGAGGGATCATGCAGCCAGCCAACAGGTACAACAACTCTTTGACTGGGATACCTAAAAATCCACACAGAACACCCAATTCCAAAAGGAACTAACATACACAGCTTTCTTTTTACGTGGGACTAGCCCATATGCTTATTACATCAAGCTTGCTGTGACAAACGTAATAAAATACAAATAGCCAAAACATGTCAGACATCATACAAGAAATAATTATAAGATAATAACATACTTATAAAGGGGGTGGGGAACACAATATTTAACACAAAATATCGCTCCTGCCTGCAGAATAAGCAATATGCAAATCTAGCTGAATATGCAAATTAACAATCATTGCTATTTAGGTAGTGCATATAACTGTTGCTACCAGCATATAGTGCTTTACAGGCTCCATAGCCAAATCCATCTAGTTGGAAGCAAGAGAACACAAAACATTTAACCATATTATACACACCCTGTACCTATAATGGGTATAGGGGGACTAAAACAGAAGAACAAATCGGTAAAGTGTGCTTGTGCTCCCGGTGATTTGACTACCATCACACAGTGCAGTTTAGGGGCTTCAGGATCAGCTCCACAGTCTGTAGGCAGGAGCCTTCACGCTCCTCCAAACGTTTGTGGCAAGGGAGCACTTGCCACATAGTGAAATGATCATTTCTATTAGGGTAGCTCTTTTTAAAGTTCAGAAAGACATCAAATATGTCTTTTAATCTAAACATTTGCTGTTTTTTGCCAGCAAAAAAAAACGGCTGTTGAAGATGAAACTTGGTGTTACTATGTTGCCAGAGACGAGAGCAAAGCTTTGAAGGTTAATTATAATATGCCATACTGGACGAAGGGAATGTTTGTGAAGTATCGCAGTGATGCTCTACCAACTTAAACTTGACTGGACATCATGTATTTGAAAACCATATGCAGGATCAAGTATAGTCACCATTGTTACTTAGCCAAATCAAGATTCCCCATGTAGGAATATTGAGATCTACATTTATTGCAGAATGTTTATTAAAGAATAAAAATGACTAATCTGAATTAACTTTATTTGAGCATCCTACTTGCTAATTTTTCAGAGGGCATAATTGTATTAAATAACTGAATGAAAAAGTACAACATATTGTGCCCTAAATTTCCATGACAAGAATTCTTAAAGTGTAACATTACTGCACATTTCTTTTTTGGTAAAATAATATGGTAAATGTAATCTCTTTAAGAGCTTTTATATGAAGTATGACTAATTGTAACCAGCAACATGGTTATACAGCTATTAGAATGCTTTAATTCTAGAATTCTTACACCATACAACAGATAGCATTCCATTGAGCTGTGAAAATCGCAGTTTCATTGTAATTGCAATTACAAAAAAAATGTTTGCAAAATTCAATATGGTATTTATACTACTTATATACCTGTGCATAAATTAGCACATATAATGTTTGAGTCAGACCTAGAGCAGACATGTTACAGACATGTTAAAAAAAAAGAAAAACACTTATAATTTATTATATGTATAAAATATATATAATAATAAACACTTACATAAAAAAATTAATACACAACCATGTATTCCTGACCCTATAGTGCAAATCCCACCATTCAGGTGGCTTTCTCAAACTTATCCCCCTTAAAACAAATTAAAACTTATATTTCCTAGCTCTGCCCCCTTGGTGACATCATTGAAGTTTTTTAGCCAATGGATTGGATAAAATCGGCAATGGAGCGGGGCCAAACACCGTTTTCATAGAGATGCATTAAATCTATGAGGAAAATCTAGTGTCCCCATGCATAGTGTGGAGATGCTGAACGGCAGTGCTGCCTACTGTGCACTGAGCCAGGAAGCACCTCCAGTGGCCATCTGAGGAGTGGCCACTTGGAGGTGTCCCTAGGGGCAATGTAAACACTGCCTTTTCTCTGAAAAGGCAGTGTTTGCATAAAAATGCTTGCATATAATGATTATACTCACCAGAACAACTACTTTAAGCTGTAGTTGGTCTGATGAGTATAGTGTCCCTTTAATTAACCCCTTAGGGCACAGCTTCAAAAGCTTGTCTTGCACTTAATGACAAGCAATTTTTGCATTTTTTTATTGTTTGCGTTCAACTGTAATTTGTATTTTACAAATTTTTGGGGACCAACACATATTATATACCGTTTTTTAAAGGACAAAAAGTGATTTAATTTGATGTAACATATACATATATAAATGCTTATTTATTATAAAAAAAAAATACCAAAAATGTAGAAAAAGCAAAAATATTTGTTTTTTACAATAATAATGCATGCATAATTAGTGCAGGTTATGGAAAGTTATTAAAAATAAATTAATGTAGTTATTCTGATTTACAGAATATATAATGTGTAAAGTTTTTTTTGGTAGTTACAGGTCGCAGAACACAAGAAGTAAAATAAACTTTTAATGTGGAGTGTTTTTAGAATTTGGTATGTTTGTTTTGTAAGCTTAATAGCCATAAAAGTAAACAAAATTGCCACACAAAAGTATATATTTATATAAAGTAGACATCACAGACTATGAATCTAAGGTTATTTTGACACTTTTTACGTAGCCATTTCACCGCCAATCTCTGCTTAATATTGGAGTAAAAGTGTGATTTTTGGGGGTTTTTGACACACAAACTTATAACAAAGATCTTCTTATGTGTATTTCATAACGTTGGTGTGTGCTATTCCTGTAAAAAACTTTATTTTGCGTTCAGCTACATCTGCTGAGTACAACAATACCCCCATTGTATGTCGTTGGCACTATTTTTGTGAAGCTACAGTGCCATATAGGCAGGGCCGGCGCGTCCCTAAGGCGGCACAGGCGGCCGCCTTAGGGCGCACCGGCTCTGGGGGCGCAAAATTCCAGTGACCGGCAGGAGGGAAGTGCTCCCTCCTGCCTGGTCACCTCCTGGAGCCCCGGAGCTGCTGGGAGGCGTGCGGCTGCAGTTGATTAGGAGGAGGCGGCGAGGGAGCTCTCTGATCTCTCTGACCGGCTCCCTCGCGCGCCTTTTGCTGATGCCGCGGGAGCCGGAATATGACGTCATATTCCGGCTCCCGCGGCATCAGAAAACAGCCTGCGAGGGAGCCGGTCAGAGAGATCAGAGAACTCCCTCGCCGCCTCCTCCTAATCAACTGCAGCCGCACGCCTCCCAGCAGCCCCACTGGACCACCAATGAGAGACCCACGGCAGCACTCCAGGTAGGGAGGCTGGGTGGGAAATTTACATTTAATTTAGATAATTAATTACTGTGTGTCTATGTGTGTGTGCATGTGAGTGTGAGTGTGTGTGTCTGTCAGTGTGTGTGTGTTCGAGTATGTGTGTGTGTGAGTGAGTGTGTGTGTCTGTCAGTGAGTGTGTGTGTGTGTCTGTCAGTGTGTGTGTGTGTGTGTGTGTCTGTCAGTGTGTGTGTGTGTGTGTCTGTCAGTGAGTGTGTGTGTGTGTGTGTGTCTGTCAGTGTGTGTGTGTATGTGTGTCTGTCAGTGTGTGTGTGTGTGTTCGAGTATGTGTCTGTGAGTTTGTGTGTGTGAGTATGTATTTTTCTGTAAGCCTGTCTGTATGTATGTATCTGTATGACGGCATGCCTCTGTATGTATGTATGTGTCTGTATGTCTTGTACGTATGTTTCTGTATGTCTCTGTATGCATGTATGTAACTGGATGTATGTTTGTCTCTGAATGTCTGTATATATGTCTCTGTATGCATGTATGTAACTGTATGCCTTTATGTCTCTGTATGTACGTATGTGTGTGTCTCTGTATGCCTGTATGTCTTTGTATGTATGTATGTGTCTGTATGACAGTATGCCTCTGTATGTGTCTGTATGACGGTATGCCTCTGTATGTATGTATGTGTCTGCATGCCTGTATGTCTCTGTATGTATGTTTCTTTATGCCTGTATGTCTGTATGTATGTGCCTGAATGTCTTTGTATGTATGTTTCTGTATGCCTGTCTGTATGTATGTGTCTGTATGACGGTATGCCTCTGTATGCATGTATGTCTTTATATGCCTGCATGTCTCTGTATGCATGTATATCTCTGCTTGTATGTGTCTGTATGTCTCTGTATGATTATTTCTGTCTTTGTATGACAGTGTACCTGTATGACTTTGACTGTGTGACTGAAAAATGATGCCTGTGTGCCTGTGGCTTGGGAGGAAAGACACACAGGTGAAGATGCATTTTTTTTTTTTTTAATGAGGGTTGGGGGCGCCAAAATGCATCTTCGCCTGTGTAACTAAAAATCCTAGCACCGGCCCTGCATATAGGAGACCTGTCCATTTCAGTATTCACAGTTGAATTTTGAGAGTTAGATTTGATAGGCCTATGCCTATCACAAAGGCCTACCATTAGTAAAAGTAGATACTCCAGGGTATCTCATATGGTGCATATTGTGCCTTATTATGTATATTTTCACCAATATATATGTCAAAGGTTGTGTTAGAAAAAAATGGGGGGCATTTTTTACAAACGTATTACATTTTTGATGGGCATTTAGTATATTTGATATGTGCCACTATGATCAAAGCCCCAAAAATTATGCTCAACTAAGTCTTCTGAGTAAAACGATACCCCCAATGAATGTCTTTGGCACTGTTTCTTGAAGCTACAGTGCCATATTTGAGACCTGTCCATATCAGTATTTACAGTAGAATTTTGAGAGACGGATTTGATGGGCCTATATTTCAATTTGGGTTATTATAGCAGGTTGACTGTTCAAGAAAACCCTACAAAGGCCTAGCATTTGTAAAAGTAAAGATTCCAGGGTATCTCATATGGTGCATATTGTGCCTTAACATGTCCCCATTTTTTTCCCAATATATATCAAAGTATGTGGTAAAAAAAAAATTGGGGGGCATTTTTTACATACTGATTACATTTTTGCTGGGCATTTTGTATATGTGATATGTGCCACTATGATCAAATCCCCATGAATATGCTCAGCTAAGTCTTCTGAGTAAAATGATACCCCCAATGAATGTCTTTGGTACTATTTTGTGAAGCTACAGTGCAATATAAGAGACCTGTCCATTTCAGTATTTACAGTAGAATTTTGATGGGCCCATGTTTCAATTTGGGGCATTATAGCAGTTTAACTGTTAGAAAAAAAAAAACCACAAAGGGCTACCATTTGTAAAAGTAGACACCCCAGCATATTTCAATAGGCATATTTTAAACCTTAGCGTAGGATCATTTTTTTTTTGCTACTTTGTACCAAGTCTAGTAGCAATTAGCATTTTTTCTGCCTTTTGGACACACACTTGGAGATGTTGCTGTATATTTTGCAATCCTTATGTGTGCTATGACACCTAATATGTTGCTCAGCTATGTCGTCCTAGTACAACAATACCCCCATGTGTACCTTTTTCAGGGATATGTGGATGTTGAAGGGGCACATTTGAGACACACCAATTTCAAAAGTGGATGCTGGGCCAAAGTCTTATTTTAGCAGCTCATGATTGCAAATTACCTCTCAAAGTCCACATCTATTTTAAATATAAGCTGCTCATGAATTCAAATTATGAACAAGTGCATGATATTTGCTGTGAAAAGGGGGAATATTCTACGTAAACTTATCAGGAATAGTAAGGGTAGTACCCAGTCGTCTGCGTCCCGGGCAACGCTGTCACGGATTCCGGAACCAAAACACAGACAGAACACATAGAGAGAGAACACAGAGCGAGAAACTTGTAATACCAATCCTTAGAATGACCGGGCTATACAAGCAGAGAATAGTCAAGTTACAAGCCGAGGTCAAAGGAGTAAACAGAAACGGAACAACGATAGGACAAGACGAGGTCAGAGAAGATAAAAGGGAGACAAAGCCAAGATTCGGTAACCAAACAAATTACTAAAATCACACCCCAAAACTGGTCTACTTATTCGGCCTGGGTATGGAAAATGTTAAAACAGTGGCCAATACATACGCTGGGCTGAGAGGGGCAATCAGGGCAGTATTAACTGGTCTCAGCTCTTATGCCCCTCTTGTAACACACCCAGGGCCGGATTTTCCTATAGGCTAACTAGGCTTCAGCCTAGTGCCTCAAGATCAAGAGGGGCCTGCATTCAAATTGTTAGCAAAATTAAAATTGCACTATTCTAAAAACAGTGAACACTAAAACACTGAACTGAAAATAAGGAGCAATTCTACGCATATGATATGACCAGTGGCGTACTAAGGGGAGGGGAGGGGGGCGGTTCGCCCCGGGTGCCACTTACTAGGGGGGTGCCCGGGGCAGACTGCAATGCCCCTCCTGCCGCGATCGCCGAGACCGGCGGTCTGCAGCTCCGCAATGTGCAGAGCTGCAGACCATGGATCTCGCGTGCACTGCCCAATCAGAGCGTTGCCGCGGGTTACCACGGCAACTCTCTGATTGGGTCTTGCGAGATCCATGGTCTGCAGCTCCGCGGAGCTGCAGACCGGAAATGAGGGCCACCGGACCACCAGGGACCCCACCGGACCACCCCCCTCTCACAATCACCCCCTCTCCTCATCACCCCCCCCTCTCACAATCACCCACTCTCTCCTCATCTCGACTTTTTTTTTTATTTATTATCCGTGCCACATTTTTTATAAAGGTTTGTACCAATCACAACATGTTTCATTTAACATATTGATATAAATCATAGTAATTATGTATTTTATTGTCTCTCATGTAATTTACAAACTTAAAAATGGGAGGTGAAAGGGCCTCATAAGTGGAATAGCCTAGGGCCTCTTTTCATCTAAATCCAGCCCTGAACACACCCTGCACCTTTTCTGGGTTTATTTCTCTTTGGGGGTTGTTGGAATCCTGAAGCAGAAGTGACCTATCTCCATTCTTCTGCTAGGCTCCACTGACGGTCCCCGTCTGTTGCACTCAAGCACCCCAGAAATGAGCTGAAACTGAAATGATAGAAATGTGCATTTCAGCTCAGCATTTGCC